>NW_021940460.1:1793395-1899422 GCF_001715985.3 Manacus vitellinus
CGAGGGGGCTCGGAGGGCAAGAACACCCCGGATAGCCCGGGGCGCCCGACCCGGTGCTGTCCCCAAATGTCACGGTGCCAGCAGACACTGTCTGCTCATCTGCTGCTCAAGGAAGACCTGGAAAGATCAGGATAAAGGGGAATGAAGAGAGAGTTGCACTTGGCCGGTGTAAGGGAAGGGATAGCCGAGCTCCTCCGCCGCTTAAACATCCACGTTTGGCCACATCGCACCCGCCGTGGACATAAAGGCACTTTGTTGTCTCCGCAGGTCCCTGTCAGTACAGAGCAGGGTTTAGGTCAGCACTGCACAGGCACTGAATTTCATCCATCTGAGATAGTGCTGAGTCGTTGTGGATTTTTAAATTAATTTGGCTTTTTGTTCCTTTAGTGTTGTTGCGTGATGTGACTGCCTGACTGTGGAAAAATAAGAGTTGCATGGAAACTGATACACTGTCTGTCTGCTGGCAGAGATTGTATTCGCCTCTGTATCACTGGTTCATCACCCTAATTGCTATTTTGTATTTAAAACCCAATTTTTAAATAACGGAACAGGCAGGCAAAGTTCCATCTCACCCTTTGAGCCAGTGTTTGGGTTCAGGGTATTTTTATGGTAACGCAGGCAAAGGGGTTCTTTCAAGTTGCTCTCCCATTCGATTGTGTGTGGTCAGTAATGCAAAATGAGATTCGCTCGTGGACAAGCTTTGTCTTTGTAAAATTGCTCCTTTTTTATGTATGTTGTATGGATAATCATCCCCGGGCAGGCTGTGTGGTGCACCACGTTATGTCCAAGATGTGCCACTTCCCGGTGTCACAGCACGGTTTATATGATAGCACAGGAAAAGGTTTCACCTGAAAAACCATGACTTAAAGACAATCTGTTGGTTTACACTTGGTGTTAGAGCAAACTTCATAACAAGGTGTTTTCCTCTTTGTAGTGCTTGGAAAAATCAAGTAAATATGCAACTTAGAGCTTCCCTGTGCTGTTTTGTTTTGAAACAGTAAAATAAAGTAATAGCTGAAACTGTAAGAAGTTTGTTTGGTTTATAATATTGAATTTTCTTTCTAAAAAGAAAGACTCATTCGGAGAGTTTTGACTTCAGAGAAAAGCTGCATTTGAAAAGACAACAACAGCTGAAATTCACTGGAAAAGATTATTTTTAAGCAGCCTGATTGGCAAGAGTAGGAAAGCATTGAGCCTCTTGTTGGACTAATACTGGGCTGCTCTTTAAAGCACATGGCCTTCTTGATCTCTTCAATTTGTGCATTATTCACATATTTTCATTAATTTAGAGAAAGTCGTCACTGCGTAATAAATCCATCATTGGGTAATAAATCCAGTGTTTACAAGGTATTTAATCGAGACAAAATGCACCAGCTCAGCTTTTAAATAAGCCAAGCGGTAATCTAGTAAAATCTGTCTAGAAGTCTGAAAAAGAATAAAGCTATTTTTAACAATTAATCGTAGAAATCTTGTCTGTCGCTAACCTGAGGGCAAACAAATAATTTCAGTGTATTGCTGCACTGCAATACACAGTCTGAGCTGTGTCTGCTTATTTATCGGGAGTTTCTCAGGGAAGTTTTTAGTGCAGTCGAGATAGCGAACGTATATGTTGCTTGTCTGATGGTTTTTATTTGGTTCTGAATTGAGAAATTCCTTCCCTTTAATAAAAAAAACCCCACAGCCTGCTTTCCAAAGAGTGCTTTTAATTATTTTTCCTGAATCCAGCACGAAAACAGTTTCTAGGAAAAACCTAAAATTTTTCTTGAGTGTTGCGTTTTAAGCCTGGTTTTGGAGTGTTTTGTTACTGAGCACGTTTTCCATGTATTTTCCAAAAGCAGCCTGTCTCTCACGGGGCTGGATCCCAGCTCCAGTCCTGAATCAAAGAACATTTGTGGGCGCAGAGGAGGGAGAAGTTTAGGCTGTAGCTGGATATATCATGTATTGTGTGTGTGTGCCCAAACATAGCTGCAGAAACTTAGGGGTTTGTGCTTCTGGGCTCGGGGTGTTTGTCAAATGAACATTTCCAGCGTTACCTTCCCCGTCTGCTTTTGTGCTGGTTTGAGTTTCAACGTTTTTTTGTGAAAGCCAGGTCAGGCTTTTTATAGCAGGTAAAGAGCTGAACTGGCGCGTTGGCACACGAACAGCAGGAGTAGGCGGGGTGCTAACACAATATTAGGAGGAAAAGCCTCCATGGATAAAGGTGTCTTGATGAAAAAGAAAAGGTTTATTAGTTGACACAGAGCTTGGCGTGAAGATTCAGTTGTTCAGAGGAAGGTGAATCCGACGTGGAAATTCTGATCCTAAATACGAACATGCTCTTTATTTTTGAAAGAGCTGGTAGCAGCAGTTGATGAAATTACTAACCTAAGTTATCAGCAGTGCTTTAAAGGTGGTAAAAATCGAATGTTGCCACAGTAGGGATCCCAAAAATACTTTAAAAATTAATTTAGAAATCTGCAGTTCTGGAAATTCCCAGAACTGGGCTGTGTGATTCCAAATCGTGACTCTCCTCCATCGCCAAGTCATTGTCAGAACGTGTTGGATAACGGCAGCACAAAGATCCAGTTTCCGTGCGGCTAATGTTGAAGAAAAACCCCATTTCTTTCTGAAATAGAAGCTTTCCAAGGAAATCTCTGCACTGCAGGGCGGCGAAGCACAGCCAAACAGCACCACCTCATGGACGCGGCCCCGCAGCCGCTTCCAGCGCTCCTGGTTTTGTCTCCTGATTTGTTTCCCTAAAATATACATTCCTCTGCCTGTGTATAAATACACCGCCGCGCCTTTGGAAATCTATCACTGCTACAAAACGTAACTTTTTTTTTTTGTTTGTTTTTATTGGTCTTTCAGGCATCTGATGCCAGCTCTGAGAAACTGTTCAACGCTGTCACAAATAAAGGTAAGGCTGCAATTCACATCCCAAACAGATTTTTTTTTTTCTTTCCCCACACGTTTCTTTTCATGGCAATTTCAATGGGAGATGAAATGTAACTTGTCTTGCAGAAATGTCGCAATCAGCTTGTTAGTGCTTTTTATGTTTCTCTGGGTTTCAGACGTGTTCTGTATGCCTGGTAATTGCTTTGCTTAATATAAAATATAGGCTTTAAATAATGCATTGCCTGCCAGGTCAGAATTAATTTAAATAACAATATTAGGGAATAGTTTATTTTACAAATGGCTTTAATTTAAGCTCATTTAAATAACTGTAAGAGTTTTCAAAATGTTTTAACTTGATTGTTACTCATCAGCTCCATGATAGACGTGGAATTATGAATAGCCAATTTGCACTGCTGACAGTAATAACCAGCCAACGTTTAGTATTCACAGGATAATAGTCATAAACCATGGCTTACTGTGCTGTGTGCTTTCTGTAGAGTTAATAAATGATATAGAGGGCCACATTTAAATATTCAGTATCCCATTAATTTCTTCCAAACAGCAATCCAAAGAGAGAGTGGCTAATGATATAACAGTACATTAAGGGAAAACTCGCCCTAAATCAGCACCAATGAGCTGCCCTGCAGGGCTGGGCCTGGAGCAGCCTTATTGGAAAGGCTTTGGGGATCCTTTGGTTTTAATTCTTATTTTTGATTTCTTTGGTGTTGTTGCAAGGAGGGTGGAGGGTGCAGCTCCAGGCAGGAGTTGTGCAAACGAGTGTAATTCAAAGCCTGGAAAATGTGCCAGGGTTTTACCCCACTGTCCTGCCTCTCAGTTGACTCAGTAAGGGCTGAGCTTCCGGCTGTAAACCGGGGATTTTGACTGACTGGGGGTTTGGAAGGTCGGAGTCGGTTTGCATTAGAAGAGGCAGGTTTGATTGGTTTGAAATTTGGGTCTATTTTGTTGGCCAGGTGTGGATTTGCTCGGTATTTGCCCTGTATGCTTCTCCCTGGGTTTGGTTTGTTACTCCAGTGGGTCATTCTGGTGTTTTCCTGTGTCTTTTAATCCCATGAAGCTGCAGTGGTTTAGCTGGGGACAGAACATGACCCCGTTACCTTTGGGATTCCCACGCTGATCCGCTGCTGCCTCTGAAGTCTTCTGCTGCATATTGAATTATACCTGGATTTAATTGCATTACGGATCCATAGTCCTGTTTTTCATGTATTAGCATCCTTTGGAAGTACAGTCTGGATTATTTCTTAGGTCTAACGAGGTTATCTCACTTGGCAAGCTGATCTATCCTTTGTGATAAATGGCGTTTGCAGGTTCCCGGCCCCTCCGGAGGCAGAGAATAGGTGGCACAGCCATTAGGAGGGAAGAGCTGCGTGTCTGGAGTGACCCCAGGCCCCCAAACTACATGTGACTGCATCTTTATATTGCTAATTTGCTGTAAAAAGCTTTGGCATTTGAGCAGCCCTTTCTTGGGGTTGGGCCAGGGCAGGAGAAGCCGAGGAGGCGGCGAATCCACATTCCTGGCACAGGCCTGTAACCAGGGTGAGGGGCTCCTCTCCTCCCCAGGAGGTGGCTGATGAAGAGTAGGCCCCTCTTCCTCTTCCTTTGGTTTTCTTTTTTTGCCTCAAACACATTTCCCACATTCTTATTTCTGTTTACTTACGGAGCTTGGTTCGTGGCATCCCTTTGGATGTGAATACCCATGCTTGACAGGGAGCCTTTTCTTCCGAGGTACTTTTCTTTGGTGATTTAGTTCCCTTGAAAGGATTAGGGTTTCTTTGTGTAGCCTAAAATCAACATGGGCTTTTCGAAGCTTTGCTTGGGAAACCATACACAAATAAGCTTTTTAGTTGATGGTAGATTATTCCTTTGCCCCTTATTTCCATCAAAATGGCATCTTTCTTTTCTCCTCCTGAGTTTCCCCTTAAAGCCATATGCTAATTCCTGTTGGTAACATGAATGACAAGGGAGGAATCAATGCAAATCCAGGTGCGGCCAAACTAGGCTGGCTGGTATTTTCTTTTTTTTTTTTTTTCCCCTTTTTTTTTTCTTTTTTTCCACTGGGAGAAAGAGATTAAGGGGAAAGAGGACAGAAAAAGCATAGGGGACAGTTTTGTCAAAGGGATTAGCATTCAAACTACTAAATATCAGGAAAAAGAGCCTCAGAAAAGCTCCCCTGTTTGGAGATAATGTCAGTAATTGCTGGCAGGCAGGTGCAGGGCTCTCACCATGCTGGGGAGGCTGTTGCCTTCTCTAAGTGTGTGCCCTGGGGACGCTGTGGCTGCCCGGGGGCTGTCAGTTTGATATATTCCAAGTTCCAGTTCCCTTTCTGCAGTTCAGTCTGTTTTGCTTCCAAGCCAGTTCTTCCCCACTGTGTGTTGTCCACGGCCGCTTTTGCCAAAAGCAATAAAAGTCACTGGTAAGAAAGGTCAGATTTGCATTGGGTAAATCCTGATGGAGCCTTCAGAGCTGCCAGGCTGGGAGGGCTGGGCAGGCTGGCAGTGTCCACAGCCAGCCCTCTCAGAGATCCCACAGCCACTCATGGCTCACACACTGTTGGGTTTTTTTGTCGTCTTGCCACTTATTCCCCCCCTCCCCGAATTATTTATAACTGAGGTAGCAGAAATTACACAAGGAATGTATTTACAGAGCAGGTAGAAATCCTGAAGCATTTCAGCTCTCGTATACACATTTTGTCCCCTTTCTGTCATTTAGTTGTGGACTTCAAGGCTGAAGATAAGCTCGAGGAGGGATGGATTGGTGTGGATGTGTAAGGGACAGTCCCTTCCTCAGAAACACTAAGAATTAAAGAAATCTAGAGCAAAATGAAATCACCCCAAAACCTCCCTTGAAGAGCTGGTGAAACCCCTTGAGGAGAAGTCTCTCAGCTCCCATTTGTGAGTTAGTGCCCTTGGAGCTGAACGGGAAGGTGCATCCCTGAATCTGGAAGGGTGCTGTGAGCTTTGAGGGGCAGCAAGTGGATGTTGGGGCCCCTCAGGGCTGGGACACGTATCAGAGCTGGAAAGGGCTGTGGGGTTCCCACCTCAGCTCCCTGCTGCCGCTGCTCCCAGACATCCCAGCCCTGTGCCTTGTCTGCAGCAGGCTGGGAATTTGGGAGGGATATGGTTTGGTCCCCAGAGCAGGAATTGCTGCAGCTGCCACTGAAGTGAGTTGTCCCTGCACTCCAATGGCTCTGCAGGGAACACTTCACCTTGTAATGCTGAAATTATCCCGGGAGATGGTTCCCATGGGAATCCAGGTGGCTGTGCTGGGAGGTGAGCACCCAAGGGTCTGGGCCCATGGTAATGCTTGACAAAGGAGCTGTCAACATCTGAACAAATGAGTTGGAGAAGGGCTGGCAGAGAAGTGCATCCCCCGCCTGCAGCTCCCTCCCTCCCTCCCTGCGGGTTGGCCCTTCCAGTTTGGAATTACTGCTTATGCTCTGTGTGTCTTTGAAGGAACAGAACTGCTCCTTACCCTCTGGGAGTGTCACCTCAGCACCACTAATCCCGGCCAGAGAACAGGATTTGTTCAGGAATTTTTGTAACGTGACTTCTCAGTGTAATTAAATTCCATTCTCTCTTAATAATTTAAATAGACACATCTGAAGCTGCAGAGCAGGCAGCTCGTTCTATGACTGTGTAGTTCATTTATGTTAACTCCCTCCTACGTACCCTTGGAAAACAGCTTTTCCTGGAGGGAGAAACGGGTCCCAAAGTGGTGAAGTTTTCGTTTGTGCCGTATATTGAAGTTTGCCTTTGATCAGAAACACAATTGGGCTGTTAGAGCCTTTTATGTTCAAATTGTTTACAGGATGTTCATGTAAACTTTATGAATCCTTCTGCTGTGTGGCACCACCAGCTGTCAGGGAAATATTTATACTCTCAGCTGGAGGTAGATCAAGGCATCTGGGTTAGGAGGCTTCACTGGTGGCTGAAATACCAGTCGGATCAAGCTCTGGCTGTTGAAGTGGTTCTACAGCAATATCCTGCCCTGGAAAAACAGTCATGTTGTTGTTTCTCCCCTGTCTGTCTGTGGTGAAGCGTTTCTTGAGGATCCTCTACATCTGTTTCTGTAAACAAGTAGGGAGCTGAAGTTGGCAATTCCTCCCTGCTGATGCATTCACAGGAGATCCTTGGCTGTGGAGAGGTGCTCTCACTCTTAAGTAAACCATCCCCACGGCATCTCATGCTGAATGTAAGTGGATCCAGTGCTACACAGACAGCACGTGTGCAGTGTTAGCATGGTCAGTGGGCCTGAGAACTGGCTGAGGCTGCCTCCCTCCTTTCTAGGGGTCTGTAGGAACCCACAGAACATCCTCACTCCCTTGGGGTGTATTGTCAGCATTGCTTTCAATTTGTGGGGTGGCTGCTCTCCACATATGTTGGCTCTTCTTGCTGCTTCTTCTCAGTGAAACGCTTCTCCCTCACTTGCTCTGGGAGCCCTGGAGCAATCCCAGCAGTGCAGGGAACTGGGTATGGGCCAGCAAACCTCAGGGACTGCTGAATCACACCAGCTGTCCCCCTCTGTGGTGGATCTGATGGCTCACCCTCCCCAGGGGACACCCTGACCGTGGTGTCTCCCGGCCTTTCCGGTGGTGGCTTTGAATCACTGGTTTGCCTGTGGTTTCATGGGTTTCAAATGGCTTTTCAGTATTTTCCATGTGAAAGTTCAGTGTCTCATGAGTGAGGGACTGAGCACTGGAAAAAACCTGTGGTTTGGAGAGCCCATGTTCCTGGTACCCATGAGTTAAATCAGAAGAGCTGGTGTGTCACTTCACTCTGACTTCCGAGCCAGGCAGAGGAAAGGTCGATAAATGTCTGGAGATGGTGCTTTGTTCTGGTACACAAAGGAGTGAGGCAGTTACTCCTGTGCCAGGAAGGCTTTATCTGAGCAAGGAATTTGCTCCATAACATCCCTGATGGTGGCATCTCCAGAGCACAAACCCCTCCTCACCATCCCTACTCTTTCCATGCCCCTTCTCTACGTGCTGGTGGCTTTTTGACTGGGCTGTGGCAGTCAGGTGGGGTGTGGGGTGCCAGAGCTTTGGGATCTCAGTGCTGGGAGACTCCAGAGATGTGGGATCCCAAAGCTGTTCTGTAGCTGCAGGAGAAGGTTGCTGGATAATGTGATGTGCCCAATGTGCCCACAGGGACAGGTGAAAGTCCAAGGTAGCCTCTTCCACATCCTTTTGGATTCTTAAGTCTTAAAAGTTGTGATCTTACTAACAGGAGCCTTTCAAGGCTTCACTGATAACTTTGAAGTTAGTAACTCAAAACAAGAGCAGAGAGCAGCCAGCATGGTACAAGCACCTGTTGGCACTGGCTTTTCTTGACCAAAATAGCAGAGGGAGGCAGTTGGAAGTGTTCTCCTGGGCATCCCTGCCCGTTTGGGCTGGTATCAAGTCCCCTTTGGGATTACTTGGTGATTATATTCCCCCAGGAGTTCATTTAAGGCTGTTGATTTTAGCAAAGTCAAACTATTCCAGTCTTAGGGAGCAAAATGGCAATATTTACTAACACATGATTGTATCTGTTCTGGAGGGAATGTTTGTTTTATAGATTAGCCTACATTTGGTTTACTCAAAAAAAGACACCAGTGTTGGACTGTAAAGTTGTGCGAATCAGTTCAAAAGAATGTGGAAAAATTCTTGGGATAGGAGTGTTTTGGTGACAAAGATCCTGCCTCAACATACCTGCAGTGAGGGGAGTCCAGGCTGGAGGCTGGTGTGAGATTTCATATGCAGAGCATCCTGCAGACCTCCCATATCTGGCCTTCTGTTAGTCTCTCCCTTGTAATAAAATGTTATTTTCTCTGAAAATGTATGTTTATTTAACTAGGTCTCTTTTTGCTTCACAATCTGGATTCCATTCAGTCAGTTACCACTCCAATTAACTAACAATTATTTAACATTAACAGTAATTACAGACGCCAGTTAAGCGCCTACAGATGTCAACTGTTAGCTTTGTACCTAATCACTCAATGAAATGGAGAAAGTTCAACAAACATCAATTAGCCAAGCAATTAGTATGAGGTAGGAAAGAGCATGTTATCGTGTGTGAGCTGATTCAATTTATTTTATTTTGTCAGTAAAACACACACAGGCAGACAAGCAGCAATAAGTTGCTGAGATTAGATAAAGCTGTATTGTTTTGCTGTTTATACAAGGGGTTTTTTTCCCCCTCCTATTCTTTCCCTTACATAACTTCAATGTGCTTTGCCAGGCGTTTGTTATCTTATCAAATACACTTCATTTCCACTGGAAAAGCACAGCAGTGTCACTGGCCAAGGCCCTTTGCATCAGGTTTACACCAGCAGTTCTGTCACCTTAGCAAAGCTAAGCCTGTGAGCAGGCTTAACCTGGGAGTGAGTTTAACCCACGTTAAGCCAAGGACCACGCAGACGCCAAGGTGCTGACACAAGGGGGATGTGATTGTAGATAAAGCTGAACCATGGGAATGGATTCCTCCATGGGGTTTATCCCTCCGCGTGTTTAACGTTGAGACTGGATTGACTCCAGCTCCACAGCACCTTGCTGGGGTTGTAGGAGGACAAAAGGGCTTCCTCCCAAGGGTGTGTCAGCAACCAGGGCCTGGGCTGGCCCAGCTCGAGGGAGGGAGCAACCTGAACAGGAGGTTTCCATCAGTGTTACCTACAGCCACCCTGGGGAGCAGCAGAGCCTGCAGCAGCACCCTGTCACTGGACGTTGGCTATTTGTGCCCGTGGGGCTCAAAAACTAGAAAAAAAACCAGTAGGAATGGGCCATGAATTAACTTTACCTGCAGAAAGCAGTGGTTCTTTCCCAGGCACCATCCAGGCTGTGCTGCCAGCCTGGCTTTTCAGCCTGTTTGAAGTCAGTGGAGCTGTGCACAGAGTGCTCGGTGTGTGGGGTCGGTGCACAGGGGGTGTCCAGGCTTCCCAAGTACCCAGCTGTGCCTCTGACCCACCAGTTCACCCCAGTTCACCACCTCCCTTCTTCTGCAGGATCTGATGTCTTCTCACTTGGCACAGTTGCACAGCCTGAGCAAGGGGTGTTAGACATCCAGCTACTCTTAATGTAAAGAAAATAAAAAAGCACTCCAAAGTATCTCACATCCTACAGTCTTGACACTCTGGATGTCAGTGGGAGTTTTGCAGGGATGTCTATAGGAATTGTGGGCTGTTTTTTTCCTTTTTTTTAAATACAGTCTCATAGCTGCTTAAAACCAAAGCGGCTTTTTTTTTTTCTTCCAGTTCTCAACTGTCCCCCAGACAAGAATTACTTTTGTCTTCAAAAAGGTTGGAGCTTGGAGCAACCTGATCTAGTGGAAGGTGTCCCTGCACAGGGCAGGGATTGGAACAAGATGAACTTTAAGGTCCCTTCCAACCCAAACTGTTCTGTGATTCATCACTGCACTGACATATTTTAAGTGTTTCTCTCCATAAAATGATCCCACAAAGTCAGATATTATTTTATCATGCAGTCTGCCCACAAAAGTCCATTTGAATTAGTGGTTGTTTTCCAAAGTGTGGGAATAGGAGCAGAGAACCACAGGCAGATCTCGCTGTTGCTTTCCAAAGTCTCAGCTTTTTTTTCCTAGAAAAACAGAGTCTGAACATGTGAAGAAACTCTTCAATGTGTGACCTGAGTGCAATAATATTTGTCTGAGTAGGCAGAAAAACTGAAATGGAGCCTCCAAGTGAGAGCTGCCACGTTCATTCTGGTGGCAAAGAAGACTTTGTGAAGGATGATACTTTAATCTGGTGAATTTTTAACTTTCTCGTGGCTCAGTGGAGATTATCCAAAAGGAAAGGCAGGGCCTTGTCACAAAGAGACACTGAGGTTCTCAGGATAGGGAGGGAGTTGTGAGGGGCATTTCTAGTCTCAGGGAGCAGAATAAACAGCCCCTGATTTGTCCTCATTTTGGCTTCAGCTCAGTATTGTCCTTCATTGCTCCACTGACTTCAAACACTTGTTAACACTGAGATTTACTGAAGTGCTGTGCTGGGTGAGGGCCCCAGGAGTAAATCCTGGGACACCCTGGAGACTCTCAGCCACCCAGGCATCACTGAGAATTCCTTTTTTCCTGTCCCTAATGGATCCTGGTGAACGAGGGAGGCTCGAGCCCCTCTTGCTGGTCCCTGTGCCTGCCTGGTCCTGCACTGTTCCCCCACCTGGCTGCTGTCCTGGCTTTGGGAAGCAAAGTTGGGCTGCATGAGGTGAGTGATTTCTCACCAGAAACCCAAACACAGCAAAAAAAAAAAAGGGGGGGATAATTTTTCAGCTGAGTTGCTTAAGTGAAAGGAGGAGAGGGGGGTAGAGACAGCCCAGGCAAGGGCAGAGGAGCTGCCCCCACCTTGGTGCTGGGGGATCAGCCCGGTCACAGCACAGCTTCACCTGCCATCACCTCTTCTCCTGGAGTTTGTCCAAGGCATCCAGTTATTCAGTGTAACAAGAACTGCTTTCCCAGCTAGGTATGACTGGCTGAGAGAGGCCTCAAGAGTGTGTCTGAAAGTGTTCAAGCACAGTGTTCAAGCTGTTTGAAAAAGCCAGTGTCAATGTATGGTTTAAAAGTGGCAAACATAGGAGCAGATAAACTGATTTAAGTGCCTTTTAGAGCAGTTAATGGCCTTGACTTACATATGCTGGGAGAGTAAGGCAGGAGCTGGGAGCAGGGCTCCTTCCATAATTAACGTGGAATTGTAGAATCCCAGAACAGTTTGGGTTGGATGGGACCTTAAATCTCATCTCATTACATCCCCCGCCATGGGCAGGGACACCTTCCACTAGCCCAGGTTGCTCCAAGCCCCATCCAACCTGGCCTTGGACACTCCCAGGGATGGGGCAGCCACAGCTTCTCTGGGCAACCTGTGCCAGGGCCTCCCCACTCTCACAGCCAAGAATTTCTAAGCCAAAAATACTGTTGTAAAAACACCTTTTTCTTTTTTTTTTTTGGAGCTGAAGACCTACACTCACTTAAGGATGTTCAGAGTGGGACAAGGGGGAACTTTCCAAGTCTGGGAGCACAAGACTCAAACCCCACCAGAGCTGGAGTCTGTGTTTATGCAGCAGGATTTCCCCTGGCACTTGCAATGCTGGCTTAAGGCACCCTTGCAACTTGCCCTGACCTCTCCAGAGCCACCTGGCTTATTCCTGCCTCCTGTTCCCAGCCAGAGGAGCTCCCCAAAACCCCCTCTTACCCGCTTACCTGTCGGGATCCAAAAGTCACTCACAGTCTTTGGAGCATGGGCCGAACCACCTCGCTCCTCAGCCCCCCTGGGAGCCTTGCACTGGGTCCCTCTGTGCTCTGGGGGTCCTTCATGGGTTTTCACAAACATTTTGGGGTCAGGAGGGGAGGGGCATCTGTAGGACTTGGGCCGTGTGCGCGGTGAGGGAGTGGGGAAGAATCCTTGGAGGAAGAACCTGTGGAGCGGGGTGAGGTGCAGCACTGCTGGGCTCCCACAGCCATTTAGTGCTGTTTCCAAATATTTCAAGTTAGTGGGCACTTTTGGAAATTAGAGGCAAAGGAATTTGAGTGGCTTGTAATAGAAAACAGCTGCTGCAGAGCAGGCTGAGTCCTGAGGAAAAACGACTCCGTGGAAATAGGTCTGCTGAGTAATAAAGCCACAAATAAATACTTAGTTCATTTACTAGGTTGTTAGTCCCACAAGCACTGAAACTTCATTTGTTGAAAGAAACAGCATTATAAAAATCAGAAGCAGATGAGCAAAGGCCTGGTTTTACTGCTGCTGGCTGGGTTTTATTGCTGGGGGTTGCAGGCCTGGAGCCTGTGCAGCTTTCAGCAGGTGTGGGAGCTGCTTGGGGACCTCAGCACCAGTTTGTTCTGTGCTGGGATAATAACTGTTGGGGTTTTTTTTTTTCTTTTCTCCTTGCTTGTGTTGCTGAGATAAATGGCTATTAAAATCTGACTTTGGCAGCTTTTCAGTGCTGGGCAGGACCTACTGCCCCCGAGGAGGGGTGAGAAGCTCTGCTGGCAGCACAGCACCTGCTGTGGATCAAAACCTCAAGGGTGGGTCAGCTTTGGAACTTCAGGTACCAGCTCTCCTTGGCACCCTGGGGTAGCATAGAGAGAGTGTTGTCTTTAAGGGAATTACTGTCCCCAGGCAGTTGATCTTCAGTTTTTTTGGTTATTGGGGGCAGTGAGACTTCAGATGGAAAGTCTGATAAGGGTATTGGGTTTCTGACCCTTCTGAGAGAGAAGTGCTGTAATTTTTCCTCTCCCATCTGATTGCATCCAAGTGAGGTACCTAAACTCTGCTTTAGGTGCTCCTGACACTCTTCCTGAGGTCCAAACAGGTTTCATGTAGTTATGGGAGAAATGGGGTGAACTCATGGGCTCTCACTTCTTCATCAAAAAGGCAGGGGAATGATCTTGGTCTTCATTCTGGTTTTCATTTGTTGCCAGAAGTTCAGTCTTGTGTTTCTAACTCCCTATGAAATGGGTGTTGATTTGAAGCTGAGGATTGTTGCTGTGTGAATAAACAGCCTCTAGACTAGAGTCCTTGGGATCTGGGAAGGATTTACCATGTGGATGGAGAAAGGGAAAGCTTGTCAGGGTTTTGGGAAGAGCAGTGTGGAAGAGCTGACCATGTTCTCTGAACACATACATGGATGAGAGCATGCTCAGGAACAATCCCAGCAATCCTGAAACTCCAAATGCATCCTCCTTCCCCATGCCAAGAGAAACCCCATGGTTCCATCAGACAGGTTTAGAGCAGACCACTCTACCCAGATTGTTTTGCAGACCGTGGTTCTTGAGTGACTGGCTCATTATAACCCAGTTCATACTTGAGCAGTCGTGTCTGATTGCAGGTGGGTGAACAACCCTTGGATGAACAACCCTTGGAATACACCAGGAGTTGCTTGGATGTGGTCAGAGGGTTTAATTCACCCTGGCACTGCTCGTGTCACTGTGCCTGTTGTGCTGCTCCCTGTGTGTAAAGAGATGTCACATCACCTGCAGCCAGACCCCCAGCCATGGCCATAGAAACAGGTCCCCAGGACCATGTTTGGTCCAAGCTCCAAGAGAAATCATAACCTTTGGGTAAAGAAGCTCATACTTGAACACCTGAAAGGTTAAAGCAAACCCAACTGGCTCTGTGGATTGAATTAGAAAACTCTCATTTGTTTCTGTGTTGCAAAGATCATTTTTTGTGTCTTACAGCTTTTCTTTTGCTGTGGTCAGTTTTCCTTCCTAAAACTGGGCAGTTGTACCTGCTCTTGTGTTTTCCCAGTAGTTTCTCAAGATAATTTGTGCCCAAATTAGCAACCTGTGAATTTGCACTCGGAGGCAGAAGAGTGCTCAGCTCTGCTGAACCTGGTGGGGTTACCAGTGCTTGTCGTGGAGAGTGTTTTCCTTTGTGTGCATCTGCATCAATATTTTACAAAAATAATTATCCTCCTGAAGTGACCCTCTGGAAGTGTTCAGGGTCAGGTTGGATGAGGCTCTGAGCAGCCAGGGCTAGTGGGAGGTGTAGAGGGGTTGGAATGAGATGATCTTTAAGGTCCCTTCCAACCCAGACCATTCTGTGATTCTTTAAAAGATGGTGGCCAGACTCTGTCGGGCCCTCGGGTGCTGTGTGCTCCTCCTGTGGTGCAGACAGGGTGGGATGTAAAGTCTGAGCAGGGCAAACCCAATTTGACCAGTCAGACAAGTCTGAACCGCTCCCCACAGCGGGTGCAGTGGTGACCAGCACGACGGTGTCTCGAGGTAAACTCTGCAGAGCCTGGTCCTGTGTGATGTTAGAAGTGTTTGTGGGCACTGTGGGTGTGAGTCCAACTCATTGCCCAGTCTCATGGACAGCAGGTGAAGCCCACAGAGCTGCAGAGATGACTTGTGCCCTGCCCTCGTGCTCCTCAGGTCGCTCCCGTGCCTTTGGCACTGTGTGAGTTGCGTTGTTGGGGTGATGGATCTCGGCTGAGCTGTTTTTCCATCTGCTTCTGTATCTGCTCTCTGTACCTAATTTCTGACTCTTATTTCGAAGTTATCACTCTACAGACCACCTTTGGCCCTGTTTGCACAGCCCCTCACTCTGGGCACACCAGGCCCACGGCCAGGACTTGTGGGAATCACTGTAATATGATTAAATGCTGATAATAATCATCTGGCAAGCTGTTCCACTTGTCTGCAAAGGGCTGGGGGATATGTGCATGTGGGACAAGTCTGTGCATCTTTTGAATTAATAGGAAAATGAGGTTTGTCTGCAATCCAGCCCATAGTAAATTAACACCTTGCTCTTAAATAGTTAGCTGACAACTTGAATGGGGGTGGGGGGTGGCATTTTAATAGTTAAGCTGGTTTTCTCTGTCTTCACATGCCCTGTCCAGCATCTCCTCTATTCAAATAACCTAATTGCTCTCCAGCCTTTCAACAGCACATCATCTTAGCTCCTTGCTGCCAAGATGGTTGTTCACCTCAAGGCCTCATTATGTTTTGCTACTGTATCAGGGGCCAAAAATAACTTGACAATATCTGCTCTCAATGACAAACAAATAATTGGGTGAAGCTGCCACAGACCACTGTGTGCAGAGCCCCTAATTAGAGCAGCCCCCAGACCACCTCCTTGGTGTCACAGCAGGTCTGCAGAGAGTGGGACACAGGGTGACAGCCTGGGGATGGTGTCCTGGGGATGCAGACAGTGTGGGGGGTGTCTCCTCAGCAGCCCAAGACAAGTCACTGTCATTTTTCTGGATCTTGGAATAAAGGCTTAACAAAACCATTAAAAAGAATAATAATTAAAAACAATGACAGGCACACTGTCACCTGGCAGGATTTGTGAGTGTGCCAGCAAATGATCCGTCTTCCTCTTTTAATCTGATATTGTAATTAATTTAAAGTTGATTGCTGTGCATACTTAAAAATTAGATTAGCCAGTAACTTGTTTCTAATGATGTTTTTTATTGCTCTGGCAGTTTACACAAAAGCCATGAAATTGCTTGTCTTTGGAGCTTGTTAATATGTCCTGAGGAGGCAGGACCTGAGATGGCCTGTGCCAGGGTCCCCAAAAGTGAGGTGTCCCCAGTGGGATGTGGTCACTCTCCTGCAGCCCTTTGGATCTCTCCAGCTGTGTCTTTCTATGATTCCATGAGTAGCTGATATTACTAATCCTGTGTGACTTGGTGGATGTGATAAAACAGAGTGGCTGCATTCAGAAGTGTGTGGGAGACCCTGTAACTCAACATTTCTTGGAACTGCTCCTTTTTAAACACTGATGGTCCCTTTTCTGTGCTGCTGAGTGAGTAGCAAGTCGGGATTTTCAGCCACATCAGTACAGGTGTGTGTGCCCGGGTCACACCACCTGCAATTAGGATGTTCCTGCTCAAGAACTTGTTCTTGCTGCTCAGACAGTCCGTGTTGGGGAGCAGATTGTGAGGCAGAGGGAGAAGCAGCATTAGGGTGTTATGGGAAGTGGTTCAAAAAGATGCTAGGGGGGGATTTTACTTGTTTTGGCAAAGAATCTGTAGCATTCTTCTGCAGTGTTTTATGATTCTGCCACTGCCAGCAGTTAGAACTAGGAGTGGTCTGAAAAATCTGGGCAGTTAGGAAACCTTCAAAGCTTAAAGATCAGCCTAGTTTGTAGGTAAAGGTCTGCCTTTATAGTTAACGTGTCCATGTTACTTATTTTAGTAATCATATTATGGATAAAGTAATTTCCAAAAGCAAACATGCAGGAGGCAAGAAATAGGATTCTGTCTCTGAGCTGATTCTTCAGAAAATGATAAACAGACTTTAGCAGTCTGCATTTAAATATTTAGGGTTTATGTGCTTTCCTTTGGCTAACCATGGAACATGAGCACTGCTTAAAACCTGAAGTTTATTGCTGGGCTTTCATGTTCTCTCTGCAACTTAAACTTTGTCCTTTGTAGACAGAGTGAGTCCATTCTCTTAGGCTGTGGTTTTAATATGGAAAAAGCATGTAGATAACTTGCTCTGACAGGCAGAAGGTAAATGATTTCCCTACATCTCAGGCAGGTTAGACTTTTTTTTTTTTAAAGAAAGACATTGCTTATACTCTATTTACCTTTTCCCCTGAGGAGTAAATGGGAGGTGGAGGCACCACATACTTTCTGACATGTTGTATTTGAGTTTTCCCTTCATTGCAGCAACACATCAGCCAGGAGTGAATTTCCTGGGGGTGGTTTGGTGGTGCAACGTGCTGAACCTTGCCTTGTCAACAGGCACATTCCTGGGATTTCATGCAATAGCAAGTGTGGTGTGAAATGGGAGCTTCACAGAGTAATAACTCATGTTGGGCTGTGGAGATCAGGAACAAACAGCAGCAGGGGCTGAGCTGCTTGTGCTTAAGTGCAGAGCTTTAAAGGCTGGAATGAGTCCAGAGGAGGCCATGAAGATGCTCCAAGGGCTGGAGCAGCTCTGCTGTGAGGAAAGGCTGGGAGAGCTGGGGTGTTGGAGAAGAGAAGGCTCCAGGATGACCTTATTGCAGCCTTTGAGTACCTAAAGGGGCTCCAGGAGAGATGGAGAGGGACTTTGGGCAAGGGCCTGGAGGGACAGGACAAGGGGGAATGGCTTCCCACTGCCAGAGGGCAGGGATAGATGGGATATTGGGAATAAATTCTTCCCTGTGAGGGTGGGGAGGCCCTGGCACAGGTTGCCCAGAGAAGCTGTGGCTGCCCCTGGATCCCTGGGAGTGTCCAAGGCCAGGTTGGACAGGGCTTGGAGCAACCTGGGCTAGTGGAAGGTGTCCCTGCCCATGGCAGGGGGTTGGAACTAAATAATCTTGAAGGTCCCTTCCTACTCAGACAAGTCTGGGATTTTGTGGTGAAATTTCAGGTCCCATTTTCTCAAATATAAAAATAACTGTAGATTCAGGCATCCCTTGGAGAGCTGTAATTAGTTTTGAGAACAAAAGGGTTTACAGTTACACACCGTTACAATCATGTTACTTAAAAGGTAAACCAAAATTGCACAGCCTCCTTTTTTGTTCCCTCAGCATTTGCAGGAATGCAGTTTCAGGTACATGTGTATGTATGTTTTTAATAACACTCCGTCGTTCAACATGGTGTCTTGCCAAAAATGAAATCATTAATGAACTCCACGGGGGATTTATGCAGATCCAAAGCTGCTCATTACATCTATTTTTAAGTCCATTGCTGCGCTGAGGGCGAGGGGAATTTGTTGAAACATGTAGTGTTAAAACTTGTAATTTTGTTTGCTAACACTTGCAGGAGATTACAGATGTGATCCAGGGCCCTTTGAAGTCGAGGGGAGCAGGGGGATCATTAGCATAGGGATTAGTGAGTGTTTTTCTAATGCAATACTCTTACCTGGTGCTCTGGGAAAAGCTCCCTCCCGTCCCTCCCCTCCCACCTGGGGAATGCACACAGCAGGGATGGGGTGTGGGGAGTTCTTTCCAAACTGTGGCTTTTCCAGAGGGTGGAAGTGTGGCCTCTGGTGTGTCTGTGAAGTCTGAATGTCCATGGAAGCTGAATGTCCACGAGGTCTGTCACTGTATAATTTTAGAAGAAACAGTCTAAGAACTTCTCCTTCTTCTTGGAGGCAGCTTTCTGGGTGACTCCTTCAGTGCATGAAAGGTGCATTTTCAGAAACACCCATGTGGGATGCTGGGTGTTCCCCAAAGAAGGTGTTCTCAGAGGCCTCTGGTGCCAGGGTTTTCTGTGGGAGCCTCTCTGCTCCGGGATTATGGATACACAACTTCCTCAGGCAACTGGAACAAAGGTGCATCAGGGCCAAATGCAAGTGCAGTTTTCATACAACAAATGGAAATAGTCTCTTGTGACAGCAGGATACAGACATGGAAAAATAACATTGTATGTGTCTGCAGGAGCCAAAGGGAGTTTGAAGTTGCTGCTGGTGTTGGGTTCTCTGCAGGTATCTAATGGGGTTTGCTGTGACATGCTCCTGAGTGGAGAACGGTCCTGGAGCTGACAGACTGTGCTCAAGGCAAATTCTTTTCATTAAAAAAGGATTTCACTAATTAGAGCCGACTGTCGGCTGACAGGTTAATTGATAAGGGAAGTGGGCCCAGTAACCTGGAGGTGAGATTATATTGTGACTTTAAATCTTTATAGTCTCTGGTAAAACTTGGTCTTCCACTGGAATGTCAGAGGAATCACCCTGGCTGTTTTACAAGGCACAGGGCCTGAAAAGATCTGAAAAAAAAAAAAAAAGCTGCGGTTTCCTAAAATTCAGTTTTCAAAGTAAAGATCTGATCTGGCAAATTTATTCTAGGCTAAGGCTCATTGAGCTGTTTCAGTGGCAGCTTTGCTGCACATTGCTGTGCTTGGGCTCACGTGGAACCCAGTTGGGGCTGACAGGGAGTTCACGTGTAACTTCTTTAATCAGCTAAAACAGAACTTAATGTGCCTTCTTTTTAACTGTTGAAATAAGTAATCACTTGCTCCAATAAAGAGTGGTTTTGGAACCACTCTTTTCTAATAATTTGCCTTTTAAAATGGAAATGAGCTTGGGAGTGGGTTTAGTGGTTGATAGGAAGGAAACAGAGAGAGAGTAGAGTGAGATTGGATATTAGGAAGAAATCCTTCCCTGTGAGGGTGGGGAGGCCCTGGGGATGCCTAGAGAAGTTGTGGCTGCCCCTGGATCCCTGGAAGTGTCCAAGGCCAGGTTGGACGGGGCTTGGAGCGACCTGGGCTGGTGGAAGGTGTCCCTGCCCAGGGGAGGGGGTGGAACAAGATGATCTTTGAGGTCCCTTCCAACCCAAACCATTCCATGGTTCCATGGCTCTGTGAAACAGCGACACAGGGAGCCCAGCTGGGCTGTGCTGGGTCCTGCTGACAGATCTGGGCTCAGTGAAAAGCCTTTGCAAAGACATCTGATGAACACAAATGACTTCCTGTGATTATTCTTTCAGCCATGTGGAAACCATATTTTATGGGGTAGAAAGATAATAGTGAAAAGGCAGGTAATTACAGTAGGACCTGGAAAAATCCAACTGGAAAACTCTCTTGACCTCCACCTGAGTCCACTAAAGCTGTGGAAGGAGGCTGTGGTGGGGGAAAGCCACTCATCCATATTTAATCCTTTCTGTTTAGTCCAGGTTATTCCTTAGATCTGGACATTATCCCTTTAATTTCTTATGTTCAAGTAACATGTAGGCACAGGAAAGGCTGGATGAAGGTGTGAACATGGGGATGGTGTTGGGCAAGAGAGGTCAGACCAGTGTCAGGTCATGGGGAGGAGGGAAGGGAAGGGAAGGGACTGGGCAGAAAGGTCTCTGTCCCTTGTGCTGCTGCAGAAACCTGGGTGTAGTTAAATGTAGGTTTTGGCTGTCTTTCTAAGGAAAAACAGTGGTATAAAGAAAGGTGTTTCCTGGTAAGCTGAGAGCAGCATATCACTCATCAGATTCAAAGGAATAAATTTCAGCTGTTATAAATGAGGTGATATACACTGGCTAATAATAGCTGTAACTAGAATTTGGGAGGGGGTGAGTCCTAAGGATTTGTCATAATGGTTGTTTTCATTGGCACACGAATACCTGACTGTAAGAGCTGAGACATTTGTGTTCCAGCCCTTTCCTCTTGGGTAGAATTAGATGCATGGATTGCATATATCAGTATGATCAGCCCTGCTTAGATGTCAAAACATCAAGTGTCAATCCTATCATAATATCTAAACCCGTCTTGTTTTCCTTTTCCTCCCCCCCCCTTGTGCTCCATCTAAAATAAATAACTGAAAATAACCGAATGAATATAACCCATTTCTCCAAAGGAAGAAAAATAATTGCCTCCAGACTTCTGACTTACCTGCCAAATTGCATCCTGATGTGAATTGCAATGGACAAATTATAATCTTTTGAGACAAGGGAAGAGATGATGGAGTCTGTAAGTGACCCTTCCCTGGTAGGCACAGTCAGAATGAAACTAAACTTGGCAAGTGATTTGCACTCACACCAGGGAAGAGTCAGTCCCCAGGTCATCCTCGAAAGGCATTAACTTGTGAGTGTGAGGCAGAGAGCTCCCAGTGCCTGCTGAGGGCTGGCCTTGGACAGGAGGCAGCTCAGGGGCTGTCAGTGTTATGCACAATGCAAGCCCTGTATTCCACCACTGCAGAAAAAAAACCCCAAACCAAACAACCAGAACAAAACAGTGTCAATAAAAAACAGAACGGGGGGAGGGAAATCCAGGAGGGAGTCTCCTGTTTGCAGGGTTTGTCTTGCAAAGGCATTTTACAAGCAGTGGAGCTGGCAGGGGAGGCCCCATCAGTGAGATCTGGGCATCTGTCTTCAAGAAGTTTGATATTTGATGGAGGAGTTGGAACTGGATGAAGTTCAGTATATGGTGGAGGGGTGGAAGGAGATGATCTCTAAGGGCCCTTCCAACCCAAGCCGTTCTATGACTCTATGATTCTGTTTCTGGCTGTGCCCCAGCCCAGGGCTATCCCTTGGTTCAGCCCTGCCCAGGCTCTTGAAGCTGTTTGGGGCTGTTCATGGTTGGTTGTGCTGCTGTGAAGTCCCTGGGCTGTGTCTTGGTGTACTTGATAATCCAGTGCCTTGTGTAAATGTGGAGCAGCCCAGGACACGCCTTTGTCCTGTTGCACAGGTGGCTGCTTCTGTGTAGAAATGGCTGTGAGGATGCAGAGGGTTACCTGGGCAAAGACTGAGAGATTTCCATGTGTTTCAGACTTGCTTTTACCCCATTTTTAGTATTGAAGTGACTTTTCTGGGCCTGGGGCACTGCAGTGCCCGGGGACAGGGGCAGCTGGAGGGGTTGACTTGCAGGAGGTCCTTACAGAGGGGTGAGGGCAGTGATGCTGAATGATGCTGAGTGTAAAACTTTATTTTGAGCTCTAGAAAATAACCAGTGAAGAAACCAAACTTCATTTCCAGACGGGAGAGTGTTTTGTGAAAATTGTTCCCACAGACCCTGCTCAAAACCCTACGTTGTCTGCACCCAAGGAACCTGAATATGTCTAAAAAGCCTTTTGCTGTAGAAGCTAAGAACAGATACAAGCTCTGTAAGAAACTACGGTATCAGCTGTGTGAAAAAACAAACAAACAAACTCAAAATGTTGTAATTTCCCTGCTGTGAAGCCAACATGAACACTGTAACTTCAGTGAGGTGCTCACTTCATCACCGGCAGTGCCTGGTGGGGCTGAGTTCTTCAAGTCCCATTTAAAAACTAAAATAAAATCTTATTTACTTCAATTTAAACCATATACATTGTTACTTCAACCGTTTAGATGTATCTGGTTAAGCACATGGTTTCCTGGCCCTTTCAGTTCTGTGATTAAGTCAGAGGGTTTTTCAGTGACTATTTAAGCTCTTGCAGAGAAGTCAAACAATCTCACAGCCTTTGGTGAAACCCAAAAACTCTCTGGTATTTTACCAGCTCACTTACTACTGTTGCTGCCTGTGTACATTGAGGTCCATTTAGGTGATTCCTCAAAATGTACATCCAAAATATTTGCTATCCAAAGGCTTTAGCTCTGTTTGGATGGGGTGTCAGTAGGTTGATCTTCCACCAGTTGAAGCTGGAAGTCAGAAACCAAGAGCTCTGTACCCAACCTGAGTTACTAAAAGCTGATCTTGACTTTTGTAATGTGGTTGGTTGTGTGGATGGTGCTGCCATTGGAGCTCAGGCTGGATAGAGGGGTTAAGACTGGGAAAATAAAGGAGGGAGTAAATCCTTCCAGGCTGGGTTATGAGTAGCAGGAGCCAGTACAAAAAGGAGACATAAGGTTGTGTCCCATTGTAAAATAGTTGGATAAAAACAACCACTCACACCCCCGTTCATGACAGGTTCTCAGACAGTTGTGGTTGTTTCTTCAACCTAAGGAATATTAATTTCATTTGGTGGCTTGCTCTGGAAGGTGACAGCAGTACTGTCAGTGTTTTCCGAGGGAGATACGAGCTGTAGAGGTTTATTAATAGGATGTAAAACAATTATTTGTTTGTTCCTTTCTCCCCTCAGGAATTTTTTCTTTTTTGTTTTCTAAATAACAGAAGACATCCTTGGCAGCAGAATCCCCACAGTTGTTAATGTCAGATTGTTATCAGATCTGGCAGTGATTGTTTTCTAATAATAAGTATGTTTTTCCCTTGCTGCTCATGCAAGAGTGACAGTTTCCTGCAACTCAAGGCAAGATGAAAAAGAAATTCAGCATTTGCCACTTACATCTCTGAAAACAAATGATCTAGTTAGTGCAGATCTTTCTTTTTTATTATTTATCTGCCTTTCAGTTATCTAAGAAATGGATTTCCAAGAAGCAGCCGAGAGGCGGGGTTGGAATTCCTCCTGCTTTTCAGCTTTTGTTTAGATCCTGTTCATGTTTGGGCTTGACTGACAACGTCCCTGCACTCCCAAGGGAAGAGCTGCTGAAACTCATTTTAGTTTTGGTCTTATTGGTGAGGTTGGTTGAGATGTTTTCATTTAATAAGCGTCATCACAGTTTGGTGATTAGTGTCTTCTCTGGGATAAGAAGCCCACTATGGAAAATGCCTGGGGACTGGTCTGGGCAGCTGGATTGTGCCAAGGTTCCTGTCATCCCCGGGGCTGCCCATCAGTTGCCCATGGCCTGTGGTGGCCTCACTGGAGGGAACAGACCAAGAATCACAGTCACAGAATGTGCTGAGCTGGGAGGGACCCCCAAGGATCACGGAGTCCAACCCTGAGCCCTGCACAGGCCCAGCCCCAAGAGTCACCCCCTGTGCCCCAGAGGATCAGCCAAACCCTCCCTGAGCTCTGGCAGCCTTGGGGCTGTGCCCACTGCCCTGGGGAGCCTGGGCAGTGCCCAACCAGCCTCTGGGGGAAGAACCTTTGCCTGAGATCCAACCTGAGCCTGCCCTGACACAGCTCCAGCCATTCCCTGCCTGCTGTCCCTGGTCCCCCCAGAGCAGAGCTCAGTCCCTGCCCCTCCTCTGCCCCTGCCCAGGAAGGTGGAACTGCACTGAGGTCTCCCCTCAGTCTCCTCCAGCTGGACACACCAAGTGCCCTCAGTGTCCTCAGGTGGCTTCAAATCAAGGCCCTTCCCCATCCTCGTGGCCTCCTTTGGACACTCTCTAATGGCTCAATCCCTTCCCTACATTGTGTCCCCCCAAACTGCCCCAATGTTGAGGTGAGGCCGCCCCAGGGCAGAGCAGAGCAGGACAATCCCCTCCCTGGTGCCCCCAGGACAGGGTTGGCCCTCCTGGCTGCCAGGGCACTGCTGACTCATAGAGCTAAATCCTCCTCCTCCAGGAGGGTGTTGTTAAGGCTCATAACTGTTCACATTCCTGATTTTTCTCATTTCCCCTTGTTCCACAGTAGTGTCTCTGATGCTCTGACCCGCAGCCTTTCTCCTGGCAGCTCTGGTTGCTCAGATGCTGAGCTGTCCAAGGAGCAGGGAGAAGGGATTCTCTCCTGCATCTTCAGCCCTGTGGCCATGAATATGCACCAGCTGTCGGGATCCCAGGCCCAACCATCACCTTTTCCCTGTGCCAGCCCCTTCCCAAAGCAGAGCTCTCCGTGACCCGTCCCCCGAGGAGCCCCGGCTGCTCCCCCGGGGGGGAGATGAAAGCTGGGCCGAGTCTGATCCCAGGGCAGGATTAACAACCTGAGATGTGTCAGGGCAGAGGAGAAAGGGCAGCGCTCAAAGCTCCTCTCGTCTGTTATGGCAACAACACAACAGAGGCAGTCACTGATTACCAAACACGAGGCCACCTCTTTCAGAAAGGGATTAAGTAGCTGAAAGCACTTTTTTAGCCTGAAAGTGATACGGTGTTAAATATAACCCTTTTGGACTATTTCTTCCTGGGGATTATTTTGGAAAAGCCCTGTGACCCTGGATCAGTGAGCACCCCTTGATGCTGGATGGATTAACCAGCAATGAGAACATTAAGTGATCACAAGCTGCTGTGAATTATTTTTTTGCCTTATCAGGCTTCATTTTAAGATTACTGGCAGATCCTTTAGTCTTCTCTACGTGATATTCTAAGCTGGGAGATTAACTGATGTTTGATTTCTAGAGTGATTTTAGTCTTATTAACAAAAACATTTGGCAGTGCATACTTTGTTTTAATTTAGTTGGCTGTATTGGAATTTAAAGTATAAAAGTGTGTTCTTCTTTTTAAAATAAAATTCATTTAGTGAGTAATTTTATTAATTTTTCTGGGACAGGAGCTGTTTAGCAAAGAGGAGGCTGGACATGATAGACCAGCCCAAACTCCCAGGCTTAGTGATTCCTGACTGCAAACTTGGTATGGGAAAGGGCTGGCATCAGGATACAGAAGAATCCCTGCAAGATTTAATTTCAAGAAAATAGCACAAATGGAGAAAGTGTTCTTTTCTTACTCTGATTTTCTTTGCTGTGTTTCTTGTGTATCAGATCTTACAACCAATAATAACAAATCATTACCCCTATTTAGGTGAAATACTCCTTTATGAGCAGTTTTTACTTGAACAAGCTGCTCTGTTGTCATTCCTAATATCCAAAATTGGAGTTCCAGGACAGATACTCAGGATTATTTTGGGAGTAGAAATATTAAGAAGTTTCTTCACACTTTGCCTCAAACCCCTTGGCTGTGAGAGCTGCTGGGATCTCACCCTTCTGTTGATGCTGCAGACAGCGGTGCTTTTCCTTTGGAGTCAGTATTTAATGCACACTCACAGGTGGTGTTGGGGGATCCTTTGGAGCTGCACAACCCACTAGGTGGACAGTCTGACATTTTGAATGATTGAGACCAGATGGGAAGCAGACCCTGTTCTCACACTGTGGTGGGACAGAAGGGATGTCCGGGCATGTTTTGAAAGTCACTTTTTATTTTTTAATGATCTTTGAGGTCTTTTCCAACCTTAATGATCCTGTGACTCAAAGGAGGCACTCCAGGAGCTTGGATAAGCATGAAGCTGAGCACTTATTGTCCTTAAGGATTTGCTGTTATCTTTTAAAGCTGATGTCTTCTCGCTGTAGCAGCTGGTTCAAAACCAGTTGTGGGTACAGTGCCTGCAGTTTGAGGCAGAAAAACCCTGCAGTGATTCACCCACTGAATGGTTGCACTTCCCCAACATCTGATGTACATTTACACCATCCATTCACCATGGCACAGGCACATTATTTCTGCCTTCCCTGAGTTTATGGTTACTTAGGCAGCTTAAAGTTTGTTCAAAATGTGATTTCCTATGATTTTGAGAAGTGACTTTTTACTGTGAGAACCTGTAAAATGCAGAGGATAATGTTACCTGCCCAGTGTGTGGCCCTGGAAGGAGCTGGCACCTCGGCTGCATTAGAGTTACATCTTCTGCATCATTAGCAGAGCTCAACAGCAGGCTCTTGTCTGCTCTTGGAGAGGCCCTTACCACTACTAAGAGAAGCTGAATTACCATGGAGTGGTAATAAGGTGCAGCATTACTGCCTTTCATGATTTTATCACAGGGAGGGCTCATCATCTTTTTTTTGTTGTTATCTTAGATCCTTAAGTAATATCATTATGTGAAAGGCATTCCCTTTCATGAGGCTAAAAATTGCAATGCAAATAAGAAAGCCCTGGATATACATGCCATGGTTTTTAAAGCAGGTTCCTGGGAGGGTGGACACTGACTTGTGGGGGGCTTTTTGCTTGAGACTGGAAATCCTAGAAAGTTTTGTGAAGCTGTGAGGAGCAGTGAAACATCTCCTAATTGCCTCCTGCTGAAAGGAACCTACAAGAAAATGGAGAGAGACTATTTGCAATGGCCTGGAGTGACAGGACAAGGGGGAATGGCTTCAAACTGACCGAGGGCAGGGTTAAATGGGAAGAAATTCTTCCCTGTGAGCGTGGGGAGGCCCTTTGGCAGGGGCTTGAATGAGAGGAGCTTTAAGGTCCCTTCCAACCCAAACCATTCCATGATTCTGTGATCTCACCTAGGCATAGCTTTATACCTCGTGCATTTTTGCCACTAGGTAAGTGGTGTCCTTGTGCCTTGGGTGGCATCCTTTATGTTCTGTCCATATGTCCCATGGACTGTTCCTGTGTGTTGCTGCTGTGGCCACAACGGGTTTGTTCCTCCTCCCAAAGCCTGGTCACTCCTCCAGCCCAGCAGGTCCTGGGCTGTCTCTCCAGTGTCACCCAGGGTGCCCTGTGGGAGCAGCACACTGTGCCAGCTAGAAGAGACACAATATCTCTGCCATGAAAACATTTCCAGGCATCTCTGTGTGCTGGAGGTGTTCTGACTTGCATTAGTAGAATCTGCTTGATCCCTGTTTCAGTGCTTAGTCCTGGAGAGCGAGGGAAGTGGATCTCTCTCCCTGATCACTGGCAGGGAAGTGGGATTGCAGTGCATGTCCTGCCCTCAGAGGAGGTCAGCAGCTCTCCTTCACTGGCTCTTAGCCTAGAAAGAGAGACCCAAACAGTAGAAGAAGGGGATCAGGGTTTGTTCATTCCTCCTCTTTGTCCTCCACGGTTGAATATGGATTATCCATTGCAGCAGCTGGTTTGGGGAGAAAGAATGTTGAGATGAAGTAATCAAATCCTGTCAGGGATTGCACCACGTTGGTAGTAAATCCACTGAGTAAACAGAGTGGAAGGTTTTAATGCAACTGTTGTGCAGAATCCCCTGGATTTTATCCCTCCGCAGCAGTAGTGATGCTGCCAGAAACAAGTTCACCGCAGCTACTCCCACCTGTATCTCCTGGTAAATCTGGAGTAATCACACAAATCATTCCCTTGAAGGTTTTGGTTTGCTTTGGCAGCTCAGTTGGTACATGTTGAGATAAAAGGGCTGCCTAGAGCACCCCATATTATCCAAGCATCCCTGTGAAATGCTTCCACTCATTTCAGTAAATCTAACAGCTTTGAACAAGAGCAGGTATTTTTCTTTGTAGTTTCTTGAGATAATTTCAAGCTCCAACGTAACTGCTCCCATCCAATGTCTGCTGGGCAAAGGTGGTTATAAAACTGTGATGGAACACATTGCCTTGTGACTGTTGGAAAGGCTCAGCTTTGCAGCAGTGTATGGATCTGATCTGGCATGCAGCAAAACCCATCCTGGAGAATGCTGCAGTTCTTCATCAAGAGCCTGTTGGGCAGTGAGATGGCAAACTCAATTACAGAAGCACAATTATTTGGGTTACTCAAGATGAGAAAAAACAACCTTGAGCATCAGGGTGAGATAACCAGGCCACTGAGCAGCTGCAGCAGCAGTAGAGGAGATTCTGTGTTAGCAACTCTGAGATGGGGGCTACTGGAAGAATGAACCACTCATAAGCAGCCCCAGCCTCTAAATTAGCTGGGGTTATTCAAGGAAATCACCTGTGGTCAGCTCAATAGATATTTTAATTTACTGCACTGAAACTGTTAAAAAAGATGTAAATAATTAAAAGGTGAATAAAATCTTAGAGCATGGGATAGAAACCAGGGCTGTCGTTCTCAGCAGCTGCTCAAGGCAACTTCTGAGGAACAGGCTCTGCTCGTTGGGCTCCATCCCCCCAAAACAGAGCTGAGGGTGGGGGTTGTGGGTGGGCAGAGGAGATGCTCATACAGCAAAGGGCACTGTGTGAGAACAGGCTGGAGGGGCTGGGACAGGGTGTGAGGGAAATGGAGAAGATGTCAGAGTTACCAAGATTTATGGTAGAAACGATTGCTGAAGTAATCACGGAATCCTGGAATGGTTTGTCCAGAGAAGCTGTGGCTGCCCCATCCCTAGAAGTGTCCAAGGCCAGGTTGGACAGGGCTTGGAGCAACCTGGGCTGGTGGGAGGTGTCCCTGCCCATGGTAGGGGGTGAACAAGATGATCTTTAAGGTCCCTTCCAACCCAAACCATCCTGGTATTCCATGATTCTGTGATCTTCTTCCCACCAGGGGCTCTATGGCCCAGTCTTGATTTTGCTGTGCTCTATCTCTGTGGAACAACATCATAACCCTATCTCCAAGCACTTTAATTTTTTCCTGAGGTTTTTTTTTGTGCAACAAAGATAGACTTTCACTGGGTACTTTGCAGAACCATTTAATGTTGTTTGGTTTTAATCTGTTGTGTGATTAAAATAGATTAATGTTGTAGTAACATAAAAACCCTCAGGGGGTTTTGTTCTCTTTGTAAATATTCTCTAGGATCTCTTCTGTCTTCTAAACTGTGTGTAGGGAGAGTGTTTAATGGGACCTGGGGAGAAAAGAGACGCATCTTAAACTTAATATAAGAATTTAATTTTTAATAGGTTTCATTTGGGGTTAGAGTATTCATATTAGAGTGGAAATTAAAGTGTCTAAATGCTTTGTGTGTAAGCTGTTGGAAAGTCTATAAAGAGATGTGCAGGGAAAAACCTTTCTTTCCTTTTTTATCTGATCTTAAAATATGAAACTGCAGAAGCCAGTGCTTGATATCATACACTGATATTTAGCCTGCTTTTGCAAACTTGCCTTTGAGTTGTCTTTAGCTGATACAGACACAGTTTGCTGGGCAGTGAGTGAGGTGAACTTCCCTCCTCCAGCAGATCCCCCTGGTTCCCATGATCCAGGGATGAATCTCCAGAAGGCTGTGCTGCCCATGGGAAGTTGTACAGGAATTAGGTCCCTTCCAGTGTGTTGCTGGCTGTGTGGAGCAGTGAGGAGTGGTGAGCCAAGCTGGAGGTGCCACACGGGGGTTTATGGTGTTAGGTAAAATGCCTGTGGTCTCTCGAAGCCTGTGGATGAGAAGGATGAAAAGAAGATTAGTTGCTTCATAAATGTGCTCTGGTCTTTACCTGGGGGCAAAGGCTCTGCTGTTTTATTTCAAGTTTAGGAAGATTTTTCCTTTCTGTTGTCTAAGACCAGGCTTCAATCCAAGCAGCTTGGTGAGGAGGTGGAAGCTTGGCTGCAGGGGCTCCCGGTGGGTCGGGCACTGCCAGTCCAGAGACCCTTTGGTGTCACACCTAGCAAGGGAAAATTCACCTTTCCAACCATCCAACTGGAGAGCACTTGCAGGCTGGTTTGTCATGGAGCAGTGTGGTGGTTTGGGATGCTCCCTCTCTCCCTGCACAGTGTCCCCTCAGTGGAGCTGCTCTGCTGGCCCTGGGCCGGGCCAGCACAGGGCCCCGATGTGGCAAGTGTGGGCAGGCTGGCTGGATTCATCAGCCCCTGGGCTTCTGGGGCTAATTCACAGGTTTACTGGATTTCTTTGCAGCTGAGGAGTTGCACAAGTGTATCCCGAGCCGGGGTGTGCTGGGTGTGCTGTTCCTGGAGCGGGGAATGCTCCCGGCAGGGTCCCGCTTGCAGCTGCGGCGATCGATGAGCAGCAGCCACCCCTCCTGCCTGCACAGCCACCCCTCCTGCCTGCACAGCCACCCCTCCTGCCTGCACAGCCGCCCCTCCTGCCTGCACAGCCACCCCTCCTGCCTGCACAGCCACCCCTCCTGCCTGCACACCCCCGGCCTGGGGGATTAGTTTAATACCTCAGCTTTATCTTGGCACTGTGGACTGCTTTCTCTCTTCATGCAGAAGCATCAGAATGTCCTCAGGCTCTTTTTCGTAAGATTAAGAGCTTCCCATGGCATCCTGACAAGGAGGAAATTTAAGGAACAAGAGTATTTAACTTAAAGCTAATCTGGTCTTTGTGAAAGTGGGAGGATTAGATCATTAAGTTCTACGTGCCTGGCAGGTTTGTGCCACGATGGCACTGCAGAGAGGGGAGCTGCAGCCTGGTGGAGTGTGGAGCTGGAGGAGGGAAGGAGAGAGGTTTTGAATCCAGGGACGAGTTGTGATGTGACCATTGGTCTGTTCTGAGTGACTGTTCATTAAGGAAGAAGGGAGAGCAGGGATGGAATCGCGTGGAAGAGGAAAGGGCAGGTCTCTACCCCTGCCTCACTCTGGGCTTTGTTGGAGTCATGTGTGAGCCCCAGTCCCAGTCAGTGTTGTCCTCCCTCACAGGGAGCCCACAAAGAAGATGGAGAGAGACTATTCACAAGAGCCTGGAGTAACAGGACAAGGGGAACAGCTTCCCACTGCCAAAGGGCAGGGTTAGATGGGATATGAGAGGAAATTGTTCCCTGTGAGGGTGGTGAGGCCCTGGCACAGGTTGCCCAGAGAAGCTGTGGCTGCCCCTGGATCCCTGGAAGTGTCCAAGGCCAGGTTGGACGGGGCTTGGAGCAACCTGGGCTGGTGGAAGGTGTCCCTGCCCATGGCAGGGGTGGAACTGGATGGTCTTCAGGTCCCTTCCAACCCAAACCATTCTGTGATTCTATCATCTCTTCCTGTAATGATTTCCTGTTTTGTGTCTCCTAAAACCTTCTGTCTCTCTAAACTCACTTTGTATCTAGAGTTCATTTTTCAGCCTTGCTTGAAGAAGAGTAACTTAGAGAAAACACTTGATGTGCTCATCGTGGCACCACCTCCCTCCTCCCGAGGACAAGTTGTTAAACGTTTTCAACAGTTTCCAGTAAAACTGGTGTAGCTGATAAATGTTAAACTGCCTATTTTTTTCCCCTGCTAGTCAGAAACAAACCCCAAGGAAGCTCAAAGTGAGCACTGGAGACCTTCCAACACAAATGGCAGGCTTGGCATCTCCCAGGAGCAGGAGGGGTTGGATCCCTCCAGACGTGGAGGGTGAGGAGCAAGTGTTGGTCCCAACCTGCAGCCAGAACCATTTGCATGTGCTGCTCTCCCTCCTTCCCTCAGAGTCAATTTGGCAGCTCTGATTTGATGATAATTAAAAAAAAATCCTCCCCATTTGCACCACACTGGGTTGATCTGTTGAATGGAGCTCCTAATAGTTTCTTTCTAAGTCTTAACAGACCCAGCTGATTTGCTGTGTATTTTCTGTGTTGCACTGGAGATCGGTGCAGTTTCAGCCCTCTGCATGTTCTGTAAGGATTATATTTGATCATATATGATTATAAGTATTGGTGGCTGTCAGGGCCTCGTGGAAAACCAGGCACATGAGCTCAGGACACGATTTTCAAATGCTCAGGGCTTCCCTCTCTGAAAAGGGGAGAAACCCCAGCAAGGTGCTTCTCAAACATGCAGATGGACAACAAGGAGTAGTGCAAGGAAATAAATTGTTGTATCTTAAATTTCCTTACTCAAATGCATCTGTTGAACCAGGGTGAAGAGAGCTGGCATTCTGCCAGGCTTGAATCTGACCTTTTTTTTTTTTAAACCTTATGATTATTCTCATGAAATGAATACAGAGAAGACTTAAGCAAGAGCTGATTCTTGTTTTACATCAGCCCCTGCCCTGGAAAGCTCATCATCTAAATCCTTGGAAAAGGAACAGGGCCAAGCACTGACCTAACTGTGTCTTGAGGGAGCTGGAGCAGAACTTTAATCTTCTAGTCTGGTGCACCGTCCCTGAATCACGGTGATTTGCCATAGCTCACATCATTTTCTCTGCAGATTTGGAGATGTTGCAAGATGAGTTTGCCCAATACATCCTCAAGGGTTATTGCTGAAAGCTCCTTGTAGCCTTGCAAGAAGCCTGTGCTGGGGCACATCTATTACCCATTAAACCTGGCAAAATGATGGAGTTTTGCCGTGTCACAACAAATCACGCCCGTGCTAAAATAGCTGCAAACATCCTCCAGGACTTAATGAGCTCTTGCTGGTTCACAGTGGTCCAAACAACTTGTTATTGTGGCTGTTAAGAGAGTGCAGAATTATATTGTCCAAACAGGCTCATGAAAAGACAAGATGGGGTTTTGGGGGAGCAAATGTGGGGCACACAAAGACAACCCATTTTAATGCCATTTATAGATGTGTAATCTTTTGTCATTTTGGTATGATTAAACAGAGGGAGTAGCAGAAGGTGGTTTTCTTCCTAAAGCCCCCTTAAATTGTAAGAGAGGACAAAACACAGAGAAGGGAGTATTTCCTATTTCTCTTAGTCTTTGCACAAAGCAGCCCTGGATCCCTAAGTGAAGCAAAAGAGGGAATCTGGGGAGTTAAAAGTCCACTTTGACTTTCAAGAGCTTCTCTCAAACAAGCTTCCACACACCATCATAAAAAATGTCAGTGTGAAATATCTGAAGGAGAGCAAATTGAACACTTTGGTGATTCTGCTGCCTTCGTCTGGAGTCTCATGCCTGCAAGGGTGTGCAAAAGTCAATAACCTGAATTGGAGGTTATTGATTATTTCACTGGGCTGCTCTTGAAACATCATGTGTGCTTGGTTTGGTCTTCCAGCACCCAGTAAATGTTCGGTTTCAGTTTTACCTCCCTTTGTGAAAAGAATTGAAAATACTATAAAACTGAAAGTGGTTTGGGTTTTTTTCCCTCTATTTTAAAGTATTTTTCTTAAACATAAGTAAATGTTATTTGTAAAGGTTCCCCTTTCTCCAAGATGGATATTTCATGCCACAGGTGGGGCCTATCCTTAATTTATAAGCAACTGAGCTTTCTGTTGGACACTGCCATCTGCAGCCCCATGGATTTTAGGATGTTGGATCAGACCTGTCTCCATCAGGCTGCTTCTGGAGCCAAGCTCTGCTTCTTGGAAACCAAACCAGTTATGGAAATGGCCTTTTTTCTTGCTTTTAAGCTGAAAGAGAATAGGTTTAGATAAGATATTAGGAAGAAATTGTTCCCTGTGAGGGTGGGGAGGCCCTGGCACAGGTTGCCCAGAGAAGCTGTGGCTGCCCCATCCCTGGAAATGTCCAAGGCCAGGTTGGACAGGGCTTGGAGCAACCTGGGCTAGTGGAAGGTGTCCCTGCCCATGGCAGGGAGGTGGAACAAGATGAACTTTAAGGTCCCTTCCTACCCAAACCATTCCATCATTCTATGACCCAAAGCTGAGCACTGGGAGAGGACTCAGGCTGCCAGTGGGAGTGTTGGGAGGACAGAAACCAACCCCCTTTGCCCACAGCTCTGCAAACCTCCCCCCTCTGCCCCTGATGCATGGGTGAAGTGTCAGTAAATGTCTGGGTAAATGTGTCCCAGGCATGTGCTGGGTGTTCAGTGGGTGCTGTAGTGTCCCCTTGGAGGGATGTTTTCCCTGATCAAAGGCCTTGGAGAGGAGGAACAGAGAGGGGAAAATAAAATAAAGTAAAATGTGAGTTGTTCAGCTGTTGAGATAAAAATGAAAGTTGAGCAATGAAACCTCCTTTCTCAGTGTGCTCTACCTGTGCTGGGTGGAAGAGGTTTGGGTGTTGCATTCCAGGCTGGCTCTGGAATGGGCTTTTTTTTTCTATCTCCACACCAGTTATTCAGACAAAGTGGGAATTCCTGGTGTGCAGTTTTGCAGACTTCAGGCTGCCATTTTTCTGAAGGTTGTCTGGTTCCTTGCTGGAAAGGTTTGGAGCACAAGCTCCTGCTGGCACTTTGCAGAGCTGTGGGCACTGGAGCATCTCCCTGAGCAGCAAAGGCTGAGGGAGCTGGGGCTGTTCAGCCTCCAGAGCAGAGCCTGAGAGGGGCCCTCCCACTGTGTGTCAGGGGCTGCAGGGAGGGGGCAGAGGATGGAGCAGGCTCTGCTGGGGGGCCCAGCAATGGCACAGCAGGAACGGGCAGGAACTGATGCCCAGGAAGCTCCAGCTGGACAGGAGGAAGAACTTCTTCCCTGGGCAGTGCCCCAGCTCTGAACAGGCTGCCCAGGGAGGGGCTGGAGTCTCCTCCCTGGGGAGATTCCAGAGCCCTCTGGACACAGTCCTGTGCCCTGTGCTCTGGGCTGGCCCTGCCTGAGCAGGGAGGTGGCACCAGTGACCCACTGGGGTCCCTTCCAGCCTGACCCATCCTGGGATTCTGTGATGTAACTGGCACCATGTGCAGTCCTGCCCTGGGAGGGAGGTCACCACGACCTCCAGCTCTAGGACACTGGGGTGACACAAGGAGAACCTGGGCTGTGTGAGGCTGTAACCCCGAGCAGGGGAGTTCAGTGCCACCCTTGATTACCTGACATGATGATCCCGAGCAGGTACAGCCCGAGTGCCACATCACCAGCCCTGCAGCAGCTGGTGCCTGTGAGCCCAGGTGTGTGTGTGGTGTTCATCCACAGATCAGACCATCAGCTGCTGCTTAATCAGGAACTGACTCCCTTCACGTCCAGTTAAATGTGTGCACAACTTGGGGGAGGTTGAGAGCTCCAGCACTGAGCCTGTTGGTGCTTTAGGGACCTGCAGCTCAGGGATGGGGGCAGTTTTCCAAGCATTTCTTCCAGCAGCAGGGCTGTTTGAAGCAAGCTTTGGTGGTTCAGGCTTTTATCAAAAGGGAAATGAAAAGGGAATAGGTTACTTTGAATTCCAGTTGCTTCCCCAGACCGGCTTATAAAACATGCCAGGGCTGGGTGGGAAGGTGGATACCTGAAGCACTAGTTGCCCCCTGTCCACAGCACCACTGTTCAACAGGATTTTTTAATTTTTGATGTATAAATTATAAAGTTAGTATGAAATATTCTGGTGAGTTTGTGATGTGGGAATAGGGAGACGGTTTCTCATTTCCCGGCCTAACACATTCCAGGGAAGGTTCGGGTTGGATGTTAGGAAGATATTTCATCATTGAAAGAGTGGACAAGCACTGGCACAGGCTGCCCAGGGCAGTGGTGGAGTCACTGCCCCTGAAAGGGTTCCAGAAATTAGTAGAGGAGCACTTTGTGATGTGGTTTAGTGCTCATGGGGGTATTTGGTTGAACATTGGACTTGATGATGTTGGAGAGCTTTTCCAACCTTAATGATTTTGTGATTCTATGAAAGGAAGAAAAGGAAATTGTAAGCTGAGTTGTAGAGCTCCCTGAGGCAAGATAATATTACAGTGAAGAGCTTAGGGGGAATTCAGAGGATTATTAGACATTTATAGAAATAATAATAAAGTTATCACACTTGTACCAGGTAGTATGTGAGTTTGCTAGAGGAAGGGACCCTCAAGGGTCATTGTATTAACCAGCCTCTTGCCAGGAGGACTTGGAGAGTTTTTCCTTGTAACTGAGTGTGGGGCTCCCATTGTGCCACCACATCTGCACCTGGGATGAGTCAGGAGCAAATCCCAATGAAATGGGCCATTGATGTTCTGCATCACTTGTGACCTTCTGCCCACCCCTGGATTTGCTGTCTGTGCTGGTTTCTGCCCTGGTGTGTGATGGGTTCTGCTGCACTGACACTCACAGGGGTGCCTTCCACAGAGAGAAGATGAAGGTGAAGCTGTGTTTGTTTGTTTAGAGGAAACACTCGTGATTAATGGTACCAACGCTGTTCTTAGTGCTGGGAAACAGCTGCTGACAGCGTGGGGCTGGCTGGGGTGAGCCCCCCAGTTCCCTCCCGCTGCTGGGAAGTGGCTGTGGGGTGTGCTGGGGAAGCAGGACTGAGCTCTGCTGTGCCACACAGACCGTGTGTCCCGACGACAGCTGAGCAAACTCATGAACCAACAATTGGGGATGATGATATTGGCTCTGAGGATTAGCACAGCAGGTAGCTGTGTTGGCACAGGGCAGGGCTGGGGCTGAGGGATAAGTACACATTCTTTTATTATTGCAGCTAATGGGAATCTGCCAGGCTTTGAAGCCCAGAAAGGCTCACTGGCCACCTGTGAGCTAATCACATAGATTTGCCTCATTCTGTATTTCAGCTCACTTGGAGCCTGTAATCTAATTTCCAAACAGAGATGAGAAGAGTGAACAATTCATTTTCTACTTTACATGACTGTGCTGGTAAACTTTTAATCCTTTTAGAATTACAGTTCCTTGTGACACAGAGGCAACACCACAAAATCCTGCATGTGAGGCTGAAGTCTTTGAATGTACCAGTGCTGGATAATAATTAGCCTCAGCAGCAAGGCACAACATGAATCAAAATAAAAGTGAGGAGCACAAATGGTATTATGAATCATACACAGGCTAATGATTCCAATTTGTGTAGAAAATCCCTGTCTTTGGGGCTGCAAAAGCGCCCTGCAGCAGGCAGGGCTGTCCTGATGTTGGTGTCCTTTCTGCTTGTAGGACACTTGTGTCAGCCCTGTGACCTGTCAGCTCATTAACCACACCACGGTGACAGTGGAGGTTTGTGTGGGGCAGAGCTGATGTTAATCTGGCCTTCATTGCTCACCATTTATTTTGGCACCGAGGATGTTTATTTAGATTTTTGAGTGTGGTGCTGAGCTGACACTGAGCTGGGGGTGTTTGTGTTCATTCCTGCTGGGGTGGTTTAGGATGTGTTCACGTGGCAGCTTCTCAGACAGCTGCTCTGTCTTAACAGGAACGCTGCTGACCTGCTGCTCTGCTGTTTTCATTACAGCCAGGTCAGTCAGTAAACACTAAGGCGAGCACTGCTGCTGATGATGTGCAAAGGCACTTTCACAGCAACTCAGTGTCTTTTTAGTGATCTGTATGGACAGTGCAGAGATTATCCACACCTCTGGGAAGAAACATTTGAGTCAGAGCTTCCTTGAAGACAACATCTGCCTCAGCAGTGAACAGGTAGTTCACAAGTGCCTTCACCCTGACTTTGCACCTTCACTCAGATTTTGCTTTCAGGTTGGTAATAAAAAACCAGAGTGTCCCAAATTGCATTTTCTACAAACTGCCATGGCCAGTGCTCACTGACATTGCTGTCAGTCTTCCAGCAAAATGATGAAACAGTGGTAAAAGTGGTGCCCTGAGATGATGGGCACTGCCTGACCTGTGTTCACGGTATAAGTGATCATCCAGGGGGCTTAAGGAAAATACTTTCTTGGTCACATGGAGGTGCCTGGTTGGCATGACCTGTGTTATTCCTCCAGGTCTGTTGGAGGGCAAGCACAGTGCTCAGTGAGTCAATAGTCCTGTCAGAAATCCTATTTCACAGAGTCCTGCTGTATGTATTTATAAGGAATAAATCCCCTCAGGTCACAGATAAACGTACTGAGAGTAGTTCAGCTGATTGGAGTAAAACGTGTCACATTGTGTGAAGCAATTAGGATATAAGGGACCCTTTGCTGTACCAAAATTTACTCTACCAGGAACCACCAGCTGACCTGACACGTGTGAAAGCAGAGCTGGTTGGCAGCACAGCCTTTCCAGTTGCCATGAACATGGCAAACAGCATCTCTGTGTGGCCTGCCAGGTTCCACAGCTCCCCACCTCCTGTCTGAACATGGGTGTGACTTGGGCAATTAGTCAGACTGCAGCTGTCTCTGTAGGTTTGGTTACTGGGAGGGCTGTGGTTTGACTGATGTCTGCTTATGATGTGGAGAGCAGGTTTGGAGAGACATGGTCAAGAGCACAAGTTACCAAGACCAAGGAAACCTGTTGTAGCAATGATGGAGAGGAGAGAGGGCACCAGGAGATCTTTGGACCAGAAGGGGCCCCAATACCTACAGTGAATTATCCAGGAGACAGCAATGGTCCCATAGGGATGGCTGTCATTCAAAGCTAGAAAGTTCTCCATTTCTGACTTGCCATACAGTGGAATATCCCACTCCTGTGTATAAAATGCTGTAGAATGATGCAAGAACAAAGCATGCCAAAGAGTCCTTGTTGTTGCCTTGTCTTTTTCTCAATTTTGTATTCTTTTCTATTTTAATTTCTATAAAGTCATTTAAGTCCTATACTGCTGTCCCTTGCAGGAAGAATTTGGTATGCAGAATCATGTTTACATGCAAAGAAAAGCTTTTAGTGACTATATTGTCAAAGGAATGAAACAGAAATGATAGGTAGATCTTCAGTTACACATTTTAACCAATTCAGTAAATTAGCTTCTTTTTTCCCCCTTTTAAAACAAACCAAATTCATTAGATGTGTTTTAGCCCAGAAATTCAATTTACAGAGAGATGGGCATTACTGGACACTTATAATTGACACATTTAATGAGACACTTTGTTGGCCAGAAGCAGTGAAATCTGCATTTACTGGTATGACCCAGACCAGAAGAATTCTTCCCCAGCAGTGCTGTGTTAGAGCAGATGGCTGGATAAGCCCTGGCACAGCTGCCCAGGGCAGTGGTGGAATCACCACCCCTGGAGGGATTCAGCAGACATGTGGATGTGGCACTTGGGATGTGGGTCAGTGGTGGCCTTGGCGATGCTGGGGGAATGGTTGGGCTCGAGGATCTGAGGGCTTTTCCAGCCCTAATGGTGCTGTGATTCTGTGATTCCATAATACCCATATTTTTCTCTGCAGCACTGGAAACAGGAGCAAAATAGTGCCGAGCATGAGAATAGTGTAAAGTGACCCTACTGGGGGAGCTGGGATGTGTAAACTCAGCGAAGTTTCCCTGTAAACACCAATGAGCTGAAATGGTTGTAGTTAAAAGTAGGAATTGTCTTGGTCAGGCTGAGCTTCATGTTAGTGTTAGCAAGAGTTTTTAAGGTCTCTGCTTATATTGGCATCATGCCTTTAAAATCAGAATAGAAATTCTTGGCTCTAAAGAACAAATTCCCAAAGGAAGCAGGAGTATGTGGCTGGTGAGTTGGGGGTATGACACCTCTCACGGGGAATAGATGTGTTATTTTGCTGTATAAACATATCACACAGATCTTTTTTGTCCTTGGTATATTAAACTGAGCTGTCGGGCTAAATTCAATCAGTGACACTTTTCAAGCTGCTTTTGAAAGCTGGTTTTGTTCAGTAATCCTGTCACATTCGGGCGGGCTGAGCAGATGTCATGGGCATTTGAGGGAATATTGTGGCTACGTGGCCAAAGCAAATACATTGGATAAGCCCACTATATTTGCCTTCCCTTTCCCTGTGATGGGGTTAACCTTGTGCTGAGGTGATGTCCCTGTTGATAATTGGAGAAAATTATCAAGCCTTCCTGTGCTTTCTTTTTAATTGATTATTGCCTTGTAGAGCCACGTTATTTGCTCTGGGCAGGTTTGAAATGCTCTCACCACTGGGTGGGTCACAGGGTGTTTCTGGAATAGCCCAAAGAGGATTGCAGAAGGCAGATAAGGACTTTGGATGAAGGTCTGGAGTGACAGAACAAGAGGGAACAGCTTCCCACTGCCAGAGGGCAGGGTTAGATGGGAAGGAATTCTTCCCTGTGAGGGTAGTGAGGCCCTGGCACAGGTTACCCAGAGAAGCTGTGGCTGCCCCATCCCTGGAAGTGTCCAAGGCCAGGTTGGACGGGGCTTGGAGCAACCTGGGCTAGTGGAAGGTGTCCCTGCCCATGGCAAGGGGTAGAATGGGATGAGCTTTCAGGTCTCTTCCAACCCAAGCCATTCTGGGATTCTACGACTCTTGAGATTTAGGTACATAACAAGCTCATGGTTGTCACCACAATTCTAGAGAATCTTGGCAGAAAATCTCAGGCTTTTGGGTATAAGCCAGTCTTTGAGCAGAGATCAGCATGAGAGCCCATGGGCTGGGCAGGTGGCTTTTCATACCCTGGCTCCAAGGGCTGTACACCTGACTTGGAAAAGACTCGTGCTGGTGCACTGGGTGGTGGGAAACACAGACCACCAGCCTGGCTTAACAAGGTGTTGCCTTCATTTGTGTGAATCTGGGTGTGCTTTAGAAATACTGTGAAGACAAGACCTCGAATTCTTTAATTAAAAACGCAGACTTAAAACAGGAAGATAAAACTCTTTGAGCTCAAACCCATTATTATCAAACAATAACCCCCAGTGACTTTGTCAGCAGCAGCTGCCATGTGGGAAGTTTTCCTGATGTTTGAGAGAAGTCCCCTTCAGTCAGCACCTGAGCTGGCCATGGAATACTTCAGGGTTGTGTAGTTAATGATGTAATTTATTGATTATGAACTGAAAGGGTTAGGAAGTAAGGAGATTTTCCCTATTGGAAATAGACCTTTGGCTGTGCATATCGTGCCCCTGCACTGAAGCAGGATTGAGTTCTCCCAGTGTTTCTCTCTCCCAGGGTCTTTCATGAGGAGCCTGCAGCTCCTTCCTATTGACCAAAATGCCAGGATTTCTGAGAGAGGGGAGTGTTTGGATGTTCTGTGCTTTGCTTTCCTCTGGAAAGCTTTATCTCATTCCTTTTTACTAAGTAAAAAGTGCTTTTTTAAAAATAAGGGCTGTTAGTATTACACTCCCAGTGTACAGGGCTATAGGACTTACATTTATGGAGTATGTTCTGTTTAAGAGCTGGATGAAATAAATTATTTCGTGTGCAGTATTGGAGGACTCTGCACTCTCAAATCAAGGCCAGAAGCAGCTCAATGACTGAAGAATTGTCAACATCTTGTGCAATCCCATTAAGTGCTTCTTTTCACTGATCTGCAACTTCATTGTTGACAATTAAATCCTTTTGAACACAGAAGATAAACATTTAACAGGAGGTAGCAAAATCTTTTGTCCTGAATGATTTCCTTTGTTTTATAATTAAGTGCAAAGTGTGTCACCATCCTTGCTGTTCACTTGTACTAAATACCTGCTTACTGGGGAGTAATTGCTATCAGCAGATGACAGAGCTGCAGTAACCGTGCTTTCCAAGGCATCTTCTTCATTTGCATAATCAAATGCTTTGTTAGTGTCCTTGGAAATTAGGATGAAAGATGACTGTGTGCTAAAAATGAGAAATTGTTTTTAGCAAATTATGTGTATCCAGTGGAGCAGCTGAATCCCTCTGGGGCCTGTGTGGTCCCTGTTGGCTGGTGCACCCAACAGCTCCTGCCACCTGCCCCTGTTCATCCCAGTGTTGCACTGACCAGTGTCTAATCAATATGAAAGGTCTTCAACCTGATTAATTGTTTCAAGCCTTGTAAAGTGCTTGCTGAGGTGAACCTCCCAGGGCTGGTGGTCTGTGGAGTAGATCTTTCCTGCACTCCATGACTCCAGAGATCTTCTAGGGGCTTGTATTTGCTGTGACAGTTTGCACCAACTCCACACTTATCCGTGGTAAAGCTGGAGAAAAAGAGTCTATTTTTGAAAGATCTGTGTTTTTAATCTTGCATTAAGAAGTTTGCAGAAAACTTGAGTTAGGCAGAGGCAGTGTTCTCAAGAGAAGAGTTCAGCTTAGCAAAGTAGAAAAAGAAAATTAATACTATTTTTAAATTAAATAATGCCATAAAATCTTTCTTTGGTAGGCTGAATGCTCAGTCCCAGAGATAATGCTGCAAAACACTGAAAATTCCTGTAATTTTCTTACTTGTGCAATAAGGTCTTTGAGCTTAATTCAAAACTTTCCTCTCAGGAAAGTGAAAAATTTAGTGCTGGTTCTGAAAAGCTCTCTGAAGATGCCTGAAGGCTCCCAGGCCAGACGTGGAGAGGCAGAGGGAGGAGTGACAGGATATGATACAACCTAGTTTCTGGATGACACTCCAGACCTGGACATGGAAAAGTTGGATGATTTTATGTTCAGAAGGAAAGCTTGGCCACTGTAAGCTGACAGCATCATGCAGGACGTTGCCTGAGGAGGTTTCATTCCCCAGGTCCTGGCAGGGCAGGGCAGGGATGCCCAGGTCACACGTCCTTGGCTGCCACCGGGGCTGCCCAGGGGCCTCAGCTCTCATCATGGAATGCCCTGTGCTGGCTCTTGGCACCTCCCATGCAACCAGACACAGTGAACCCATTGCAAGCAACACTTGACCAGGCAAACTGAGAGTGTTCTGTATTGGTGAATCTCTGGGATTTTCAAATTTGGCGAATTCTGATGGGGCCTTTCTGTCAGCAGAAGCACAGCTGGGCATCATCTGTGGCTGTGATGGTCTCAACTGGCCACCCCTGGCCTTCCTCTGGCTCTTTGGGACCACCCAGCTGGTCCAAAGGAGCCAGAACGTGGAGTTTGGGGCAATTTTACTGGTTTGCACATTAGGAAGAGAGGCAACGATGGAAAGCTGCATATAATGTGTGCTTATTTTACAAATCCATGGCTCTGGAGGGAGGTGTAATGGAGCCAATGCAGTAAGAATCACACACACTGCAGGGTTTCATGGAGGCTACTGGGAGTCCTTCCTCTTGAGACATCCCCAGTTTGTCTGTGCTAAGTGAAAAACAGAGGAATTTGAAATTTAAGACACATCAAATGGCACAGGAAAGGAAGATAATGGAAGCTGCATCTCCTGTGTGGGTGGGACAAGCTAAGCCAATGTTCCTCAGTCCTCAGCATCAAATTATGGCTTTATTCCTTTTTCAGTAAAAGACTGACTGCTGCTGCATGCAGGTTCAACCCAGTGGGGAAGGGGAGGCCATGGAAGTTACATCACAGTTCCTGCTCTCCTGAATAACGATGTAGTGATTCCACTTCATCCAAAACAGAGCGTGGAGGCTGCCAGCAAAGAAAGTTCACTTGTGAACTTTCCTGTGATGATAAACAAACTCAGAAGGCTGGCTTGTCTGTGTCACAGTGACATAAAGTGGTTTTTTTTTCCCCATAGCTCTCACACTGAGCCTCTCAGTCAGGATGTACTGGTAGAAAAAGCCTAATCTTGTTTGTGTGACCCTGAAGTGCTGTTGATGAAGACTCAAACCCTCCTTATGAAACGCAGAATCACAGAATATCCTGAGTTGGAGGGACCCACAAGGATCATCCAGGGCAACTCCTGGCCCTGCACAGACACCCCAACAATCCCTCCCTGTTCCAGAGAGCATTCCAAACACTCCTGGAGCTCTGGCAGGTTTGGGGCTGTGCCCACTGCCCTGGGGAGCCTGGGCAGTGCCATGGGCAGCCCTGGGGAGTTTGAGGATGCCACTCATTTAGACAAAATGTGCTCCATCAGTGAGTGCTGGGAGAACTGGGAGCCCAAGTACTTGTAACTGGTAATATTCATCACTGAGGGCAGATTTCAGCTCCCCAAAGAGATACTGTGGCATGAGAAAGTTGTGATTTATACATCATAATTATCACCCGTGCAGGGACATGTGCCCTAGGTTACTGGGGTTAGAGAGACTCCTGGACAGCTGACCCTGTCTTGGGGGACTGTGGGGGGGCAGGGGGGTTAGACAGGGAGAGGGAGAAACCATGGGCAGATTTGGTGTGAGACATTTGGAACAACATTATCTCACTTCAAAGAGCATCTCCCAAGTGCAGACTCCCAGGAATGGTACTTGGGTGCTGTGTAATGAAGATGTGAGCAGCAGCAAATGATCCCCAGGAGACAGTGGCATTCCCAACCCTTTTCTCCTGGGGAGGAGGAGCATGAGGAGCAGATCCTCAGCACAGAGCTGTGCTGAATAAATGTTCCACACATGAGAGGGGATAAAAATACCAAGTGGAAGGATTCAATGAATGCACTGAGTGCAAGGTGTTCCCTGTAGATTTGGAAGTATCACCTGTGCAGGATTTCCAGACTACCTACTTCATTCATCTAGTGGGGGATTTCTAATGACAAGGCTAAGCCCTCAAAGCCCTAATTATTATGCCATTGTGTTAAAAAAACAAAACAAAACCTTTTAACTCTTACACCTGTAAGGACTGAGAACATAGATCCACCTATTCCTGAACAAACGTGCTCACTTCTTTCCTCCTTGGGGACCTGCCTTTACACATGTGCAGATCACTCTCTGTCTAATTTCTAAAATTGTTTGATCAAACAGGATTGATCCAAACAATTAATGCAAGGGAAGTCCCTTTATTTAGAACCTGCACTTTAATTGCAGTGAGATAGACCCTGAGCATACGGCACAGTAATTATTTTTATCCCTCTGGAGTCCCACTCTTGCCTCCATAGTCTTCTGATCCAAATTTGTGGAGGAGCCTCTGTGCCTGTTACAGGTTACATATTCCAGAAGTGATTAAAGTAGGTCCTCATCAAATAAGTCTGCTTACTTTTTTCCTCTTTCCTTCTTCCTTCTTATCCTCTTTACCTCCCTTTTGACTCTTTTTACCCTCTTTTCCCCATCTCCTGTCTACAAACTATGAAAAACCTCTGCTGCTACCTTTGCACAGGGCCTGTAAAGCACCAGTAACAGTGCCTGACATGGTTTGTTTTGATGTCTTAACTAAATGAAACCCAGATGATGCTGTGTTTGTGACACATTGCTGCCAGGCTGTCTCCAGTGATGTGATGGTTGGAGAACGTGTGCCTGGGCTATGGGCTGGGAGAGTTCACTCCCCTCCCTCTTTATTTCACTCCTTTACTTTGGGGTTTGGACAATGGAGCTGTCAACAATTTTCTCTGGATGTGTATTATTTTATTATGCATTTAGTCATTTTACCCCTTAAAACTGGCAGAAGAAGGAGTAAAGTTTTCCTGTCTTAAGGTTATTTAGAAAACTGGATCCTTTTTTAATTATAAGTTTGTCCCAACTCCCTTCAAACCTTCTGTGCTTTCCATATGCTGCACTTCCATATTTGCTGAAGGTGTAAGTTCAGCTGTTCCAAATTATTGTGGGATACAGCCCTAAATGGTGCTCCTGACACCCCCTCCTTCAGACATCACCTCTTCCAGTCTTGGGTCAGCAGCATTCCCTCAATTTATTCCAAGGGGTGCTGTGGACCAGATATGCTTTGGCAGAAGGTTTGGGGAGTGATTCCAATGGGAAATTGCTGTAGAGCCCCAGTGAGAAAAACTCCACTGTAGCAAATGTTAAAATTATAATAATATTAATCAATATTATTAAAGAGTTGGAAAATAGAAGTAAGTCATTCCTGACCAGCCAACCAAAAAGAGCCAGGGTTTTAATGTTTAGATCTTGTGTCATGTTGAAGGGTCTGAGCATCTGAGGGAGCTGGGGAGGCTCAGCCTGGAGAAAAGGAGGCTCAGGGGGGACCTTCTGGCTCTGCAACCTCCCTGACAGGAGGGGGGGAGGCCGGGGGTCCGGGCTCTGCTCCCAGGGAACAAGGGACAGGAGGAGAGGGAACGGCCCCAAGCTGTGCCAGGGGAGGGTCAGGTTGGATATTGGGAAAAATTCCTTCACTAAAAGGGTGGTCAGGCACTACTGGCACAGGCTGCCCAGGGCAGCGGTGGAGTCGTCATCCCTGCAAGTGTTCAAGAAACATGTGGATGTGGCCCTTGAGGACATGGTTAGTGGTGAACATGGTGGTGGTGCTGGGTTGGTGGGTGATGATCTTGTAGGTCTTTTCCAACCCTGATGTTTCTGTGATGAGGTCCAGAGCTCGGGTGGCATTGGTTCCCTCAGAGGGTCAGTGATGATGAGTGACAATGACAGAGAACAGCAGCACTAAGCAGGGTCTCTCTTCTCTGCCGGGGGTTTGTTCTGAGGAGGGTTACCAGACAGGAGAGGGGTTTGATTTGGTTTCGCGTTGGCATGGGTGGTTCTTGATGAAAACAAAACGGAACTGCCCAGAGTGTGACTGGGTTTGCTAGCTTGGTTTTAACCCTTTCTGTCTCTGTGTTGTTGCAGATAAGGAGTTAGGAGTCGGTCCGCCCGCTGACAATGACGACCCTGGTGCTCGGGGCCCGGCTGTCCCCAAAATATCAGGATTAGAAAGGAGCCAAGAGAAGAGCCAGGACAGCAGCAAAGACCCCGTCCTTGAGCCCGTGGTGCCTAAAGACCCTTGCCCTCAGGTGGCGCAGCCGCTGGCCCAGCCTCACCCCGAGCCGCCCGAGGCCCCGCTGCCCCAGCGCCCGCGCGCGCACCCGCGCCCGGAGCTTGCCCGTCCCGCCGCCCCTGCCGGCGCCGCTGCCCTGACCACCCCGTCCCCGAGGAGCCCTCCCGGCCCCTGCTCCCCAAGCACCCCTCGGCACAGCCACCCTCGGCACAGCACCCTCGGCAACAACACGCCCTGCGGTCACAGCGAACCCCCAACCGGGCAGCTCCCTGCCGCGGCCAGGGGCAGTCGCCGCTGCCGAGACGTTGCCCATGCCATTGTACGCGACGGGCCGGCCCAGGCGGCCCTTGCCCGCACGTGCAGCCCCATCCAGCCGCACAGAGCCTCTCCCAGCCCCTCTCCGCCTACAACAGCAGCAGCTTGAGCCTCAACAGCTTAAGGTAGGAGGATGGAGGCGTGGGTCTGGGTCTCTGCAGCCGTGCTGGGGTGGGACGCTGGGCTGAGCCTGGGTGGAGTGGAGGGGAATTAACCAAAGGGGATGAGTGGCAGCACATCCCATCCCATCACTGGGAAGTAGAGGGGACTTAGTGCATTTAACCTCAGCTCCTACCCTGAGATGAGCCAGGATCACTCTGTGTCTGACCTGGCGATCCCAAAAGCCCTGAGAATTTTTAAATTAGCTTTTACTTTTCCTGCCTGTCATACTTGGGCTTTTGGAGGGGATTTTACACGGTATACATGAGGGGAAGAAAATTGCAGTTCCTGCAGGCTGGGCTGCTCTCTGAAGGGTAACTCTTTAACCCTGCCATCCCTGTAAACATCTGATTCTCCAGGCACTGCTGTGCCCTAGAGCAGGGAGTGTGGTGCAGGTGCACACAGCCCAGCACCACCAGTCACACACCAGGGACTGCACAGCTTCGTGTTTCCTGCACTGCTGACACCTGGCAGTCTGCAGTGCTTTTCTCTCACCTGGCCACAGTGAGATCGGCCTCACCTTTTGTTATGCCCCTCTAAAGATGAGCAGTGAGATTAAACAACACATTCACAGAAACCCGTGATGTCTCTCGGAGTCAGGACCCTCAGGTTTCCCCTGCTCTAAGCAAGGTTGTCATTCCCCAAATCTGAGGCAGTTGGTGACCTTCAAGACCTGGTGAACCAGGACTATGGTTGCTTCATGTTTTGACTATGGAGGTGTTTAAGACTTGGATCTATTTTTAACCAAGCTGGTATTGCTTGTCTTTAAAAGTCACTGCAATAGGAACATGTTGTTACATGAAATAAAGACAAGTAGAATTCAGCCCTACATGAATATATTTTAAATACTCATCAGTAGGAAAAGAAACCTCAGAAAATGCAACCAGTGTAATCACAAATAGTTATTTTGTTGACTCGTCTTATCTCTTTATATTGTGGGGGTAGAGAGAGGCATTAGCTGTACAATAAGCACGTATCTTTTGTTGCCTTCCACCTTCGTTCCACATTTCCTGCAGTCTTTCATCTTACTAATTCATAGCAAAAAAAAATTAAACTTTTACTAATGCAGTGATCACTGATTTTGAGCTCCATTTGCCTGAAAACATGAATCAGAAGCAGTCATGTAGAAAGGACCTGATAATTAAGTAATGAATGCACAGGGCTGATTACTCCTTTGTGTGTCATCCCTGTGTTGTCGGGGGACAGAATACCAGCCTCCTACAGAGAGGGAGAATATGTGTCAAGTGCTGGTGTGGAGAGACCAAAAGAAGTAAAAGATACCAGGGAAGGTCCAGCAGGTGGTGGGAGGAAGGAGTATCACAGTGGTGGGGCTGGGAATAGTAACTTGCATCTGTAACCCTTGAGTTCCATCCGTGCTGTGTTTGATGTGAGCTGTGTGTGGGTTGGGAGGGGGTCTGTGTTCAGAGCTTTCCTCCCCTCCATGCAAAGCCTAATTGCTTTTCTTCTCGTTAACAGCAGCAGCAGAAGCAGCACTCCTGCCAAGACTCAGGCCCCTCCTCCCCACATATCCCACCACCCCTCGGCCTCCCCGTTCCCGCTGTCCCTGCCCAGCCACAGCCCCCTGCACACCTTCACGCCCACCCTGCAGCCCCCAGCACACCCCCACCACCCCAATATGTTTGCCCCTCCCACGGCTCTGCCCCCTCCACCTCCACTGACGTCAGGGACACTGCAGGTTCCAGGACACCCCGCTGGTAGCACTTACTCAGGTAAGAGCCAGAGGGGTTGTGGCCCCAGAGTGTCTCATGCAGTGTAGGACACCAGTTCTCTGGTTTTAGTCTGAGTAGCTGGTTTTGGTGCACTGTTGGGTGGGGAGAGGCTGTACTTGCTGCTGGATGATTCTAAGTGAGATCAGAGCCCCAAAACACCCAGACATACCCAATGACTTTTCCTCTGCCCTGGGAATGACTATTTTCGGAAGGCTGTGCTTTTTTCATGTCTCTTTTGTTCAACCCATGGTACAACCACTGTGTGCCCCCACAGAATCTGTGACCCCTTTGCTGAAGGTCTTCACTGCAGTTGTGGTCTGAGCCCAGCGTTGCTTCCCTGGCTGGGGAGAATGTCTGCAGTGGCTGTGAACACAGTGGTGCTGAGCCTGGGTTTGTGCAAGATGGTGGTGGGGGGTGAGATGTAGAGATTCTTACCACTGGAGAAAACTGTTGCTTCGTTTTATACCTTGACTGTGGGAGATCAAAAATGGAATCATGGAATGGTTTGGGTTGGAAGGATGATAATCTGGATCCACCACCCTGCCATGGGCAGGGACACCTTCCACTAGACCCCGTCTGGCCTGACCTTGGACACTTCCAGGGATGGGGCAGCCACAGCTTCTCTGGGCAACCTGTGCCAGGGCCCCACCAGGTCACTGAGAAGGATGTGGGGGAAGAAAATGGAGGAATATCAACATTTGAGTAACATCAGTTTGTACGTCAGGGTACTCACATGAGCAGCAGCCACTCGTTTGCTCCTCCAGCCTACTCGTACCTCCTCACCTATTTAGGGCTGTGTTCATGTCCATACAAATTTAGGGAGAACCCTCAGGTTAATACTCAGAGGAATGTGAAAGCAGGCTTGGTGAGGAAGGGGAAATGGAGACTTTCAAATGTCTCAGGCCTTTGGGGAAGACCGAGGGAGCTTTCTCCCCCTGCACAGGGTTTTAAGTACAGCACTGATGCCACAGACAGCCAAGTGGCACAAGGCGTGGAAAAGCCCCAGAGCTCATGGGGGGTTGTTTTGTTGTTTGTGTTTCAGAACAAGATCTCCTCCGTCAGGAACTAAACACGCGGTTTTTGGCCTCGCAGAGCGCAGACCGCGGGGCCTCCCTGGGCCCCCCGCCCTACCTGAGGACCGAGTTCCACCAGCACCAGCACCAGCACCAGCACACACACCAACACACACACCAGCACACCTTCACGCCTTTCCCCCACGCCATCCCACCCACTGCCATCATGCCGACGCCAGCACCGCCCATGGTGCGTACCCCAGGCAGAAATGTGAGGATAAGTAGAGCACAACTCTATTCTTTATTACAAAAAGTGTTAAGAATTTGCCAGGGTGTGGGGCAGGAGGCCTGTGCTGCCCAGGTGTGGCTGGGCAGGACAGGCAGGGCTGTCCCTCCCTCGTGACAGGCCCGTGAGCGGCAGGTTCAGGTGAAGGATGGGAGCTGAGGGACGAGGAGTGTGCACTCTGGTGCCTATTCCCTTTTCCTGTCTCTTGATTTACTTTGAAGAAAGAAAAATCCCAAACAGTTTCATTGGAAACTTAATTTTCTGCATATTTTTTCCTCTCTGTTGGTTGCCAAACAATAGAGAAGTTTGTCTTCTATTTTGCCAACAGAAGTAAAGCAAGGAAATATCAAGTAACTAGTTTGTGCTTTGATCCCTTTGCAGTTTGACAAATACCCTACAAAAGTTGACCCCTTCTACCGTCACAGTGTGAGTTTTATTGCTCTGTTTCAAACTGACTTCACTGCTTTTCTGTGGTGGGTTGGGATCACCACTCAATCAACGGCACAGTGTCCAATCTCTCCCTAATCATCACTCCAGGATTTACCATTATCGTCCTTGGTTGCTTTGGCTTTTGAAGGCTTGCGCTCATGGTGCTTGTTTCTGATCAAGATGCAGTATCAGCTTTTCCAATCAAAAGATCTCTTGCTCATACACCATTTGGAGAGGTTTGATGTGAAAAGATGAGACAGAAGAGCTGACTGTTCCATGGAGCAGGAGGGAGCAGTGATTCCATCACAGTGTTTTGGTTGTGCCACAAACCCTTAGGCTGATATTTTTCCTAAGAAACTTGAAATGAACTGACAAACTATCATGCAAACCCTCCAGGGATAGGTAATCTAATAGTTTTCCTAATCTATCATATTTTGTTTGATAAAATCTGAAAACCTGTCTTATTCTTCAGATTTCAAAGGCACAGCTGATCCACTGGGCTTGTTATGTTTTGAAAGCTCTGTTTGATGACAGCAACATGAATCCAGCTATGCACTAGATGTGTTTATATAAGCTACCAAAAATGTTATTTATTGAGATGAACCGATTTTTAATATTCCAGTTAAGTGTAAACCTTCTGCTCCTAAGGGTGATTCATTTGCTGCTGAAATCTGGGTTGCATTTCCTTCATCCTATTGGCAGAGGCAGGTACCTGAATGAATATGGCAAGAGTTTCTAAATCCTACAGGGATATTTTGATGAGAGAAGGAGTACTGCATCGGCACTCAGAAATCTGCAAAGCACTTGGCTTTATGTGTTGGTTTTGCTTAGAAGTGGAACTGGGCAAAAAAAACTGGTTAAGACCATGGTGTGGTGCTTTCTGCTGTCCTGATTAACCACAGTCTCTGCTCACAGCCTGGCCTGCACCTGAACAGGCCTGGTAATTTCTGGCACTTGATTTGAGTAACTTGAACAGTAAGAGAGTGTTTGCAGACTCAGAGCTCGAGGAGTATTGGGCAAACATTTAAGCCTGTGCTGATAAAGGGTGATGCTGCTCATTTGCATTGCTGTTTGCAAAATTGCCCTGGGATTTGGTGAGCTTTACATGGATTCAGAAGATATATTGTCAGCAATGTTGATCCAGGCAGGAACATGGACCTGGGAGATAGGTACAAGAATTTTAGAAATAAAGCACAGAAGTCCACATGTAATACAGGAAACATTGTAGAAGTCTCCAGCTGTATCTGCTTTTCAAATTCAGTGACATAATACCTTATCAACCTGGATTGTAAAGGTCATGGCATCACCCCCTCTAATGTCAGGAAAGGCTGTTCTCCATTAGCCAGAGAGCTGTGCTGTGGGCCTTGGCCCAGATCTGCTCCCTTGTGCCTCCCCTGCCTTCCCTTCAGGAAAGGTTTGTCCTTGGGAAGGGGTTGCACAGTGATCACCGTGGGATATTTGGCAAGCTGATAGCAGGAGATCCCGTGGTTCCAGGTTACACTGGATGAGTGATCTGTGTGTAACCCCAGCAAGGCCTGACCCCTGTGATCCCCCCATGGGACAGGAACTGCTCCTTGTGATCCTCCCATGGGACAAGAACTGCTCTGTGATCCCCCCATGGGACAGGAACTGCTCCTTGTGATCCCCCCCATGGGACAGGAACTGCTCTGTGATCCCCCCATGGGACAGGAACTGCTCTGTGATCCCCCCATGGGACAGGAACTGCTCTGTGGGCTCCCTCAGCAGCTGCAGCTCCAAAAAGCAGCCCCTGAGTGGTGTGAGAGCACATCCCATAGGGCAGGAGAAATAGGAATAGTGTCCAGCTGTGGCACTTCCACAGACCTTCTTCCTGAAGACAAGAGCTTCCACTATAGATCCACACCAGGAATTCAAATACCTTAAAAAAGCTGGCAGGGAGTGCAGGTGAACTTTGCAGGAGAACAAGGTCTGTTTGAGGGTTAGAATCCATGTCCTGTAGGACAGGGAATGCAGCTCACACAGAAACTCATGTTGAGGTTGAAATCAGTTTTCTTTCTGGGCATCTTTGATTTTACAATCACTTTTAACACAGTGAGGCATCATTTTTACCTCCAGCCAGGTCTAGTTTAGCATTGCACACATCCAGCCAAAGAGAGCTGTGGAAAGGGGAAATGCTGCTCAAAAGAGAAGGGATACTGGGGAAAAAGGGAGCACTGACTATGAAAGATATATCCTGAAAGCTGGAGGAATTTAACTGATACAAAGAGATCATGGAGTTATAATATTTATATTTTATTAATAATTCTGCCCTTGAGGAAAGGTCACATTTAATTAACTTACCAGTTGTTATAAAACTCTAAGGAAATAATTCCTTATTATCAGTCATAGCCAATAGAATACAAAGTATTACGTCTTTTCCCATCATTTGGAATTAGTCCATTACACAGAGAATTAAATGCAGAAGACACTGGAGGATTTAAAGCACATTTTACTCATTAAAAGTTATTGTAAATGAGGACAAGTGTCTCTTAATGATTTCTCAAATGCCTACCATTCACTATCAACTAAATCTCAAAGTGTTTTCTGCACCACTGCATGGAGCAGGTCCAAATTAAATGGAATTAAAAACAACAACAGCAACACTCTTGAACAGAAGTTTGATACCATGCTTTTGAACTGAGAAAATCTTCTGATACCTGTGAAATACTGAAATATTTTCTCAGTGATCAGTGAATATAATATGAATAAATGACCTTGCAAGATGAGCTAATGGAAGGAAAAGGGATGAAGCAAAGCACATGTGTATGCCTGGCATAACCAAATCCATCAAAACTTTGTGATACTGATTCACTCTGGGATGGGATTTTTTCAGTGTTTTCCTGCTCTTCATGTCCAGTCTTTTACTTTGCCCAGTCCTGCTTCTGTTCAATTGGCCATTAACTCATTTATTTGATCTTAAAAGTAGCAAACAGTGCTTGACTTTGATCTGGTGTGTTCGGAGGGGTTTGTCTCAGCCAGAGAACCCCAGTGGGATTTTGGGTGGCAGTCCCTGTGGAGCTGGGAGCCATCCCATTAGATCCAGAGCTTTCACTGGGAGAAGGTATTTGGAGTGTGATGCTTGGAATCCCTGACTGCCACCAGAAGGCAATTTGGTGGGTGATCCCAGCATTTCCATGGAATTGGATGAGTTCTGGGTGACAGCAGTGAGGCAAAGGGTCACAGCCAGAGCACGGAGACAAGATCCCATTGGGATGATGTGGTTTATCACAGGCTGGTTTGGGTTGGAAGGGACCTTAAAGCCCATCCAGTTCCACCCCCTGCCATGGGCAGGGACACTTCCCACCACCCAGTTCTCCAACCGCTTTCCAGCCGGCCCTTGGACACTTCCAGGGATGGGGCAGCCACAGCTTCTCTGGGCAACCTGTGCCAGGGCCTCACCACCCTCACAGCCAAGAATTTATTTATTTAGTTTACCTGCTTGTTTCCCTTGGGTTTGTCTGCACTACTACAGAGCAGCCTTTTGTGTTTTTTGCCTGAATTCTCTGCTCACTGGGGGCAGGGAGGTCAGTGGAGATGTGCACATTTTTGTGCTTAGCAGACTCTCCTTATAAAAAATTACCCTACATTTTTGGAGGGTTCTGCCTTAACATTTTGTTTAAATACTAATTTTTAACAAATCAGATTGTCTGTCTGCTAATATTAGATGTGGCAGGATATCCTCTCAGACAGGCTAATGAAGTAAGAATTGTGCATATTTTGCTCATTTCCTACAGATACCATTAAAATCCCAAGGTACTAATGGAGTTTTAATGATACAATATCGTAGAACTCATAAGGGTTTTTTCCACTTAAACAGTAGATTTCCAGGTCTTATTCAACTCAGGATTCTGCCTTTTCTCTTGAAACGACTCACAGACTGAAACCATTTAAAACCACTCTCCAATTTAAAAATGAATAACTGAAGGAACAAAGTCTGTCTCACACTCTGCTGGGCTAATGCAGGGACAGGCTCTGGCTGCCTGATTTTGGAACTGCTTTTAAGCTCTAAACATCATGACATCTGTGAACATCTCATTGATGCTTTAACTAACATTGTTGCAACGAGATCACTCCGATGCTCCTCAGTTTTCTCCATGTACCATTTTCCTGCTGTTCCACAGGAATGTTTTCTGTGTGTTGCTCCTCTGCCTGTCCTGTGCTGGCATTGATGTTCTCCTCTTTCTGTTCCAGCTGTTTCACTCCTATCCTCCAGCTGTATCAGGTATTCCTCCCATGATTCCTCCAACTGGCCCCTTTGGATCCCTACAAGGAGCTTTTCAACCCAAGGTAAGACAGGAATTACCTCTTACTACTCACACTGTGTGATGCAGGTCAGGGGTTGGATATGGTTCCTATTCTGGAGCCATGAGGTCTGAGTTACAGCCTAATTCCATGGGGGACAACAGGCTTTTTCCAAATGTACTTCGAAGAGAAGTTATTTCTCATTAGGTTCAGACACATACAAACATTTTCTAAAAAAATTATATATATAATGGCATAGTTCACTTTAGAAGCAATATAATTAGTTCTGAGATAGTGTGCATTAATGAAAGGTCATGTAATAATCAGGATTTTTAGAAATGGTGATCATTATTGTTTACTCATTTCCATAATTAGCTCCACCACAGTGAAGAACACTGATTTGTCTCTCCTCGTGTGTGATAGCTGGGAGAGAGAAATGTGAGGAGTTCAGGGGGGTTTTCTTTTGTTTTCATGGAGTCACTCTTTGTTTATCAGTGGGAGGAAACCACAGTCTGTGGCCTTTGCAACTAAAGCCTGAAATCAGGCCTGGAATGTCTGCAGAGGAGACACCTTCTCCCTTAAATTGGCCCATCCACTCTAATGACTGAATATGTAAATTGCAGTTCATTAGTGGGATTCTTCCTCTGTATGGTAATCAGACTGTTAACAACTCTGGTTCTTAATTGTTAGTTATGCTGTAGCTGATTTCTATTTTCTTCATTTAACCTAGGAAGAAGCTCTGTCTAAATGTAGGGGAGCTGGGTTGATTTTTTTTGTTTTGGTTTTTTTTTTCTTCACAGAGCTGCATTTTGTTTTATTAACTGACTATTTACATTCAAATCATGGGAAAAGCTTTCATGTTTTTTCAACTGGATGTTATTTTTCCTGGTATCTGTGTGGTGCCAGTGCCTGTGGAAGGAGCTGAGGCCCTTGGGCAGTGACTGAGGAGATGCTCAGTGTGCTCAGTGCACTGGTGATGAGCAGCAGAGCACGAGCTCCTCCAAACACTGCCTTAGATTCCATGTCAGAAATGTGTTCCTAATCAGGTTTTCCATATTAGAAAGATTTTCCAGTGTAAACAATCACTGTTCCCTCAGTGTTTTGGATTAAAATAATGGGAAGTTGGTGGACAATGGAACTTTGGAAATTGAGATGATAATACAGATACTATTAAGTGGATTATAATGGTTCTTCTTTCCTCTTTAAGAAGTTTATCTCTGCTGCTTAGACAGTGGTAATGATAAAGAACTATTATTTTTCACGTTCTGTTGCTTTCAAGCATTGTGTCACTCATTAATGCTCTCTCCCTGTGGTGTTTCTAGACTTCCAATCCTATTGATGTTGCAGCCAGGCCTGGGACGGTCCCACATACCCTTCTCCAGAAAGATCCACGGGTCCGTAAAACATGTTTTGTTTTCCTCAAGTAAAGCTCTTCCTCCTGAAAACCTCGAGTGTCCAAATTCATATCCTAAAACTAAAGCTGTCTGAGCTGTTTCAGTCAGTGAGGACTGGAGAGGTTGTATGGGAAGAATGTCAAACAGATCCTGTGCAGTGGCAGAGCTCTCTCCTCGCTCAGCTCTCCCCCCACAGCCCCAGGGGTCAAGGCATAAAAGCCCAATTCAGCACAGAATTGTACAAACCTCTCCAAGATTTGTGTTTGTACTCTGTAATTGTTTTTAATGTGGGTAATGGCAGTTATTCCCTGGGTTACTGTAGCATTGATTGCACCAGTGAAATACAGATGCACTTTATTGATCACTTGGTGCCTCTGGGTTCCTGCGTTCCAGGGGATGTGAACAGCATTTATTGCCTCAGCACTTGGGCTCTTCTCCTCCTTCTGTTCCCTGCCCGTGGGTTGTTTGTGTGTGAGAATTCATGGACGTTGTTTGCCATGAGAAACATCACACAGACACATTTTTAGCAGAACTCTCTGACAAAAGCAATGAAGAGCTCTCCTTAAAATTCCATGTTGTGCTATGGCTTCACTTTAAGGTGCAGCAGAGCTGTTTTCGTTGGGTTATGCCAAATTCCAGTACTTTGGTTTGCTCAGAACTGGTGCTGTAGTCGAGCTTTATACCAAAAAGAGCCACATTTTTGTTTATGTATCTAATTGCAGAGATAACTAGAGCCTCCCATCCTGAAGTCATTTAGCTTTATGTTCCCTTTCAACTTGAGTTTCGATTATTTCAAGATGATTCATTGTGCCATCACTGCGTCTGCTAAGTACCTTTTACACCTATAAATCTCCTTTAGGATTGCATTTCAAAACAGAAAATCCAAAACAAATGAGCAATACCCAATAAATTGAATTTATTTTCCAGCATTAACTGATGAAATATGAGCAAAAAAAAGGGGAATAAGAAAATAATCTACTAAAAAAAAAAAACCAAAACAAAAACAAAAAAACCAACAGGCCACATAAAAAGTAGTAATGAGAAAACTGGGTTTTGACCCAGCCCCTGTTTACCAACATCTGTTGCAGTGTGAAAAAATAATTAAGGCAAAGCCCATTGTGGCAGAGAACCCCTCGGGCAGTCCGTCAGTGGTGGCTGGTTGGAGGCACAAGGCAAGGAGCTGATGCCATGGCTGGTGATGGACACACTGCTGCGTGGGGGCTGACACCCCATTCCAGCCCCTTCCCACCCAATCTGTGGGATCAAGCCTGTGGAAAAGGAGCTTGTCTACTCTCCAGCCTGGTCATGAGCCGAGCAGCTTTGAAAGACGACAAAAGTTTGCCCAAAGGAGAGATCTGTGCTTTCTTCAGCAGAGTTAACCAGCCATTTTTGTAGCATTAAATCAACCAATTAAAGCTGATGCCAGAGGACAGAGCTCTCTGTGAGCCTTGTTGAGTTGCTTGTCAACACTCAGGTACAACAGCCCAGGGGGGAGGGCCACGCTCAGGGACGGGGGCCAAGGACTAATTATTATCCAAAAGGGCTTCATTTGAAAGTAAAATGATAACATTTTAATTTTGTCTCTTAATGAAGCAATACAAATTTGTTAATTAGAGCAATTGTTTGAGTGACAGGCATGTAACCAAGCTGTCATTTCTTCTTCACAGTTGACAGATCCGTTCAGGCCCATGTTGAGGGTAAGAAATCTTCTTGTGCTACAGTTTGTCGAGCTTGGCTCGGTCCCACCGGGTTGAAGCAGCAGAATAATTGCAAATCAGTGCTGCCATGTGTCATCTGGGGTGTTTTACCCCTCATTTGGGAGCAGGATGGTCAGTCCTTCAGCTCGTGATCGCTCAAGGACAATGCAGAGTTTCAAAGTTGGAAGTTTTCTGCTTCTCGTGCAGCCCCTCACACGAACACTCGAGGTTAAATATTGATAATCCTTCTATCATCATTTCCTGAGCCAAATCCCAGAGATCCTGGCAGTGATCCCCTGTCATTTCACTGCACACTGAAGGATTTTGCATTTTATTATTTACTGGGTGTTGTCAGTGTTATTCAGTATGGTACATCCCACCCAGGTATTTACTGTCCAGTATGGACAGACAGTCCGCTTCAAACACAAAATATTTTAGAAATAAGGATCTAAAGATTGATCTATCAGTCGTCCAAAAGGGTTTCTTGTTAATTTTTCAATGTAGTCAAGAAGAAGATTTAGATTTTGATCAAACCAACCAAGTGAACTCATGAAATCACTGGCACAGCCAGTTGTTTTGAATTAGCAAAAGGCTTGAGCTTAGGGGAGCATGTGTGTGAGAGAGGGTTTAACTTTTTTGTGATTTAATTATTGGTTGATACACACCTAAAAATAGAAGGCAGACCATGTGCCATAGTTTGTGAAACATTTCATTTACAAGTAGCTCAAGGAGCTTCTTGAATTCCTGTGATAAATTTTAAATCTGCGGGAATCATTAGTTGTGTGGTTACTACAGACCTTGAAGTAACAAAACTGGGAAAAATATATCCTCGATGAGTCTTTTTCAGTCAAAGTTTCCAGCTGTGCTGGAAATGGAGTTCAAAATCAACAAGGAAACACAACAAACACTCTGGTTCTTCCCTCCCTCTCTCCTCCCTGGGACTCAAAGCCGTGGTGACAGGAAGGATGCAAAGACCCTCCCAAACAGAGTGAATGGACTGACCTCCAGTGTTTTCAGTACATTTATGTGCTCAAGTCTTGGAGGTGCAGACCAGTAATTATATGAGGGAGTCAGATTTATTTTGAAAACCAGAGAGACCTTTTAAGCTGCTTTAATTTTCATCTTTCTGTGGAAATGCCAGTCCTGGCATAGCTGCACTTGTGGGAATGACCTCAGTGTGCAGTTGTGAGCAATCCAGCTGTGCAGCAGCTGCTGGCTGGGACACAGCTTCACTGATCCCAGCAGCACAAGCTGCATTCTCAGCCAGTGGCATCAGAGGATTACAGGAGTGTGTAAAACAGGAGCATTCCTGGATATCCAAGAAAAACTTCTTAGCAAGGGACAAAGGTTTTTCATTTCTAGGTTCCCAAGAGGATTGAAGGGAGCCCTTTGTGGGGGGATCCCCTGGACCAAACTGGGCTGGGCTAAGGGTTGGTAATGGTTCTAGAACTAGGATAAAGCACCACAGTTTTTTGGAAGTTACTGATGCATGTGTTTTGTTTTTCCAGAAACCTGGGAAGTGGTGTGCCATGCACGTCCACATCGCCTGGCAGATCTACCACCACCAACAGAAAGTCAAGGTCAGTGGTGGGGCACACCTGAATTTTGGGTGAAGGGCACAGAGCAAACCTGTGAGAGGAAGAGTTTGCCTCTCACTTGAGCAGTTCTATGCCATGGCCCATGCTTTGTTAAATCCACCATGCACAGCATTATAGCCCAACCCTCCCATTCAGAGAGCTGGTGTATCAGAATGAACACCTGAAGTACAATCCCAGTGAAATGTCTGGGATGCTCTGGAGCCAGGACACCAGATCTGGGGCAATAACCACCAGTTTGTAGCTGGGGAGGGTGAGATAGATGGGTGTGCCTGAGAGCTGCAACAGTGCTTTTATTTGTGGCTGAGGACACGAATGTGAGATGGGATTTTTTTTAAGTCTGGAGAAGCAAAGCATGTGTATCCCGTTCCTCTTAGTCCTGTTCCTGGTCAGCAGGGGGCACAGGGAGATTTCTCCTGTCCCTGGGATGCTTTACCCAGTGTGGCTGCACAGCTCCCATCACTCTTCCTTCACAGCCCATCTCCTGGCTGGAGGTTGGACCTGGATGAGTCCAGGCTGCTCAGGCAGACACAGCCCCTCAGGTGATGTGTTATCAGACACTCTCTCATTGCACTGAAACTTAAGGGAAGGAAGTATTTCCTTAGTTATTTTTGAAGCTTTGAGATTTCAGGGGTAAGGTCCATGGGCAGTTTGGGCTCTCCTGAAACAAAAGTCAGAGAAAAGCAATGTATTCATGTGATAAGTGAGGGTGTTTCTATTCCTACTGCAACTGTATTTTCATTGCACGTGGACTCTGTGAAGTTTCTTTCCCTTTATAGTATTTTTACTCTATTTGTCACAGAAAAATCCTGTGTTGCTCCTGAAGTTTTTCACTAAGTCAGGAAAGGTTGTTCTTCACTGCTCATGCTTCAGGAGTCAATAACTTGTGTTAGAAACTAAAATTACCAGGGAACTCACAGCACTTTGCAGTCTGTGTGTGCAATTGAGGTGTATAAGGTATTGCTACAAGAATATGAAGATGTTGAACAGCTACAAAAACCTGCAGCTAATAGAGTTTAAAAATAACCCTTTTAAACAAGGTTGACAGGTTAATTTGCTGCAGTAGACATATCTCTCTTCTCTGCTTCCTTATGTTTCCCCTGCTAGTGATCTTCATTCATCTTCCCATTATCAAAAAAGACAAGATTATAGACCTAGAGAGTTATATGTCCTTTTTTTCTATTTTATTGAAAAGGTATTTTCTTGAAATGAAATTATTATTCCCATGCTGTCTATGTCCTTTGAATCTTCCTTGATTTGATATTCAGAGAGAGGTCATACCACTGTATTTATAACTCATAGTAAATGCCATTTTCATGCAGCCATTTCTTTTACCTAATCCTTTTCTACCTTGCATGTTAAAAAAAAACAGGAATAAAGCCCAGAAGCACAGGACAGGATGTTACTTGGCTTTTTGAGGCTGTGCATGATGAACATTTCAAGAATAATTGAGAAATGTCTTTCACTATCTCAGTTCAGGCAAAAAAATGAGGTCTGGTCTAGAATAAGTGAGGGAGGTTGGTTTGTGTTCCTGGAGGACAGGGGAGCCACGTCCTCCCTCTGTGTGACCACGAGGGGGGAATCTCTGGCTGAAGGCTCACAGAGGACAATTTCTCCTTCTAACCCATGGCTGTGAAGGTGCCTTTTGTCCTGCACAAGCTGAAGGTGCTGCCTGACCACAGAGCAGGGAATAAACCAGACCTGCTCAGAGATTTCCTGTTGGCTGCAGTGCCACCAGGCTGCTGAGAAGTGTGGAAGGCTCCCTAACTACCTGGCCCAGTAATTGCTTGCAGAGGGCAGCAGCAGGCACTGGAGGAGCAGGCAAGATGGGAAACTTTAAAACACAACCTTCCTGACCTCAGGAAAAATTGCATGCAGCTGTGGATGCTGTTTGCCTGCCTTTGCCTCTGCAGCAAGACCTGAGTAACCTCTGTGCACACCTGGGGAGTTCCACAGGCAAAGCCAGGGCTGCACAAGGCACATTTACACTGCTCCTCAGACTGACCACTGCTCAGGAGAGGATTTGTGCTCCATAATTGGCCCTCTCTCTTCTAGGAAAGGCCTTATGGCCCGAGCTCACATCAGGGCAGACAATTACATTGATTTCAGTGGGCACCAAGTGAAGGTGTTACAGGTTTTCTGGCCTTGAAATGCATTGTAAGGACTGGCAGCCAGGGGGGTGCTCTCCTGAACAGCAGCTGGGGATAAAAGAAACCTGACTGTTTTTTCTGGTGCTATTTTAAGGCAACCCAACACGTTCAAAAATCTTTTAACACATCCATGATACTCCTGTTCCTGTTCAGACAGGGATTTGTTCATTATTTAGAACAGCACCGTTCATATGGCTGCAATTAAAGCTTTTGCTATTCTGAGTAATGCCTGTCAGGGGTTTATAACTTGGTTGTTAAAAAGAAGAATAAAATGAGTTCACAGCATAAAAATCTGGCATGCAGGCTTCAGCTGAGGCATTTGCTGAACTTCTTTTAACTATTAAAGCACTTCAGTGGTACTTTCTTAGAAGAAATTACCTTAATTTGGCCATCTTTGCCATTTCAGTGTCCTTGCAGGCCCTTACCTCCAAACATAGATAATGCCTTTGTTTCTCTTTCTTCTTTCTTTTTTTTTTTGTTCTCATAACTACATAGACACATTAGTAGCACTTGAAAAACAGCTCCTAGGCATGCACATTAACTTGACCATAACTTTTTAATATGCATATTTATATCATTGTAATAGTCTATACTCCGGGCTGGCACAGTATTAAATACTGATTTATAAAGCATAGCTTGTTCCAGAATTACTGTTAAGATCTCCTGGTTCAGTGTTACCCATTTGTAAATCCTTTCAGCTGACCTGTACAATTAATCAGCAACCTGTGTTTAGGGAGTTCTGGCAGCACAGGGCATTGGGAATTAGGTTTTTCTCTTCCTTCCTTCTATAAAACTACTGGAGCTGGCACCACTGAAATGAGGATGTGGCACAAAGAAGAGCCCATCCTTCACCCACTTATCCTTCACAATCCATCTGCCTCAGCAAATTCTCCTCACAGAATGGAGGCTGCTGATTCTCATACAAGGAAATAAAGACAGGGACATGCAGCATTTGGAATTGGAGTGTGAGCAGCCAAAAGGGGGCTGCAGTTCCTTAGATCAAACGCTCTTCATCTGTCACCTGGGTCATTTTAGCCCCTAATTGCAGCCTGAGGGGCACTGAGGGATACACTGCATTTCTTGGTGGCAGCTTCACAGTTAAATTAAAGGCTCTGGTGTCCCTTGGCTGGCCTGTGCCATCCCTGTGTGACCCCTGGGCAGAGGGGCAGCTCTGCCTGGCACAGCTCGGGCTGTCACCCAGCTTTTAACACTCCTGCCCACCTGGGGTCAGGGCCAAGCTAACATCTTGATTTATTTTTATGACTGACCTATTCTTTCAGCTCAGCAAGTGTCTGAGGCCTCCTCAGAGAGTTTTGTGTTTCCTGTAGAAGGCAGGTCTGTGCTGAGCACCCTGGAGGGTGGATGTGAGCAGATGTGAAAACACGGGTGAACTTTGTATGCAGGAGCTTTTCCCTCTTTGCCTTAGATCTGCCTTCCAGGAAAACACCTGTGCACCCATGCTGGGGGTCCCAAAAACTGATGTTCCTGTTAAAACATCAGTATGAATGAACTGCTACACCCACATCATTCAGAAAGTGCCTTTTGCTGTTATGTTTTCCGACAGTCTCTTGCAAATGCTGTTTTTCCCTTTCAGAAACAGATGCAGTCGGATCCACACAAGCTGGACTTCGGCCTGAAACCAGAATTTCTGAGCAGGCCACCAGGCCCCAGCCTTTTTGGAGCCATCCACCACCCCCATGACCTGGCCCGGCCCTCGACTCTCTTCTCCACAGCCAGTGAGTCCTGAGCAGTGAAATCCCCTCCTTGCTCCGTGCTCATTAAAATGCTAATCCTTGCCAGGAATTTCCCATATGCTTTGGCTTATGAACTCTCTGCAAGACATGCCAGGGGCTATTAGTCTATTTGATAAATATTTTAAAATTATTCTTGTCCATCGATAAATATTTCAGAATTATTCTGCATGCTTTTAAAACAAAGGCCCAACCTGCTGAAATGTCAGGGGTATTTACAGGTAGTAAATGGAGAAACGTTTCTTCACAGAGTGGTGTCCAGTGCATCCTGGAGATGAGATGCTGGAAATAAACTGTATTTCACATGTGTTTTTTTTTTTTTTTTTTTCTTTACTGCAACATTCATTCCCTCCCACCCCTTTACCTGGGAATTTGTGTTTGGAAAAGCAGCTTCTATCTGCATGAGATCCTGACTGAGAGCCCCCACAATCACAGCACTCTGGGCTCACCTGAGAAAATTAAGAAATAAAGGTCAAGCCCAGAGCACAGCAAGTCCCTTTCTGAGCTTTTGCTGGGAATTCACCCCTTTTGCTTTGTTTTGGCAGGTGGGGGGCATCCAGCTGGCACCCCTTTTGGCCCACCACCTCACCACAGCAACTTCCTCAACCCAGCTGCTCACTTAGGTAGGTTCTCTCTGTAACTACTGGTGAATTCGACTCAGACATTGGCCACTGAGACCACTCCAGATTCCCTGTGTGGAGTATCCTGCTCAGCCTTTACAAATTGCACATTTTGGCCATTTAATTTTAGCCTTCACCCAGGTAGCAGTTCAAAATACACCTACTAGTGTTGCTGACAGCATGTTTTGAAATACTTTTGAAAGCATCTGGACCTTAGAGATGCAGAGTGACAGGGCTGCTTGGGTTTCACTGGATTTATGTTATAACCAGCCAAAAAAAATGCCTTAGGGTCAAGGCTTTGGATCATAGAAGTGTTTCTTTTCCTATCTCCTACTTAGATGTCTGGTTTTCCATTAAAGTGAGCGGGAAATATATACTTAAAATCTTGTGATCTGGCCTCAGGTGTGTCTGTTAGTCAAAATTGGTTTATACACATTTAAAACCAGAACCACCCAAGTTACCAGGTGTTGTTATTTCCCTTCTAACTCCCTGCTGTTTAATAAGGTGCTCTGCTCCTTATGGGAACATCTGAGATCAGGACACTAAATTGGCATTTTATTTTGCATAGGGAAGAATTTGGGAGGGTCACAAATTGACAAAGCAGACACACAGTGCAGGTTTATCATTCTGCACTCTGCTGCCTATAGAAAAGGGTTTGGGCTTCCTTTTCTCTGTGCTGTTATTTATCAGAAGTGGCTTCATCAAAATTGTCAGACTACTCCAAAATAAAGTGAGAATTTGCTTATATGACTTTCCTATAGCCTGTGTGCGTTAACTACTAAAAGAATTGTTCCTGCATTTTTCAGTCCACACTAGTTTTTCATATACTATTAGCAATAAATACCAGGAGAATTCTACAGTTGTCAGGTCAGCAGAACACATCAGTGTAATGGGACATTTTATTTATATCCTGGCTCTGGTTTAGGAGACATGGCCTGAGGGTGTTTGGAGCACAGTTGCCAGAGTTAATAATAGTCTTACTAGCCAGGGAGGTTTCCTGAAGAAAACCACGGAATTGAACTGGAAGGGAATAAAAGGAAGTAAAAATGGAGATGTTTGCAGGTTTTAAATGCAGTATTGTATATATTTTAACCTCTTGGTTTTCTTTGAAGAGGAGGGTTTTGTAGTAGGGGACAGGACCACAGGAACAAACCCCATCGTTCCTGTGCCAGCCCCTCACAATCAGTGCTGTGCCGTGGGAGGACCATGTTCCACCAGTGCTGGGCACAGCACTGGGATGCAGTGGGATGACACAGGAATGCTTTGCAGAATTCCCAGCGTGCAGGGAGCCTGAGCTGTTTGTGTTGCTTTGCAGAGCCCTTCAACCGCCCGGCGTCCTTCAGCGGCCTCACCGCCGTGGGCAGCAACGCCTTCGGGGGGCTCGGGAACCCCACAGTCAGTGAGTACCTTTGGCTTTGGATCCTCTTTTGCTGTGAAACTCAGGAGAATATGGAGTGATGGGGGCTGTTTGCTGGCTGTTTTACCAGTTGATTAGACCACGTACCACTAAGAGGTGGGAATTTGCAAAGCGACCTTTTTCACTCATCAGTAAATAATTTTCCATTAATTACTTAATGGTTTGGGTTCAACGGAGTGCTAAATGTCACCATTACATTGTTTATTTAAAAAAAAAAATTTAAAAATAGAGAACCTGTGAGTGGTTGTGAAATTTCCCAGGGGTTTGTTGCATGTTCAGAAGCAGTTAATGTGTGCAGCATCCCCAGCTGGGGATGGAAAGATTTTATTTTTTCCCTTTCTCACCAGTAATCCAGGCCATGTGCCTGGAAAAGATCACTGACCTGCATTTATTAGTCCAGGATCATCAACATTTCTCTAGATTTGGGCAGTCACAAAAGATCATCCTTGTAAAAATCACTCTCTTTCTCCATCCTTCAGATCTGGCATGGTTTTGGTCACATATTATTTTGTTTTGGTTCAGGATCAAATGCAACAAGTTCCATTATTTATAGTCTGCATAATGGTCATTTCCTGATGTCTCCAAAATATGTGGAATAATGATCATTGCCACTTTTATCTTCCTCCTTCATCCCCACTCAATTTTATCCACAGCATTCCCCTTTCCAATTAAAAGAGCTGTCAGATGCCTGCCCATTTTTTAGGAACGAGACCCTCTAATGAATCTCTGTTAATCTCCTTTCCTTTTCCAGCTCCCAATAATATGTATTCATTTTAACTCTGAGTGCTGTAAAAGTTGTTTTGGTAAGTACCTTCACTAGAGCATACCTTTTTCTTAAACCTTTTTGTTTTCCACTTCACCATTTCAGCACCCAACTCAGTGTTCGGCCACAAGGATGGCCCCAGTATGCAGAGCTTTAGCAACCCTCACGAGCCCTGGAACCGACTGCACCGAACTCCTCCTTCGTTCCCGACCCCTCCGCCCTGGCTGAAGCCAGGAGAGCTGGAGCGCAGTTCATCTGCTGCAGCTCATGACAGAGATAGAGATGTAGATAAACGAGACTCATCTGTTAGTAAAGATGACAAAGAAAGGTACGAAAGAAAACTTCCAAGAATTGTCTAGTTCGAAGCTTGGGGCTCCGTTCCGCTTTTAACCCTTCCCAGCCTGGCACATTGGGAACCCAGAGCTGCACTAGAGGCACAGCTGGAGCTGCCTGTGACAGCGTGGAAGAAGGTTCTAACTCAGGTGTTTCCTACGTCCTCTGTTTCTCTTCCCACCTGCCCTGCACTTCATCCAGAGGAGCCCTGCTGGAGCAGAGTTCAGGCAGTGGCAAGTGGGAATAGAACCACACCCACACACCCTGTCTGTCACCTTGTGGGTCACGTTGTCATAGGCCTCTTGAAGATTTAATGTGTAGATAGTGCCTGACAGGATGGAAAAAGATGATTCTGAAGTCCATCAGACACGTATCTGCACCTTCAAATGCTTCAATAACTTTGTCAATTGGACTTTGTCTGCAAAACAAGTAACGCTCCCTCCCTCTCCCCAAGCAGCCTGAGCAGAGGGACCAGTGAGAAAGGTGTGAGATGCTAACAATGAAGGGCACAGGGGATGTCATGTGCCAATGCCACAGGAAGGGTCAGAGCATGCACTTCATGAAATGCACCTTAATCCCCTCGAAAGGCCCCCCACATGCACTGCCTTTACACACCTTCAAGCACAGCTTCTCTTCAGCATTTGACATGGACTTGCACACTAACATGTCCAGGCTGGGAAGGGTTAATGGAAAGTAAAACCTGGTCATATATTTTTTGTCAGGACTGTTCCCATTATACAGTTAATTCCTCTTAACAATGAAGTACCAAATTATAAGAATTTGCCATTCAGCAAGTGTCATGCCTTCCTTGAAAAATGTAGAGAGGCTGATTTCAGCTTTTTTCAGTTGTGGCTTGATGGCTTTCCTGTTAAGTTTGCACATTACTTTAATACATAATGGCTATTTGTTTCTAATTTTTTAACATTAAAGAATATTTAGGAGATGTGCTTTTCTGACTTCTCTGTCACTAACCCAAATATAAGCATTAGTAGCCTTTTCTAAAAGAAGTTATGCTAACACATTAGATATTCTAAAAATACATGTAAGAGCTTTTCTGTGTTGTTGTAAAAGCAATACAAACTACAGATCTTTTCACCTACATTTTCCATTTGGAATATTTTCTGTTTGATAGCATAGCTTCATTATTTTCATGTCTGGTGTTAATGCTTCAAAAGAAATTGCTGTTACAAATTGGGGATTCTGCCCTGCAAAATGCTTAAGCATGTGAGTAACTTTACTGGCTTGAATGGCAAAGCATTTTAGTTACTACTGATTTGGGTAACCTGTAGAGTTATGTTATTATTTTGGTTGCTGTTTTGTCGTTTTCTTATGAAATGTTCCTGCTGAAGAAAATCCCTTTCCAAAACACATTCCTTGCGAGCTGCTTTGACATTGCTGAACTCCATATCATAGCCCAGAACATGTTTCTTTGCACTAATTTGAGAGCTTCCCAGCAAGCATCATTCATACCTCATCCCTGTGCACAACTCTGGCTTCCAGTCCAGTGCAGTGATGTTTTTGCCCATCTAGTGCTGCCTTGCTGGGGGGGGTTGGAGAGTTGGACTTTGCACCATGTTTCCACCTTTGCCTGTTTGAGATGATGCTGAGAATCCCTTCCTGGAGTCGTGTTCCCTGTGTAGAAAAAGTCTGGAGGGTTTGTGAGCCTCTCCTACCCCTGTAACATTCAGTGGCACCTGCAGGGGGAGGTGGAGCTCTGCTGTCGAGTTGAGGTCCTGGTCTTTGTTACCCCTTTTAAGCTAATTTGCCCAAACAGGAAGAACTGGGAATCACACCCAGGGGGATGATTTAATCTCAAAATCATCCTGTCAAGGGTCTAATTTTATCAGCCCTGAAATGGGCCATGAAACCAAAAGCATTGATCTCAATTCCTTCTGCCTTCAGTGGAAAGGTCTCTCTGGGCCTGGCTCTGCCCCACTAAGGTCAGTGTCAGGAGTTATTGTGGGTCCCTTCCAGCTCGGGATATTCTGTGATTGTCTGCAGTTGTGGAGGGGTTTTTTGTTTGTTTGTTTTAAGGACTCTTATGCCAGCCCAGCATTAGGAAAAAAAAAAAAATCAATAAAAATAGCTAATGTGAAAAAAAGGATTTGTTCCTTCTCAGTGGTATTTTAAAAGATGTCACTGAGCACTTCCAATCTAATAATGTCAGTTAAGTGTATGTAAACCTACAGCATTAAAAAAAAAACCCAAGAATCTCTTGATCTTTTTATCAACATAAAATAAGGCAAAGTCCTCAGCATAAGAAATTCAGTGGTTTTCAGTGCAGCCTCAGAACTTCTTTTATGTACTAATAAGTTCATTGGAGAACACCATTTTAAGTTTCTTCTTTGTGGAGGCAGGTGGCTTAGAGTTGTTCCCATATTTTTAACCTAAGGAGCCCTTGATGTATCTGAGGATAAAAAATTCCTTCTCTGACCACTGGATTACTTGGAGTTCACTTAAATGAGCTGTCTAATCATTAGGCTCTTGAGATGATACAACACTATCATTAAGTAGGATGCAACTGGCAAAGGAATATGTTATTTTGGTTGCACATATATTTTTCTTTAATTACAGAAAATGCCTGTTATTTTCTCTAAATTTTATGTGTCATTTAAAATACATCAATTACATGGAAAATTGATTAAATATCAGTGAAAGGACTCAATGGGCTTTCCTAGTGAAATAAAACAATTAAGGGTGCCCTTTGAACTAGTCCTGTGAGCAAAATAAATAAAAGATTAGGTATTGCAGAGCCCACAAGCCAGTGCTTTCCCAGCAAAGTAAAAGAATTGAGTCATCAACTTGAGAATCCTTCATTGGAGTGCCTTGACTTGGTCTCCATGTGTCCAGATCTGGCAGCTGTTAAATCAAACACCTCAGCTCTTGGTGGAAAGCAAGAGGAGGGAAATTAGGCCAGGATGGGATTTCCAGACTGTTTAGGTCACAGTCAGTCAAGGCAGAACCTGATACCAAGAGTTATTTGTTGGACAGTGCAGACTTGGCAGTTCTGGTATCAAATGCTCCCTCTTCCAAATGTTTTCTAACAGTCACATTCTGGACTCTTGGAGGTCTCTCAGACATGGCCCATGAAATGACAGTCTCAACAATTCAGCCCAGGCACAGGAAAAAATGCCTCTGCTGAGATTATAATACTGAGAGTTTCCTCCTCAAAGACAGTTTTTCTGCAGTTGCTGCAGTTTCACCATCCAGAAGTACTTAGAGATGGAAATCTTGGGCAGTTCAGCTCAGCAAGAAAAGTAGGCAGCAGAAATTGTGTAGGTGAAGGAGCAAGTGTCCACTTCTCCTTCTGAGCTGCCCTTCAGGCAGCCAGTACTGCTGATCTTGTGCAGAGTGATGCCACCCTGTGTCCTCAGCCCAGCCTGTTCAGGGCACACCTCGGTCAGCAGCACCCAAAGAGCAACCATGGAAACTGGAGCTGGTGGGGACTTGAGGGGCCTCACTGCTTACCCCTCACTTTTCCCAGAGTCACAGAATCATTAGGGTTGGGAGGGACCTCTAGAGATCATCCAGTCCAACCCCCTTAGCAGGGGCATCTGGAGCAGCTGACACAGGAACACATCCTGGTGGGTTTTGTCTCCTGAGAGACCTCCCTGGGCAGCTGTTCCAGGTGCTCTGCCACCCTCAATGGAGAGAAGGTCTCTCTCGTGTTGAGGTGGAACTTCTTGTGGTTTAGTTTATAGCCATAATACTTTTTGCCTCTAACAGCTCATTGTCCTTCTCACATGGAACAGAATTTCCATGCTCAGCAAACAGCATGTGTCCAACACTGAGCATCTGGAGCTGTCTTCATGGAGAGACTCTAACTTAGAGATCAACTGAAATTAGTAGGAGGTTAAAATCCTTGGAACTGAGGGATTAGATTGACCTTATGAATTTTATTAGTTATAAATAGAAAAGCTTTTTCACTTAGTGTTGCCCATAACAACTCCTGGTCAACACCGCTTCCTGAAAATAATTGGTACAGAACCCATTCCCATATTTAGGTTTTTGCCCACTGCCAGGCAATAATTCTCTAATCTTTTGGACACCATAAATAGGTTTGAAAGAGTGATGAATTCACGGTATTTTGAGACTTCCTAGCATTGACCCTGTCCCTGCCTGCTGAGGAAGTGGTCACACAATCTGTGCCAGCTCTGTTAAAACACTTGCACTGAGGCCACTGCACACTTAGAGAAGTCTCCACCTGTTCAGAGAGGTGGGTTGTCACCAGCAGTACTGGTTTCTTGAGAGGCTTTTGTTTTCAGTTTGAAGAAATAAATCGAATTGTCAGAAATAAATTGAAAAGCTACACATTTGTAGAGAATAGAGGAGAGAAATGAGTAAACATATACAGGTCTAGAAATGTTTTTAAAAGTCAGTTGAAAGTCATCTGTTTTCCCAAACGTATTCCTAATAGAAGAAGCAGGTAAAATACTACTAACACATAATTTGGATTTAATTATCTCACTTTTTTGGATGAAATTAGTATGTTTTTACTTTTCTCTCTCTTTGCAAACATTTAAGGCCGTTGTTTTAGAAATGTGTGTCCTAGACCTGGATTTCCATGGGAGCCTTCTGTGGACTTCACTCTTTGAGATCTCAATCAGATTATTCATAAAGCAGCTTTGGGATCTTCTTCTCCTGGGATGAGATAATAGAACAGGCCAAGTTTAGAGATGGGATGTTCTTCTGGTGTTTTGGGTGTGCCAAAGGCACAGTGCATTAATGGTGCATGTTACCAACTCTCTGCAAAGCCACGAGCAGAGAGCCAGACACCTGATGCTTTGTTTTATCTGCAGAGCTTCTCATGCCTCCATTTTCACACTTCTCTTTCTTGTAGGGAGAGCATTGAGAAAAGACACTCCAGCCATCCTTCGCCAGCACCAATCCATCCAGTAAATTCCCTCGGACATAACCGCAGCTCAAACGAGCAGATCAGGAGCCATCTGAACCCCGAGGTCCGAGAGAAAGAGAAACCCAAAGAACGAGAGAGGGATCACTCCGAATCCCGGAAGGAAATTAATGTTGAAGAGCACAAGGTGAAGGACAACTATATTTCGGAGAAAGAAGGCCTGAGCCATGAAAGCCGAGTGGTGGAAGAGTCTAAGCAGATGCCCAGGGTTCCTTCCCCCTATGCCAGGCCCCCCGTTGTGGAGAGCACCAGGCCCAACAGCACCTCAAACCGCGAGGCCGAGAGGAAGAACGAGCCGGCGTACGAGAATCCCAAGAAAAGCAACGAAGTCAAAGTGAAGGAAGAGCGAAAGGAAGACCATGATGTTCAACCTGAGGGACCTCAGACTCATCGGTCATCTGATCAGCCACCACCTATATCTACATCCAACGTCCATCCAAGTCCTCTAGTGTCTATGCCCATGACTGTAGGTGTAACTGGAATACATCACATGAACAGCATCAGTGGCCTGGATAGGACTCGCATGATGACGCCTTTTATGGGAATTAGCCCAATTCCTGGTGGAGAACGTTTCCCCTATCCTTCTTTCCACTGGGACCCGATGAGGGATCCCTTGAGAGATCCGTACAGAGAGCTGGATATTCATCGGAGAGACCCCCTGGGCAGAGACTTTTTGCTAAGGAATGACCCCCTTCACCGTCTTTCCACGCCAAGACTGTACGAAGCAGACAGGTCGTTCAGGGATCGGGAGCCTCACGACTACAACCACCACCACCATCACCACCACCCTCTGTCTGTCGACCCTCGGCGTGAGCACGAGCGGGGCACCCACCTGGACGAGCGGGAGCGGCTGCACATGCTGCGGGAGGACTACGAGCACGCGCGCCTGCACTCGGTGCACCCGGCCGCCCTGGACGGGCACCTGCCCCACCCCAGCCTCATCACCCCGGGGCTCCCCAGCATGCACTACCCCCGAGTCAGCCCCCCCACGGCACACCAGAACGGCATCCTCAACAAAACTCCCCCCACAGCAGCTCTCAGTGCCCCCCCGCCTCTTATTTCCACGCTGGGACCTCGGCCCGGGTCTCCCAGAAGGACTACTCCTCTGTCCACGGAGATGAGGGAGAGGCCCCCCTCTCACACCCTCAAGGACATTGAAGCTCGATAAGCAGAGTGAGACTGAATAAAAAACACAGAAAGAAGGACAAAAACGTTGTACATGAACATAATATAAAGACCTTCTTACTAGTCATTGCTACAGACTGGGGATGTGACCCACTGTACAATATGTATAGACCCGAGTGCAAAGATTTTGAAATGGTTTTTTTTGTATATTATATGTTGAAATTTTCCAGATCTTTTAGCCAAGTCCATACGTTTCTCGTGTCTCCTACTCTATTTTATTTCTAGTTTAAGAATTTCAATATTTGAACTGAAGAACAAGACATCAATCTGAGTGATTTGACTAGAAACAAGCCACCACCAATGTCAACCCTACAAAGCTCTTTCAGACCAGAAATGAAGTCAATTGTAGATATTTATGTAAAAAGATTGCTTCATGGGTTAATGGTTCATATATGCAAAAAGGGTAAGATGAAAGCTTTACTTTGTACAAATGTAAATAGATAAAATTAAGTAACATAATACATTAATACTTCTTAAACTGTGCTATTTGCAAACTTAATATTGATCAACACAGTCTGCTTATGCTGTGTTACATATATTGTTATAGACAGCTAAACCCCTTCAACTATGCAATGAATTTAAGGCTTTTCACAAAAGCCTTTATAACTCAAAGGAGCCTTTTCAACACACAACATAATTAAAGTCATATTTTCCCTGAACAAGCTCATTTCTAATAGGAGCCTATTTCTCTTGCTTGTTTTGATGAAGAAACAGCCCACTAGAGGTGCAGTTTTCTGTCTGAAGCCCTGCATGAGGCTGCTGAGGTCACTGGAGCTCGTGTGTCGCTTCCACGGCGTCAGGGTCAGTGCTCTGTAAGCACCGGTACTGGAGTCATGGCCAGTTGGTTTTCAGTCACATTCATCTGGGTTAAACAGGAATAATCAAATGCTGGATCTTTTCCAGAACTTTTGTCACTGAACATGTCAGATTTCTTTCTGGAAGAGCATCTGCTTATAGCCATTCATGTCTGGTTTTATTGCCAGTCTGTCATTTTTATCTGTACACACGCTTTTTCTTTTTTTTGTGTTATGGGATTTTTAGCTACCTTGAAACAAATCCTACAAGAATACTTTTCTAAATGATGGATATGTTTTCACTGTGGATCAGTGTTTAATTAATGAACTCCATTGCAGATTTCATAATGCAATTTATTGTATTTCAGTTGGTAATAAAGTCTGTGAAGAGTTAATAGGCCAGCCTTGTTGTTCCCTAATCACAGAAGCCATGAAATAACATGAAGAACATGGTCCTTTTTACAAATATGCATCAATCTTCTGAAATCTTGTCTTTTCATAGCACACTTTTTTATAATGCATTAAGTTTCTTGTCTAAATATTTGGAGAGAATATGACTTTATCAGAGAGAATTCAATATCTTGTCTACTGGACTGTAAAATATATGTATGAAATAAAATTAGTTCCATTGGTCTTCTAGTGTATTAAAGTGCTATCTGAAGTTGTTACCCTGTTTTGGCAAAAAAAAAAGAAAAAAAAAAGAAAAAAGTTAACTACAGACAGTTGTTTCTAATGATCAGAGATCTATTTTAGTAGTCAACTGAAGGTTTAGTTGTGAGCTTCAGATTTTGTGAACTCCAGATGTTGTGCGGTGGTTTCTTTTCTTTTTTTTTTTTCTCTTTTTTTTTTCTTTTTTTTCTTTTTTTTTTTAAGAACAAAAGGAAAAATCCAAAAAAAATCCCAACCCTGAGGAATATGTACACTGGAACCGTAGTGGTAGCTTTCAGTATTGTAAAGAGATTGTTATATACAAACCTTTTTGCTGTTTATCCTGTATGTAATAAAGTCCTTTCTAGATCCTATGTGAAAAGCAAAGTGAAGCGGCTCTCAATCTTCAGCATGTTTCCTCATCAGCGAAGACTTGTGTAATGTAAATTGTGCCATGTTATTAAAAAATGTGAACTAAACTGCTAGGTGCTTCTTTGTGTGGAGTACCCCAGCGTTGCCATGGGGAAGAAATCCTTTTTCCCAACAGTGGGGTTTTGTTCAGAAGGAATAGCTGTTAAAAATGGAAAGGAAACGGCAAGCTTTTCTAAGCCTTCTTATTAAAATTATTAGAGTAATCGGAGAAAAAGGAACAAAAAGGAGACCACATCCTTGGCTTCTTTAAAATATAGTACTACCCTACTTGGATTAGATTTTAATTAGGCCATAATCTCAGTCTTCTGGAATCACATCATTAAAAGCCTTCTGGGTTTCTGACTGAAACCAGTTCTAGGTGGCCACAGAAGGATGGAACTGCTGGAGCAAGTGTGAGGGTCCCCACGAGAGAGGTTCTGATGAAAGCATCGTCTTCCAGGCTCAGAAGAGCCCTGACAGCTCTGCCCGTGTCTTCAGGGGGAAGAAACGTGCTCTTCATTGTCCAGACTATGATCTTTGCCCTCCCAGGTGCTGAGCAAACTCTTGCTGCTGGTCCTTAATTCCCAATTAAGCCAATGAGCCCTCACTCCCAGAGTCCCAGGAAGCACTGAGGCTTTCACTCCCTTTGATTTCAATCAAATTTAAGATCCGTGTGTCAAGTCTTCTGCTGCTGGTGATGCTCAGAGGAATATGCCTGAGAGGTATAGAAAGAGATGAAAACAGATTTTTTAACGCTTTTAAACTTTTTCAGGTGCCTTCCTTGTTTTTCAGAAGTTTGATACAGGGATGTTAACTTGCAGGTATAGACAATTTGATCTTTTTTGCAGGGTTTTCTCTTCAGGACATTTGTCTTAAATCTTCTATTTTTGAATTCACTAGTTTTTAAGAAATGAAGTTCATTTAAAGACCACACCAAGTACTATCTGTGGGAATGAAATGAGTGGTAAGGGTATTAATTCTGTAGGTTGTGTGAGATTTAGATCCTAGAAAGCCCTCAGCTACTGTGCTTACAGCACCCAGGACTTTGCTTTAGGCTTTAAAGTCCCACCTTCCCACACTCCAACTATTTTTCCACTTAACTTAGCATCTTCCTATCACCAGCTGAGATGCCAACCATAGTGTACAGGAGAGGAATCTTTGAAAGCACTCCTAACATTTGTTTCCCAGTACAATGTTCATTTTCTGCCATACTTTGACCCTTCTTTTTTAACTTTCTATATTGTCTTTGTTTTTCCTTACTAATACCTTGCTCTAGCCTGGTTTTCATCTATGCAGACCTTACTGCTGCAATCTTTGCAGTCCTTTTCTCTCTCATGGCCTATGACAGCTAAATCTATCACAGGCAGCAAGATGTCACAGACATCTTATATTTTTGTTCCTTTTTACCTTTGCCTGTATGAGCTCATGAAAACTGTAGTCCTTGCTGGACTGGAAGATAGGGGAGGACTTTACTGAAAGTAAATTTTCATTTGCTGTGGCTGTGCCTTGTTAAGTAATTCTTTAGCACAATTCTTGCTGCTTTGAACTCTTAACTGCTGCTTCACACGTGCAGGTGACCCTGCTGAAAGCCCCCTGGAATAAGGTAACATACCAGTGGTCATGTTGTTTTCCAGAGGAGCTCCTTGGCTTGCTGCTCTGGTTCTGGCAAGGAAGAAGAGTGAGCTGTGGTTCAAACGGTGGCCGAGGGCTCAGATCACAGGGGTTTTGTTACTCCCACAGTGACTCGGTTAAGTCCCACCTGGATAAACCAATTTCTTTCTTTGGACTCCATCTGCCAGCTTTGAGCATACCTGTACTTACCTTCAGAAGGTGATTTGGAGCAGGATCCCAGCTGAAATGGGCTGAATTGCCTTTTGAAGGTGACTCTGCCTTTACTCTGGATGAAGACAAACCTCTAACTTTGCTGGTTGAGAGAAGTGCGTGCAAAGGAGTGGTGGGGCTTCCTCCTCCCCTGCTGGTTTACAGTCTGTCAGAGCTTCCTTGTTCCCACTGTAAGTACCAATCCTGGCCATTCTTTAAGTGAAGCTCTTTGGGGGACAGTCTGTCTCTCACTGTGATTGCACTGTGCTTGCTGCCCTGGCTGGGGCAAGTGAGCATTGCCCAGTGCTGCTGTAATACAAAAAACTCCCTCAGTAGTATTAAAACTGAAGGCCTCAGTGAATTAGCCATGGTAACCTCTACAAAAGAGTCCAGATTTGTGCCAGCTGAGGAGAACCAGAGCCACAGGTGAGGGCACACTGTTCTCCCAGTGTCCTGCTCCAGCTGGAGGGGCTGGGACTGCTTGTGGCCGTGGGCAAGGTGGAAGTTCCCAGCTGGCAATGTGCTGGGGACACACACCTTTCCTTTTCCACAGGCATCTTGCAACTGAAATCATGTTAGCAAAAGGTATTTCCTGGTGATAAAGAATATCCCCCTTCTCATTCCTTCACTGCCTGCATATGGAAACACAGGTATTGATAGCTGTCAAAGTGCTCACATGCTGTCAGGCACAATATCAGGGATGAAGCTCAATCCAGCCAGGAGCAGGGGATGAAATCACAGTACCACCCTACAGTCTCCCACGTCCTTTGTGCTGCCATTTGGTGTTTCTTCTATTGGGCTGGTAATCCCTGTTTTATACATGGGAAAAGTGCTGCTGGGAACACAAAACTCAGAGTCACCAGTGGAATACCAGGTGCCTGAGTCAGCCCAGGAGTCACCCAGGGCAACAAGGTTACTGTCCGGGCCACTTGAGAACCAAAAAAAGAGCCTGGATCAGGTAAATTGCAGAGTCAGTGGTGGTAGGAGATGAGGAATTTCTTTTTTTAGAAAGCACTTTCAACCCTCACCCATGTTAACAACTTCTGGCACCCTAGCTTTGTTAAACTTATCCAGGAAAGAATGGGTTTACTTGTTTATTGATAATTCAAGTACCTCGAGTATTGACCCAAGCTGATAAGGCCTGTGGTCATTCTGATTACTGAGGGCAGACATGCTGTATTTTAGCACATAATGTGGCTTGTTTAATCATCATTATTGCTCAACATTGAAACTCACTTCGAGTGCAGCATTTTTCTTGGTTGAATTTATATGTTTCTCTGCTCAAAAAGCTTGCATTTAGCCCTAGGAACTGAACCACCCACCCCTGGTACAATTATCTTTGTTTCAATACAAGAAAATAATTAAGCAAGAACTTAATCAGCTCATTACATAGAGCCTTTACCTATCAAATATACAATATGATTATGAAATGTATCTTTTGCTTCGCATCTTCAAAGCCCTTAACTAGTTTCTGTTGAATCACTGTTGAGGGGGCAGGGGGGTGCTTTATGCAGCAGGAATTGCATTAAAAGCTTGGAAATTTGTTTTCTTTTCTTTCACAGACAACTAAAAATGGAACTATAAACTTCCTGGGATTTTCAGTTGTCCCTATTTTGGGGAGCTCGGTGTATTTGGTGGAAACATGATGCATTTGGAGTTCGTTGATAAAAAAAAAAGGGTGTTATTGCACTCCAAAAGGAAAGCTTTGTCTCAGTTAATCCTAGAAAGTGAAGCAGAACTGGATGTATTTTAAGCTGTTAGAAGAAGATGTCGTTCTGCAGCCGTACCACAAGAGGGTAGTTCAAGAGAGCCTGAAATGTGTGCAGGGTGACGGGATGGCTCTGCTGTTTTGGGCAAGGTGAATGTAGCAGTAAATTATTTTTATGAGAGTCTGATCTGTGAGGAGCTCTCCTGGTCCCCCGCATAAATGAGAGTAATCCCAGCGGTGCTGTGACAGGCACTGGTCAGGTTGATTAAGGAGTGACCTTGCTTTATCACATTTAATACAAGGCACTGGAAGTGGTCCATACCCAGAGCATTCAGCTCGATAAAGGCAATTGTATTTTGGAGAGTTAGGCTTAAATTGCACAGTGCTACAGTCCAGCAACAAAGCACATTGCTTGTGTTAAGGGAATAAAAGATGCTTCTCTATAGCAAATTGTATGTACAGTGTGAGTTAGTGTGTGTTGGACTCAGTGATCCTTGTGGGTCCCTTCCCTCAGGATATACTATGATTCCGTTCTACGAGCTCCTTAAAGTCTCTGCCTTTAGTGAGCACATCCATCTGATTTTTCCATTACCTGGTTTTTGAAACAATTGCCAAGGTCTAAGCAAGAAAATTTCTTCCTTTGGAGATGGGGGAAAAAACTGATGCCAAATTTCCTAAGAAGACAAATTAAAATGGTTTATTTACCATCACCAGAGCTGTCTGCTTAATACCAGCAGAAAGCTTGGCCCTGCTTTTTACCTTTTCTACCCTATTGGCCTTTGCGGAGAGCCAACATGGAATGGGCTCCCCAGGGCAGTGGGCACAGCACCAAGGCTGCCAGAGCTCAAGGACTGTTTGGATGATCCTCTGGGGCACAGAGGGGCCTGTGCAGGGCTAAGGATTGGACTCAATGTGGGTCCCTTCCTAGCTCGGCATATTCTGGGATCCTGTGATTTCCCTGATGCTGCGCTCGCTCTCCTGACTCACCCAAGGGGCTGCCTGAGGAGCAGCAAGGCATGGCCCCACATGGCCCCACTGCTGTCTAGCCCGGCTGAGGACCACAGCGGGGCTGGAGGAGCCTTCATGTCCCTCCTCATATTGCCTGTCCCCAGACTAACCATGGCAAGCACCTGGAAACGCATCCGTCCCCATGGGCACAGCCTGGGGTGTCTGACCAGGAGCCTTTGGGAAGGGTGGCAGCCGCTTGCCACCTGCTCCCAGGGCACCTGGGAATGCTGGTGAGGAGAACTGAGCTCTGCATCCTCACAGCTGAAATCCGGGTGCGCAGCTCTTCTCACCTGGGAGCCACAACAGCGTTTCCATGATGCCGGCAGTGAGGTGGAGCGCGGTGCTGAGGAGATGGGGGCTCACAGGGGCACCTCAGCACCCCAGCCATCCCCACCCCAACATCAGGGGTGCTCCCCTGGCAGCACCAGGGCTGGGGGGCTGCAGGCCCTGCCCTGAAGGCAGAGCTTGACGTGCCCCACAGCCCTGACAATCTGGATGAGGTCTCATCCACCTCGCAGCGTTACCGCCGGGGCTTGTTGTCAGCGGAGTCATGCTATGACAGTCATTATGGGTTTAAATGACTCATTTTCCACTTAACTGTATTATTGTGGCTTACAGAGCATCTGGAGCTTTGCAGCAGTAAATACATCACTGAATGCTACAGCAATGTACTAATCTATTGCTTTGAAGAATCTATTTTAGCAAAATGCAGCCGGGGCGGGCAGGTGTGTCTGCGCCTGTGCCGGCCAGCCCAGCTCTCCAGGGCACCTGTCCTGCACCAGAAAGGGGTAGAAACACGGCTGATGGCGACCTGTTTGTGCAAACTGATTGAGCATCTTTAGTGCAATCTGATGACGCCTCAATTTGTTGGTTTTAGTGCAAAAAACCGAGAGATTCTTATCAAGATGCATGAGACCCTGCGCTGGCGCTGAGGCGGCCGGGCCTGCGAGGTGTTGGCGTCTCGGGGAACGCCGTGGGTCTTCTCTGATCATCCTTACTGGAAGGACCCCCTCTCTAAGATAAGGAAGGACTTTTTATATTATATTTATCATGGGTTTTTTATGTTTTCTCTCCTCAGCGGGAGGCACGGCCCGGGATGGAGCTGCAGAGGGCAGTGTGGGAGAGGGAAAGCCCGGCCAAGATGGCGGCGGGGCCGGCGCGCTCGGGCGCTAGAGGGAGATGGCGGGCTGCGGCTCGAGCGGCTCTCACAAAGCCAAAAATACGACTTTTGGGGGCTGTTTGGGTTTTTAAACCCCCAATGGACCCTCCCTGCCCGCAGCTCTTGTGCCGGGCTGCAGAGAGGCGGCAGCCGGCGCCCCTCGGGCGGCCGCGCCTCGAGCTCTGCACAGATCTCAGCAGCTCCCGCTTCTTATTTTAGAGCTGTGAGGGGCTGGGGGAAGAGTCTGGTCGGGAGTTATTTTGATAAAGGCATCTTGAGAAACATCTTGAGGAACGCAGCAAGTTAGAAGTAAAGGCTGAGGGAAAAAAACCCATACTGTCTGTAAGTTCATGTGTCGCCTGAGGTGATGGAAAAATGAAGTGGGAAAAGGAGCAGGTGCGACAGACTGGGGTTCGCATGTGTTCATTTACTTGTCATAAAAACAGGCAGCAAACGCTTTGCTTTCTCCGCCAGCTCCTCGGAACGTGGTCCCTGGTGCCCTCAGCCTTCGGGAGGACAGACTGGCAGCAGCAGCAGAAATGCCAGGGAAGGTCACTGTGGTGACCTGCAGCTCCACATAAACCCGGTTAAAAGTAAGAATTAAAGGGAAATAAAAGCCTGTTTAGAGAGGGGAAAGAAACGCCCAACAACTCCTCTCTTTTCAGATTTTTGCCACCCATATTCACCTTATTGCCTCTTCCCCAGCAGCCTGTGTAATTTCTCACTTTGAACTTGAAAAGAAGGCAGGATGCTGGGGAGCAAGAGAAACCCTTTAGTAGTTTCTTTTCTTTGCCAAAGTTGAGTTTCATTAGACAAGTTTGGGTGGGAGAAGTTGTTTTCCCTGGACACCGTCCTGGCACAGCCTGGCTGGGGTGGGTGGACAGCAGGACGGTGGGAGCAGACAGCTGGACACAGGATGGGCTGTGTCCTCCACTTGGGGTGTGAGAACGAGGATCTCGAGGATTTTGAAGGGGAAATTGTGCTCACACCAGCATCGTATATGTTTAGTGTGACAGGGGGACTCCTGAGCTCTGGTAATGTGAGGATGAAGCCAGACTGTGTGGAATTAGACATAAAATTTGCTCTCACTCCAGTTTTGTGGGGGTAAATTAAGTGTGTGTTGTTCTGTAGCATGTTTCTTCAGACGACTGCACGTTTTACAATTGTATTTCAAAGCAAAGGACTGAGGCTTCAGGTTTGATTTCTGTTCCAGCCTGCTGGGGAGTCTTAAGATGAATATTAAGAATCTGTGCCTTTGTTTTTTCACTATGATAAGTGATGCTTTTCTCCCTGCCCTTCCCTCCTGCCTTGTCTCTTGTAAAGAACTTTTATATTTGTTATTAGGAATTCTATAAGAGAGGTTTCATCGTGGTCTTCTTGTTTTATTCCTTTTTTGTTCCTGCAGTTACATTTTCTAATACCCATTAGCAATGCAGTAAGTCTATTCTGGCAGATTATTTAGTTTTATCTTTGGGTTGGCTTGAATTTGGACAGACTACAATCGATGTGGGCATTGGATTTTAAGAATTGTTCTGTAATGACTGCAATAGCTTTATATCACTGCTAATTCTGAACTCCATGAACCTGTTCCCTGTCTCCACAGCTTTGGCTGAATGGCTCTGAGTGGCACCATGACTGCTTGATAAAACAGGGAACAGTCTATTTGCAGCAAATCTAGCATAGAGTGGGTGGATCTCTGACTAATTGATAATCTACATGAATTTCTATGAAATTCTGGAATCTAGACTACTGTGGGATCAAACTGGACCTTGTTTTTGTGCCTGTACCTTTGACAAGTTTCTCCCCAAATGTGCAGGACTGAATTTGCCTGTCACCAAAAGGCTAAACCATGAATGTCCTTGGATTTGACTTCCAAAATACCTGCTGCATGTTGATGTGTGAACACAGCACTTTGCTGAACCTGGGAATCCAGCTGAAAAATAAGAAGACAGTTCTGCAACACCACACCTGTTGGTGATTCTTGCTTTTGATTTTCTTTTTAAATGCATCCCATCAGTGAAATTGCATCCCATCAGTGAAATCTCTCACTTAACTCATCAAGACAGCAAAAGACCCTCACAAATATATATATTGTGGGGGACAAAAGACAAAATGTGATGATTAAGTGTAAAATAGTAGGATTTTCTTTTGTCTAGAATACCAGATTAGAGTTTTGGCTCTATAAAGGAAGATTGGCTTGCTATTATCTTGTGGTTTTTTAGCAGGTGGTTGACTTCAGGATGTTCAGATGGATTATCTGGAAGGCAAATACAGAGTTAGCACCTCTGAAATATCTGGTGGGTATAAAACCAGTGCCTGAACATTAGCCTGGGGGAGAATCTTGTGTGGGGATATTTCTGCTTTGGAGCAAGGGACAGAGGATGGTCTAACTGGGAGATAAACAGGAGGTCTAAATGGAAATTAATGGAAACTCAGTTGCAAAATAAAAAGGTTTTTTTTGTGCATTTCTGAATCAGCAAGTGTTGAAAGGCTGATGATGCTTGTGAATCTTTTCTTCCTGTAGGTAACTGAAGACCTGCTGAAGGTAATAAACTCTCTCACTGCTGAGCATCAGAGGAATCCCAGGAGTTCCTGAATTTCTCACAGGTATGAAAACATTTATTAGAGATGTTACTGCAAGAGTTGGGGCAAAATCACCTATTTTGGTTGGTTTAGTAAAGATAAACAGCCACCAGGTTGGGGCTGTGGAGCTCTTGTGGCCTCTGCAGCTCAGTAAGAGACTCTCAGGTTTACATAGTTTACCCAGGATCAAAATGAGCCTAATATTCCAAACTTCTCTGTGTATATTATCCATTGTATTATATCTCCATCCTGTAGATCTATGAAAACAGTAAACAAGAGAAGTCATTCTTCTGGGTGGAGAATGAAACTGTCCTGATAACTTTAAAAGACAAAACAGGAAGTGTTGTTTTAAAATGTTTACCCAGGATGAAGTAATGGTTTCTAATGCCCCAGCACAGCCACAGCCTGGGGTGGTTTGCCACAGGGCAGACAGGGACCTGGGACCATGCCAGCTTCAGGAAGCAGAGTTCAGGCTCTCTGTGAATCCCAGGGCATATTCCAGAGCAAGCCAAGCCAATAACTGGGTCTTTGCAGTAATCAGACTTTCAGGTTCCCAAAATGCTGACACGTATCAGTCCAGAGGAACCCAAAGACTGAAGATATTTTCCTTTGAAGTCTGACCAAAGGCTCCCTTCTCATATTTTCCCTGAGGGGAGCAGAATCCACAAATCTGGAAGCCTCTGCCAACTTTGGTAGACACAAGTTTCCAAACACTGCTGGTGCTGTAGAGTTAAACCAAAAGCCCTTTCAGGTGATTTATGTGTCTACTCTGCCTGAGATGTTGTGAAATCCCTGCAGCCTAAGAGTCTGTGGGGAACTGGCCCCTGTTGTTGGAAGAGAGTCCATTGCAGGAGGCATTTTCATTTTGATCCATTGCCTTTTTCCAGTGTTTTCCTGGAAGACTTTCAGCAGCTCTAATTCTGCCTCATGTGCTTTGGTGGCAGCCACCTCAGGGCCCATCCTGGCACACAATGTGTGCTCGTGGCACTCAGCCCTGGTTTGGGCAGTGCCTAAAGGCCCCCACAGAGCTCCAGCTGCTCACTGGGCTAAGGCATGTGTTTGCTTGTTTAGATTTGCTTAGTTTTGGGTCCGAGTCACCTGTGCCAGGCTCTGTAAGGCAGGAAAAGGTGGCTCCCTAACCAGGAATGGCCCAACCAAGACTGTGCAAAGACAAGGAAACAGCTTTGCCTTAATGGGATGGGCTTTGGTGCCAAAGTGTTTTTAGTGGTTTATGTATTGCCCAGTTTTTTCAGGCAGTGAAGAAGCACTTTAGGGTAGGATTTGGTAGATACTCAAACCAACAGCTTTCAGGTGAGCTTCTCCCACAGGTGGAAGGTGACAGTAAGGGACAAAGTGTGCGAGTTCATAGGCTACAGCTGAAGTTTGGAGGGAGCAGGGCTGGGAGGTTTGATCTATTCCTTCTCTTATTCCAGTCATCCTAAACAAGGTCAGGGTACAGCAGGATAAATTTAGTATCTCACTAAACCATAGAGAGGAGTTGAATACTTGCAGGTCCACAGTGAAGACAGACCTCTGTCCATCTTGTGGAGAATGTTTTCATTCCCAGGAGTCTGGTCAGTCATGGGTTTTGCTGATGTCTTATATGTGTTGAGCTGATTGTTTAATGGTCCAAATGGCCCCTGGTTGTTTAGTATCTCTGTATCTCACAGACTTAACTGTTCTTCGGTTGTCTGGGGTTGTTTTGTATTTTTGTCATGTTTGTAAGAGCAGTTTATAAATGAGGAATCCAGTCACAGAAGCATGAAGTTCAGGACTGTATGGAGCTGCTGAAGGAGGAGGGGATGAGCCCTCAGCTGTGATTCCCCTATTACATCCTTTTCCCCAGCCTGGCAGGCACCACTGCAGGGCTGATGTTTTAGAGACCAAGTACCCAGGTGACTCAGGAAGGAGAGGAGAGATGCAGAGTAACATGTCCAGCCCCAGAGCTGGTCGCTTCAAACCATGAATAACTCCTGTTTTCCAGGAATCCATTCTAACACTACTAGAGCTTAAGCTGCTCTTTACCCAAACAAAAGACTTATCCCTTCTGGGTTGCAATGTAGCATTTCTGCCTGCCCTAAATTCACTTAATTTTAACTTAATCGCTCCGTATTCTTTAATGTTTCGGTGAAACTGCCACATTGCTGTCTCAGCAGTAGTAGTGAGGAGTTGAAAGGAGCTAATCATGCTGTGTAGCTCAATGCCTTGTGGTTTATTATTAAGAATAAAGACAAGCACTCCCCTATTTTATCTCTAATGTGCAGTTTACTTAATTCCTAATCCTCTGAAGAGATGCTGCTCTTCCAAAGGGTTTGGCTTCTGCCTGGCTTTCAAGCTGCACATGAAACTTAAAAGCTGCACTGCTCGGTGCTGAGAGAATTTTAATAAATGCATGCATAAGTCAGTCTTCATTAGCTGCTCCCTAAACATTCAGGGAGAGAAGTTTTCCTGGTGTGCTTAGTTGGAATTATTGCTTTGCTGTTGTGTGGAATGGCCACTGAGTCGAGATTCTGAGCAAACACACCCACAGACTGAGAGCTGAGTTCTTTAAGTGTTGGCAACTGTCTGAAATACCTGTCCTTCCTCGGCTGCCAGTTCTTTTCTTAGCCTGACTGCTGCCTCCTCCCTGATATTTCCATAGCTCCTGCCTCCTCCCCGTTATTTCCCCAGCTCCTGCTAAATCTGGCTGCTGAGTTCACTGAGGACAGGGGGCTGTGGGACGAGTTAACGAGCTCTGCAAGCAGCTACATCATTACAGTGATACTTCTCTTTCTTTTCAATGTGTTACAGTGCAAAGGTATTTAGCAAACAGTTTAACAAGCTTCATCTGCAGAATTTTGGCATTGTTGTGTTTTCACTTGTGGAAGAACTTGTCTCTATTCAGCCTCTGGAATAAAAGCTCCAAAAATTCCATGATGACCTCTGTACTCAGCTTGAATTTTCAAACTGCACAGAGTCACCCAAGCTCATTGTTTTAGAGTATTATTTCCATTGCCCCTCTCTTTTGGGTGCATTTAATTTTAGCCTCTTGCAATTTTCCTGTTTCACCAATAGCCCCCAGATTCATCTTGCTCCACTCAGCTAATTGGATCAACACATTATATTTATTGTAGGGTATTGATTTGATAATACCAATCTTCCACTCTTAACTGTAATCTCATATTTCTCTGCCCTCAAAGCAGCCCTGCTAAATGTCCCCCCTGCCCCACCTTTGCACTTGGACTTCATATACAACCACAGCAGTGATTAACAGCCCTGAAGCCACTGATGCTCTGCCCTGCAGGCCTCAGGAGCACTGAAGGCTGAGGCAAAGGTGTTGGATCTCCCACATCTCCTAATGGCTGCTCCATGCTGACAGAAATGACCTCCCAAAATCTGGAGCTTGTGTTTCTGCAGGTGGTTAGTCACCTGGGTGCTTAGCCTTGGTACCTTTGGAGGAGGTTAAATACCTCGAATATTTGCTTGCCTGTACTCACTCTTCAATGTTCAGACTTCTGGCAAGAGCTCAACATCCCAGTTCCCTGGTGACCTGTGGAAATCTCTGCCTAAGTGTCTAAAGCATATAAATCTTTAGCTTTTCATAGAGTCAAGAAATGTTTTCAATGAGACAAAGTCTGATTCACTGAAATGAGCAGCTTTTCAGGAACTGTGGCAAACAGAATCTTTGTGATCCTCTGTGTAAAGCAAGTGCTTTGCTGTGTGACAGTCAGGGTGCAGGTTCAGGTACTATGGACTCTGCAGAGTTTGAAGCTTCATGTCCATCTTTATTTTGGCTCCTGAAAAACCACATTCATTATGTAGACTGCATTCTCTGAAAGGCTGGAGTTGTGCTCTGCACTGGCCAGGGGTTTTCCTCAGCTTCTCCTCAAGTGAGCTGAGACTTCCTCCAGCCTGAGCTGCCTTTGCTTGTCTATGGGTGCCCCTGACCATGGTGAGGCTCCATCAGCCATCCTGCCCCACACCAAGGCTGATCCTTTGCAAGGAGCTGCTTGCCCTTGGGATCCTGGCAGATCTCCCATCTCCTCCAAAACAGGACTGCAACAATGCCTTGTTTTGGCAGAGGGGAAACGGGAAGCAGAATGGTCTGTCTGTCCCTTGGTTACAGCACGGTGATAATAACACCAAGGCTGTGGGTTTAATCCCTGTCCAGGCCAGTCATGGAAGAGTTGGACTCGATGATCCTCGTGGGTCCCTTCCAACTCAGAGGATTCTGTGATTCCATGAAACCTGCTGTGCAGTCCAGAGCAGAGGCTGATGTGCTCACACAGGGGAGAGCAGTCTCCAGGTGTAGGCAGCTTCGTTTTCTGTCTCACTTTGCAGTTGTCACAGTTTTAAAGAATATTTTCATTATTCTATGGCAGTTGTAAGACACTTCCATGGTTTGACAGCTTCTATGCCAGATAACTACTCATCACACAGATGAATTTCTCTTTCAATATCAACATTTCACTTTTCTGAGATCCAAAGCAAGGAGAGGACAACCATCAGGAAGTAACAGGCTGTAAACACGAGGAGTGGGAATGCTGTCACAGGGATATCAAAGGAAGATGTGATTGTGAGGGAGTGGGGTTTTTTGTGCTATTTGACATTACATTGACTAAGAATTTGGTTATGTGCTTCAGAATCACTGCTGAGAGGGGAGGGGGAAACACAGCAGAAAAATTGCTGGTTGTACCTTGCCGATGCCTAAAATCTTTCTGACATAGTGCCTGCTCAACCTTAGCTATTCCTTGAGAAAATAAACCTTTTTCACTTCTTTCTGTTGTGACAGGTTATCTCTGACTGAAGTTTTACTTCTATTTATTAATAAAGAAATGCATTTCCCCCTCAGAGAAAAGAATTACTTATCACTACTCTAACTTGCTAATTCTTCTCACTTCTCTGAAGGAACAGTGCAGTAGCTGACAGCAGTTTTTGGGAGGCCCAGCCCTGGGACTGCAAACAAATGTGTGTTCAGTCTGGGATTCTGTCTCCAAACAGCAGCAAGGCTCCTGGAATGGGAGTGTAAGTTAATTTAGGGCAAGACTTACAAGGAGTGGCTGAGGTGCCTTGTCTTGTTCAGCCTGGACAAGAGGAGGCTGAGGGGGTCTCCTGGCAGCTGCACCTTCCTTGAGGGGAGGTGCTGATCCCCTCCCTCTGACCAGGACAGGACACCAGGGAATGGAGTGGAGCTGCCAGAGGAAGTTCAGGTTGGACATTAGGACAAGGCTCCTCTCTGGGAGGGTGGTTGGTCCCTGGAACAGGCTCCCCAGAGCAGTGCTCATGGCACCAAGCGAGACAGTTCAAGGAGCATCTGGAGGACACTCTTTGTCACAAGGTTTAGTTTTTGGTAGTCCTGCAAGGAGAGGGGAATTGGACTTGTTGATCCTTGTGGGTTCCTTAAAACTGGAGGCATTCTGTGATTCAGTAACATACCATTCTTCTGACTTTATGATGTAAATGCTTTGCAAGACAAGCAAGCACATCAGACCATCTCTGCCACTGCAGCCAGTGGATCTACTTTTGGGTGGAGAGGTCAGGCAGGTGATCATGAACTGTGTAGAAACAGGCCTGGCAGCACCCACATCACAGGACAGGAAAAAGGCTTTGCTAAACAGGTTGCTGTGCAGTGAATAAATTTGTTTTAAAAAACAGAGCTTGCAAATTAGGTTTTATTTCTCATAATAGCTTCTGTAGAACTGAAGTCATGCTTGGCAATTACCTGAGGAGCATGAATGTCCTCTGGTAGAACTTAGCATTGTCCATGACAATGTCAGAGCAGCTGAAAAACAGAGTTTTGCACTGTTTGGTCAGGGGATTGGTGTTAAAAGCCAGATTATTATGAAAGTGGGGAAAGTTTTATAGGAATGGAAGTGTCCAGTTGTGCAAAAATAAGAGCTAACAGGTGGCTAGTGCTAACCAGGCAAATAGGAATAAATGATGGTTTGGATGCAGAGCTGTTGCCTTGTTGAAGATATCCAGCAATTTAATAAGCTCCAGGAACATAAGAAATTCCTGAGGGGCCAGTTCTGCAATGCACTCTGCAAATGGACTTAATTGAGTTGTAATGAGGCTGGTTATGGGCAACTGTTCACTTAAACCAGCTCTTTACATGACTGGATTCAAACTCGTGAGTGCAACGTGGATTAGAGCAGTGCTTAAAGCATTTCAGTATCAGAAAGCCATCAGAAATAAAGCAACAAAAATCAGCAATAAATAAATAAAGCATAAATAATCCTTATTTATGCTTTTTAACATCACGTTACCTTGAAATGCACCTTCCTGCAAATGGGTGGCTGAACCCAACCTGCACCAGAAATGTTCCCAGTCAGTCCTGGATGTTGATCATGTTATGATCTGGCTCAGAAATGCTTCTGTTGAGAAATGGTGTGGCAGTCTGTAACTAAAAATGACCTGAGAGGAGGTTCCACAGGGAGAGGTTTGAGGTGGGCTCCTGCTCTCTGACAGCTTCACGGAGCCAATGGGCTGCTGAAATGGTGGCACACTCTGTGCTCCTGCAAGTAATTGATTTTATTAATAAAAAGTAATATGTTCTTAACATCCTTAAATATTAATAGCTGAATTTCTGAGTATAGCAGAGAACATTCTGATCAAGATTGAATTTTTACTTTTTCAATTCCTGTCAGTGTTTACACACGGACAGTTTAAAAGAACAGCAAATACCTTCAAACATTTATTTAGAAATAAAATTGGCTACAGGGCTGACTAGTACTGCTGAGGGTTGGGATCCCATTCTGTGACATACCAGAGGAGACTGACAATTCCCTGAATGGGAAGGGAGGGAGGGAAGATTTGATACCACAGTGATAATTTTTATCTTAAAATGCTGCTTCTGGAGGTGAGACAAGCATGTTTTAGTGAAATGCACAACTTTATTTCATCATATTTGGGGTGGAATGGAGGCAGAGTTTGAGGCTTCTGTATTAGGAGCAAGATAAAGTTATTTAAACTGCATCCCACACATCCAATCCTTTTCTCCACACTGTAGGCACAGTACTTGTCCAATTTCATTTAACTTGCCCTCAGGCTTACATGTAAATCTCTGATGAAATATAATACTATAATTACTGTCTAACTGTTCTTAAATAGGTAAAAATGACCTATCAATACGTAATAAACCGAGATAACTAAATATTTTATTCATGTTTTCTGAAAGTCTCAATTATTTCTATTTGGATATCAATTAGAGTTTGGGTTTAAAGAGAATTCAGAGCAGTAACATTCCATTCACTTACTCTGAATTAGATGGCAGTATGTTTCACTTAATATAAATTGTGTGTGATTACTTACAATCAGTTTAAATCAATAAGTTTGTGATGGATTTTTACCCTGTGCTGTGGTTTCTCAGTAATAAATCCCTTGTTTAGTCCAGAAGGCATCGCTTCTTTTGGCAGCTTTCCATGCATTTCAGTAATGAGTATTGGATAGGCACAGTTTCAGCAAATCAGCATTTAAGAAGAAAAAAAAAAGCCTCTGTAGAGGATAAACGCATTAAAAAAATCAATTTAACTCAACTAGTCCCAATTCAAATTAATAGAATACTTGGCTTTGAGAATCTGAGACTGCTCCTTGTAACTGAAATATGTGTGTCCTGGCTAAAGAATGTGAAGGGGATGTGGTCTGGGATCCAAGGGTTGGAAACCCTGTTACAAAATCCGTGGAGGATGGGTGCACATGTTATTTTTATATTTGATTGATTGAGCTGAGTCACAGCCTGGCCTGGCCTGTTCCCAAGGTCGTGCCAAGCACCTGCAGGAACTGTTGTCTTTGCCCCAGAAGAGAAGACTCCCATGGACTAGAGGAGGATGCTCTGGAGAACTTGCATGGTGGTCACAGTGCATGATAAAGATATCCCAGGCTCAAAACTGTTTGTAGTTGGGTTTTAGGAGGAGCAAGGAAAAGAGTCCCAGAGGGGGTGGCAGGGCAGCAGGCACGTTGGGATGTGACATCCTGGGTGAAGGATGGCTTGCTGGGGAGATGGGTGAGGAAGGGGTTGGTGAGTTCCTTGAAGATGGAGGAAAATGTCAGAGAGCAGAGCCTGAGAGGGGCCCTCCCACTGTGTGTCAGGGGCTGCAGGGAGGGGGCAGAGGATGGAGCAGGCTCTGCTCGGGGGGCCCAGCAATGGCACAGCAGGAACGGGCAGGAACTGATGCCCAGGAAGCTCCAGCTGGACAGGAGGAAGAACTTCTTCCCTGGGCAGTGCCCCAGCTCTGAACAGGCTGCCCAGGGAGGGGCTGGAGTCTCCTCCCTGGGGAGATTCCAGAGCCCTCTGGACACAATCCTGTGCCCTGTGCTCTGGGCTGGCCCTGCCTGAGCAGGGAGGTGGCACCAGTGACCCACTGGGGTCCCTTCCAGCCTGACCCACCCTGGGATTCTGTGACATGGGCTCTAGGGATGATGGAGCCCAGGGACACAGCCTGGCTGTGGCACTGCAGCCCCCACCCCACCTACTGCTGAACTCTTGGCAGAAAACCTCTTGGTCTAAACTCTACTTAATCCCATGGGGAGTGTGATAGTAATTAACTGAACCAGAGTGGAGAAATTAGTTGTCATCTTCCTGAATGGAAAGCAGCTTCTAGGCCAGCTTCTAGCTCTCTCTCTGAGCCCTGTTCTCCAGCTCCTTTCTGCTCTGGGGTGACCACACCTGTGGGCAGCCTTTCTCCCATTTCACGCTTCAGCTCCCTTTTCAAAGTCACACACTAGTGCAGTGTTACTTCCCAAGGCTGAGCAGACTTCACAAAGGAATTTTTAGAAGAAATAAAGCATAGAAATGAATTAGTGAAATCCTGAGCTTCAAAGAGCACCAAAAACGTCAGGGAATGCCAAGTATTGCATGGGGAGGCAGCGGGGAGCAGTGTGGGGAAGGGTCTGTGGGAAGAGAGCAGTACAGTGGGAAACAAGCATTTGTTCTGGTGCAAACATGGTAGTTTAGGGATGACTTGGGTAAAATCACTGAACTTTGATACAATAACCAGAGTTAAAGAGATGTCCTGTCATTTTCCAGGTGCCCCGTTTCTGTGAATACATTGTCTCCTTTTCTGGAGCGTTTGGGTTGTCTGGGAAGTGAGTTGGCGCTTGTGGAGCTCCTGCAGCCAGATGGGTGGTAAGGGGGTGTTTAACAGCATGGGTTGCCTTTTTAAGGCTCTGCAGATCTGCTGGCCATCTTGGTAGGAAACAGCAGCTGTTTGTGGTTGTTTCTGTTCAGCAGAACAAAGTGTGCTGGGATGGGTGTTGGGGTCCTTCCTCTGCAATGTCACTGAGGTGCTTCATGTTTGTTTACCAGACTGACCCACAACCTCCACATATGTGCTCTGTGTGCTGGCCAGCCTTCTGCCCCAGGCCTTTCCCTTGCTGCTTCTTCAGAAGTACATTATTAATTCCTGAATGTGAAGGATAATTTTGTATCTGGGCAATCTGAGTGCTCTGATTGGTAAAGTAATTGCCACTGGATCCAGGCCTTGCATCAAGGCTGACACTAAAAGAAGTGTTCAAGATGTGCATGCAAGTGTATAATTTTATGGTTTTAATTCATTTGATTTAGAAGGTCATAGTATGGTTTGGGTTGGAAGGCACCTTCAGGATCATGCAGCTCCCTGCCCCCACAGCATGACCCAGGTGTCCCCATCCAGTGCCACGTCTGACTGGCAGCGTGGGAGTCACTCACTTCCACTCCAGTGGAAACTAGTTTTGAGCAATACTTGCCTGTGAGCCCAGCTGAAAGTGTAATTATAGCACACAGGGAGACAGTGCTGTAATTGAACTGTTGCTGATAGGCAGTGAAAAATGACTGTCCTTTGAAGGCTGTGCCCATCCTTTTCTCTCTCTCGTGGTATCTGTTTTAAGATCAGTTTGTGGTAATCACAATAGTTGGCATTTCTCATCCTTGGAGCCTTTCAGGTCTCATCCCTTCAAGGTAATAACCACTTGGACTTCTTGACCTGTGCTTTAAGCCACTCTCAGGTGTTCCAAGGAGATACTTTAGGGAAGAAATATGTTCCCTACAGTCACTAACTCCCTTTTCTCTTGCACAACGGCAAGAGCTGCAGATAAGGTGCCCTGTCCTTGTCAGTGAAGGCTCTGGTGTTCCAGTGCTGGGGCACCCCAGCCCGTGGCAATGGTGCCTAAGGGTTTGTAGTCACCTTCAGCACATTTACCACATCCAAAGTAGGGCAGATGGAAATGGCTTCTTGTGAGGAAAGCACCTACCTGTGGTTTGTTTTATTGCTTAAGACCATTTGCCAGCACATCACAGCTCAATGTGCCTTTTTTCTTCCCATGCCTTTTAGGCAAATATTTGGGTGATCCAGTACCTGCAAAAGTTTTGCATAGCTGCTGGCAAAATCCCTGCACTCCTGCTGAAGCCTCTGGTTTCAGGAGGAAAGGGTGCTACAGGCTGAATCCTGGGGTTTGTGGGGGTTTTGAGGGGGTGGGGAAAGATTCAAGAAAAGTCACTAAACTTTCCACTCAGGAATGGGAGCTGGTGGTGCAGGATGCTCTGCTGGATCGTGGGTCTCCTCTCCCATCTGCCAGTGCAAAGTGGTGCAGATCAGTGTAATCAGCACATTGTGTCTGTGTGAACAAGCTTGGTGTTCCCCCAGCCCTTCCATGGGAGGAGTGGATGGTTGTGGTGTGGGTAGGTTGGAACACCTCGAGGTTTGCAGTTTGGAAATGTGGTTTCTCCTCTGCCTTTTAGAGCTGCAGTGCTTTCCTGGAGTCATCTGCAGGATGTCACCTCCCAGGTGCTTTTCATCTTTGGGTGGCTGTGCCCTCTGCTTCAGGCTTGCTGAACATCCTGGCTCTTTGCCACTGTTTCAGCTGAGCTGTGTTCCTGTGGATGATGCTGCAGTTGAATGTTGAGAAATTTTAGAGGGGACTTTAGCTTGCCTGAACCTTACCTTGTGCTCAGGAGTTATTTTGGGAAGATACTGACTGAATGCCACTGAACCCTGACGGACAATGAGGCTGCAATCAGAGGAGGCAAAAAACGTTCTCTGCAAAACTTCTTCCCTTTGTTCTCCTTTCTCTATGGAAAAATGTGTAAATTGGTGAATCTGAGAGCAGGGGAAGGTTTTGCTGCCTCTCCCCTCCCTGAGAGAACGGGGCAGGACAGGCCAGCTCCCTGGGCTTGCTGGGGAGTGGTGTCACAGGCAGGGAATCCACCCAAACCCTGCACGTCCAGTCACCTGGCACGTGGTGTTCTGTCACTGAAGTTAGTGTGAGGGGAAGCTGCCTGGAGAAAGGACTCAGAGCAAGTGGGAGTATTGCTCCACCTGGAGCTGGGAGGTCCCCACTCACTGCTTTTATTTCTTTTATCCTTTCCAAGGAACGGACAGGGAAAGTGAGAGAGGGACACACTCCACTCATAAAGAAAATCCTGCTGTAGTTTGGGAACCCAAGCAATTACAGTTGCATTCCTTTAGTGTGAGCTACTGAAGAGTCAGAGAATAACTTGCAAGTGCATTTAGATTTCCCTCTCTCCAGTGCTAAACTGTTCCTTCTCTCTCGAGGAAGATGTCGAGGCAGCAGCTTCTCAAAATACCTGCTGGTGAACGAGCCATCTGCTGAAGAGAACGAGTTCCTTTTACAACTCTATTTTCCATCTTTCTGTATGTACCGTCGTGGCAGACTGTTTTCTGCCAAGAACTTTTGGTTCCTTTGGCAAGAGGGGACCTGACAAAAGTGCAGCCCTCTTCAACAAAGCAACTTTTTAGAAACTGAAGTCTTTGATCTACAGAAGGGACAAATTCCACCCACCCCCCTGCATCCCCAGGTAACTGGATGATTCAGGGGCTTTGAGTAGTACATATTTTAAAAAAAAAAAAAGGATTTCAAAGATGTTTCTTTTCCTCTCTCCCCATCCCCTCTTTCCTTTGACTCCGTGTCGAGGTGATGATACTAAATTTCTATTGCCAGTAAAGATGCGACCAGCGACATACCAGTGAACTCGTGTCGAAGGAGGGAGCTTTGGGGAGCTTAGCTGGGAATTTGTAGGTTGTTTACAAAGGTCCTTTTCACGGTGGCAGTGTGCTCAGGTAAAATGCTGGGGGGTTGCCACAGCTCTGCTGTTTGACATTTAGCAGCTCGTATCCCATCCGTGCCCTCTGAGTTCAGCAGGGATTGTCCGCGTGGTTTGTGCTGCAGCGCGGCTCCATTTCCATCGCAGACTGCGGCCATCGCTACTCCACTAATCCCCCTGCGGGCACTCGGGTTTCTCAGCCGAGGAACTTAAAAGGAGACTGGAGGCGATACTCGGGATCGATGTCTCCGGGAGAGCTCGGGTTGTGCCCGGAGGCTCCCACATTTTGTCCCTGACCTGGGCTTAGTTCAGAATTGCCCCCGCAATGTTCTTCCCACGCGGTTTTTTTCCCTTCGTACCAAAGGCAGGCTTTGAGCTGGTGTTTTATGCTGTGCCTCTTCTCCCTGTTGGGCACAGGGAGGATTCCTCAGCTAAAACAACACAGGATCGAGTGCTTTCTCCCGAGGGAGCTGAGGCGGTGCCCGGGGGGACTTTGGGAGCCCTCTTGAGCTGTGGCTTCAGGGAGCCTCTGGCTCTGTCCTCTCATTTTCCTTGTTGATCCATGTCAAATGAGCATGGATAAAGCTGCTCTGAGACTGCAGCAGGGTCGGGCTGGAGCAGGAACTCCTCTGAGGAGAGGAGCAGTTGGCTCCTGCCATGGCTGAGCGCGTCTGAAGAGCATGAAGGAATTTGGGATGCACAGCCTGTGATGTCTTTCATCTTGCCACTGCTTTACCCTACAGGATCCTGTCTGGGTGCTTTGAAATTTTTCAGGATTAAAAGAGGCTCTCCAGTGACCTTTTCACTTGCCCTCCTGTTCCAGTGAGGGAGGGTGTCTTGGATTTTTGGGCTGTTAACATGGTGGTGCTTTTAATGCAGAGAAGTTGTTTGTTTTCGGTTTTCTCCTCTTTCCTTTCTATTTTTTTCAAATAGTTAAATTAGGCTGGTTCCAGCCTAGCTTTATGCCAAAGCTTTTCTCTCTGTCCTGAAGGGCTGAAGGCATAATCACGACTTTCTTATTTAAATTCTAAAATTGCCTTTCAAATCTTACCTTTTCATTTCTTTTGTAAAAGTCTTCTCTGGCCTTTTGAGGGATGAGCAAAGACAGTTTCAGTAGTGCAGTGTGTTGCTAAAAGGCTGTAAATCGTTCCCTTCACTCCTAACACAGAATTTGCATAATCCCAAATCATGGCATTGAAGAGTAACTGAACTGGGCTGGATTCTGGTGAAGTGGGATCCATGTCCGGGGAGTGTCGGTGGTTCAGGAGGGACATGGTTTGCTTGTTCACCCTTCATGATGAGGTTTGCTTTATATTTGGTTGGGCAAAATAGAGCAAGGAACCCTCTGGGTCAGTTCATCCTTGGATTGATCCTGTGGAAAAGGGCTGCTTCCTTCATGGAGAGCTGGAAACACTGAGGTGCAGGGCAGCCCCCCATGAGCAGCAAGGGAGGAGTGGGGAGCAGACCCACAGCCCAGCCCCAGAATCCTGGAGAGGCTGAGAGGGGGATAAGGAGAGAGAAGCCCCTTGCTTTATCCCTGCCTCCCTCCTTGTGTGTCCACCCAGGAATGGCAGTAGTTGTTTCCAACCCTTTTATTTGGATCTGTCACACCTGGGGCATTTCTGGTTTTGCTGTTGCAGAATTTAACCTGCTCTGGTTTGGTTTCTCCTAAGTCAGCTCTGGAGGTTCAGTGTGCTCCTGGGATTCTTCCTTGAAAGGGCAGGAGAAGCAGATCCATCTCTCATCTCCCAGGATACTGTGACATAAATCAGCCATCCAAACATGTCTGCTATGGAGGCAGGTCTGCTTTTAGGTTATCTACCTTATTACCAAATATATTGCTCTCAGGCAAGTGGAGGGAAACTTTTCCTTGCTGAAGGCTGTGGAGACCATTCAAATACCTGTGACAAGCTGTACATTAAACCACATGGTTGTGGCTCCCCCCCTTGTGTTACTATTGAAGAATTTTGCTGTGGGCCTTATGAAATAAACAGTTTACTTGTAGTCAGCCAGAGGGCTGCACATCCACCCCAGCAGCTTCACAGGCTAATAAGCTTTCCCTTAATGGTGTCTATAAAGCTGATGCTGCTGGAGTTGTAATGTTATTTCTCAACTGGAAGTGGGATCCTTCCAGACATGCCTGCCGTGTTTTCTCACCTGAATTAGCCCCTGCTAAGCAGCCCTACCTTCATGTTGGTGGTAACTGAGGGTGTCTTTTGGAGGAGGATGGCCAGAAAATAGCCCTGAGCACTGGCCCAACGTGTACCCCAAGGGGAAGAGTCAGGTCACATTTGCACACATGCATTGGGATTTGGAAACTGTGAAAAGCAGGCATTCCTTTTGAGAAGAAACTAAGTTTTGGCAGGTGTCCTGTGGGCCATGCAAAATCTTTTCAAAGAATTAGATTTTAACTTTTTTAAGGGAGTCTTGAGCAGTGTCAAGTGACTTAAAATATGACAAAGCTTTTCTGTTAATGAGGCACTGAAGTGATTCATCTTCAGAGGGAGCAGCATCTTCATCTCTGGTGGCTGCTAAGGGCACATTGGGTAAACACCTTTTGGGAATGATGGGGCTTCCAGATGATCCTGTCCAAGGCAGGGGCACAGATGAGGAAAACTTATTCTCCTCCTGCCCTCTTGCCTTACCTTGTCAGTCTGTGGCTTTGCTAGGACTTCAGGTAGGTTATGGGAGAAGTCCATGTGTGGTGTATGGAACCTTATCCCCCTCAAACTTTGAAGGAAACATCCCTGAGGAACCTGGTCTAGTGGCAGGTGTCTCTGCCCAGGCAGGGATGTTGAAATGAATTGAGCTTTAAGGTCCCTTTCATCCCAAACCATTCTGGGATTCTATGATCTGCCTCCCTCAAATTAGTGGCAAGTTATGTAAAGGAGGGGGTGTGTAGGAAAAACCCTAATGAAAGCATGCAATAGTTTTTGCAAGCAGTTCAGTAGGAGATAGCTTTTTGGCTCTAGAGAGAGTAAACAACTAGAAAATTATGGTCATTTGACAGCAGGAAATCTATTTTTTGTCATTACTGTATATTGGAGGCATCAGTGAATGAGACTGGTTAAGCCTTGCTCAGTCACCAGCCCACGCAGGATCACGTTCTTCTTTGCTCTTTCTTCTTTGCTCTCTCTCTTCATTTCATTGCATTGCTGAGATTGACAGATTCAAGTATGAAAGGCTTTCAATAGGTGATCATTCCCATCTCAAGGATTTGCCTGGCTTCTTAGTTTTCAAATCTCATTTTGGAACACATTGCATTAAATTACCCGAAATTACCGAGCACTTTAATTACTTTTTTTTTTTTTTTTTACCCAGCCATTCTTATCTACTGCTGTTGCTTACAGACTGTGGAGGAAAGTGGAGTAGTTTGCTGATGCAGTACCACATTCCCTGAGTGCTTTGTGCTTCAAGAGATGAAGAGAAGTTCCCCAGCTACTGCCCTGGGAAGCCAAATGACACCCCCAGTGCCAGAACTCCAGGTTGCTGTAGGACTCTTCCTTTGGCAGTGTCCCCCAGCTGAGGAGACTGAAGAGCCAGCTGTGTCTCTTGAGCTTCTTTTGCAGAGGGGAAGAAACCCCTTGTTGATTTGGAGATGGAGATGAATGGGTTGTATTATCCTTTTAGGTGTTGCTCCTAATCCTGTCAGCCTTGACTTGCTGCTGATGTAAAGTTTTGTCACCTGGGAAGGAGAAGGAAAGGAAAGCAGAGCAAAATGGAGCAAGGGGTGAGTTTATGAAGCTTCTAATAAAAAAGGATAGTGATGAGGAAAGAATTATTGTTTGTAATTGGAAGGCTGTGGGATCTTCCCATCCAAATTACCATTTCTAATTGACTTGGAGGAGAGTGCTCCGTGGTTTTCCTGCAGTGGTGTTGCTAGGAAGTGTTGCTAAGCAACTACTCAATGACTGAACCGACCTTTAAGATAAATATATGTATTTTCTCCCCATTTTGATGCTGGAGAGCAAACCTCTATTTTGTCTCTGGTATTGGCCTTTCTCTGGGCAGTTGGAGCTGTTTGGGTGTGGGAATTGCTAAATAATAGTCTGCTTAAGATGTGGCAAAGCTGTTCTGTAGCACAACCTTTTTGTCTGTAGCATTCTCAGCAGCTCGACTCCTTTCTTGCGATGTGAGCAGCAAAACTTGGCAAACAACATCTTAAATGATTTATCTGATTAATTGAGTGATCCTTATTGAATAAATCACTGAAGGATCATCCTTCACTGTTCACTGGGGTGCAGGGGCGGGCAGGGCAGAAGCAGAGCACGGGATGGCTGTTGGTGCAGTGTGACAAACAGGATTTATACACTCCCATGGTCAGGCCTTCTCCTAAGAATCCTGGTGGCCCAGCACAAAGCAGCTGCTGGGACCTCTCAGGAGCATTTTGCTTTCACCAGCTGTCTGTGAAGCAAATCTCTTTGTTTATTATCGTGTTCAAATGAATTCATGCCCATAATTTCTTGAATGCTTTTGCCTGTCCAAAAATGTGTCACATGTTTAATTTTGTATTTCTAGAGGAATGATTAGAATAATCTGTCAGGCTCTAATTTAAAAGTACCTCTAGTTAAAGACAACTTGCAGAAAGCTTTAGAGGTATTCTGGGTTTTTCCTTGGCTGAGGCTGAAGTCCCACAATTCCAAGGCTTGCTGAGGGAATGTTGAGTGCCAGCCATGGAAGAGTCCTGAACTTTGTCTATGGTCCTTCTTCCCTTTCCATGAAGAAATTTTCCTGATATCCAACTTAAACCTCCCCTGGCACAGCTTGAGGCTGTTTCCTCTCATCCTGTCCCTTGTTCCCTGGGAGCAGAGCCCGACCAGAGAACAGATATGGAAGGGCAGCTTCTCCTCCTCAGAATGCCCAGGCAGAGGTTGGTGTCCTTCAGGGATGGGTGGGAGGTTCCTTTCCAGCTGAAAGGGGAGAGGAGGAGGAGGATCTTGGGCAGGCCAGGTTGTTTTGGTGCTGGGAGCTGGATGGTGCTGTCCCCTCTTGCAAACCCTTGGCTGAAAGAAGAGAAGTCAAGGCAAGGAAAAGCGTGAACCACTTGCAAGAACCTCTGAGGAGGGAGAACAGGGAGCAGCCAGGGGCTGCAGGGAGGCAGGTTTTGCTTGGCCAGTGCTCAGCAGCCACAACCTGCCATGTGCTGTGTGCTCTGTGCCCTCCTTTCCTCCCCCAGCCAGGCCTGTGAAGAGCAACACTCCCTCCCCACCTCTGAACTTCACTAACTTCACAACTGTCCCTGGGCCCAAGTGTAACCAGGCTTGGAGGGTGCTGTGCTTACTTTTTAAAGTCTTTTTGACAACCTCCTTCAGCCCTGTTGAACTTCAGATCTCTTCTTCCCCAGACATTGCCCCTCCAGACCCGGTTCCTGGCAGTGTTTGCAGCCACCCGGCTGACACAGTGCTTGTCTGGCACTAAACCCAGCCATCCCCCCTGCCCAACTCAACTAACCCCTGGGAGTTCCCAGCTCTTTTAGCTGACAGGGCTTTCCCACTGCCTGCCTCTGCTGTGCTTGTCACCCAGGAGGATGTCCCTGGATTTTGCTTTTCCAGAATTTAGGCATCCAACCTGTCTGTATGTATGTTGAAAGACAGGCTGTTCCTGGTGGTGTTATCCATCCTCTGTTCAACATCTGTTACAGGGAGGGGGATTGACTTTCTCCTCTGGCTCCAGCCAGGTCAGAGTAGCTGTGTCTGAGCAGAGCAGTGCAGGTGAGAATGAGCAGAGTCTTGCAGTGAATAATTCCAAAATAATTTCCAAAAGAGAGTGGCTTTTGCAGCTCTCCGTGCACTGTAGGACCTGTTCCTACACATGTAGCAAGGACTGGGGATGATTAGCATGAAATTGAATTTTGTGTTAATCAATCTCAGGCAGAAGTACAGCACAGGACTGACTAACACATAATTTCATTCCTTTCCTTCCCTTAAATAATAGAGCTGCAGACTGGAAGGGGAACAGCTGCTCCTGTGGGTCACAGGGAAGAGTCAGTGCTGTGAGTGACCTGTGCAAGGGAACAGAATTCACATTCAGTGAAGCAACCCAGGGCTCTCCTGGTGATGAGGTGGAGGCTGGTTTATTAGCATTTGGGTTTGTCCTTGCTCCTAGCTCAGTGTTCAGGAACAACAGTTGTTTTAAATTAAGAGAAAGAATACTTCCAGAAGGGAAGGATTAGAGGTCTTGGACAGGCTATTGTGTGGATATTCTGTTGCCAAATTTTAAAACCTGATAGAGTTTAATAACCTGGTTATCAAAAAAAAAAAATCTTCTGTGTGAATGTAGAAATGGATAGAAATGGACATTTCTTATCCCTTGTTTGGAGAAAGCACCTTCCAGAGGCTGAAGGGCTCAGTTGTCTGTACAAAGTCCACATTCCACAAATACCTCTCAGTACATGTGTAGTCACAGTCAAATTAGGGGAAATCATAGAATAGAATCACTTAGGTTGGAAAAGACCTTTAAGCTCATCAAGTCCAACCATTCCCCCAGCACTGCCAAGGCCATCACTTAACCATGTCCCCAAGTGCCACAAGTGTCTGTTAAACCCCTCCAGGGATGGGGACTCCACCAGTGCCCTGGGCAGCTGTGCCAGGGCTGGACAAGCCTTTCCAGGAAGAAATTTCCCCCATATCCAACCTGGCACAGCTGGAGGCCGTTCCCTCTCCTCCTGTCCCTTGTTCCCTGGGAGCAGAGCCCGACCCCCCCCAGCTCCCCCCTCCTGTCAGGGGGTTGCAGAGCCAGAAGGTCCCCCCTGAGCCTCCTTTTCTCCAGGCTGAGCCCCCCCAGCTCCCTCAGCTGCTCCTGCTGCTCCAGCCCCTTCCCCAGCTCCATTCCCTTCCCTGCACACACTCCAGCCCCTCAGTGTCTTTCTTGTCCTGAGGGGCCCGAAACTGCCCCCAGGGCTGGAGGTGCCTCAGCAGTGCCAGCACAGGGGGACAATCCCTGCCCTGGTCCTGCTGCCACACCATGGCTGGGACAAGCCAACTTACTTTTCTAAAATTTAATTTCTGAGAAAGAGAGGCTTTCATTCTCTTTCCAGTGTTTAATGCCAATCAGTTGCTAAACATTTTATTGAGCATTTCCAATTCTTCTCAAAACGATGGAAACATAGTTGATTTGATGTTTTGGTTTGTGTACCCCTATAAAACCTAGACAACATTAGCAAATAAAACAGTCATTTGTATTTGGCTTTACAGTGTTAAGTAGACTTACTACAATATACCTTCAGTCCTTCCTGCAGGGCACTATCTAGTGCAGGAGGTTCTATTGTGGTGGTGTTCAGAATTTACTGAACACTTATGGGTGTTGTTCAGAAATTACTTCTAATTGAAATGGAACAAAACTGGCTAAGGTACATAACTGGAGAAAGCATTCAAAATTCTACAGCTTGCCACAGACTACCATGGCTTTCAGAATATATTGATTTTGCCACATTAAACACTATGTGTGATATCAGGGCCTAAGATTGAGAACACGTAGAATGAATAATTTACCACTTAGAGAGAGTGAGCCTGGCTACAGGAGTAAGGAGAAAAACAGCCCTGTGAGCTGAGGCTCTGCTCTCAAAGCTGAGAGCTTTTTGGAAGCGGGAGCATCTGATGTTGAAAGACCCCTGGAGGGTGAGGTTTCTACGTGAGAAATTCTACAGAGCAGGTAAGAAACGTGTCTCTCTCATCTCGTGGCTTCTCTTCCCTGCGTGGAAAGATGAGAAGCTCTACAGATGCATCTTTGACCCGGGCAAAGCTCTGGGTCATCCTGCTTGAAGAAGACAGGACTGGGGTTAAGGTTCAAACTCTGGTGCCTCATGTGGGTCCTGTCAGTTTGTAGAGGTCAGTCAGGAGAGAGGGAGACTTGCACATCAAAGGAGAACACCTGGTGTTGGAAAAGCTGCCTCTTGTTTAACTCCTTCAGGCTTTGTGGGCAGGTTTGTTGCCACAAGCAGTGAGAAGACTAATGAGAGCCTTCCCTCAGTTCCTGTTGTTTGGGCTCAAGGAGGGATCTGTCTGCAACAGAGGGTTACCTCACACAACTCCTCTGACCTTGGGATCGTTTTGCAAAATGACTCATGAGAACTGCAGGTGTACTAGTTCTGTGGAAAAATGAAAACTTGGTACCTGCCCAGAACTTCACCAACAGAGATGATTTTCAACAGAGCTGCTCAGCATCTGCAGGGCTGTTTGCTGAGAGGTTCTGACTTGCTCGTTTGAGATTGTTATTTAAAAGGTAGCAATTCCTCACCTCTTCCCTCACCCAAAACACACAGTGCTCTGCCTCCCTGCAGCATTCCTTTCTTTTCTTTAGGAGGAGGACAAAATGGAATCAAGGCAGCTGATAATGCATAACAATTAACATACATTTGAAGTAAAACAGCAAGTTGTCACTTAGTATGACAAGTGGAGGAGGAAATTGGAAGTTGATAAACATGAATTGTTAATATTTTTCTTCAAGGAAACTATGGGAAGATGCATGGTATAGAAATGGATTCCTTCCTCCTTCTCCTCTCTCTCTCCTTAGTCTCCCTTTACCTTGTGGTTCAGAAAGTGTCACTTTTTACTGATCAGGGCCCCAAAACCAAAACAAGCTGCAAACGACTCATCCCTGCTCGGTGTTGTTTCTGAGCACATGGTTTCACTACCCTGGCCCTTTAATTTCCCTCTTTCTGTAGAAGGGAGCTACCTCACATCTCTGCTCAGATGCAGAGCCTGAGGAAATTATGGAAACAGAATTCTGTTTGCAAATTGTATTTGAATCCCTGAGCAGGAACCTGATAACATTTTCAAGGTTTTTCTAATCACAGTTACAGCCAAATGTTGGTGCCTCTTCTGAAATGCAGACACTGGGGGGGAAATGAAAGGATGTTCTGTGAAACTCTGGGATATGTAGGAATGCTGATATAGTAATTGTAGTGAATGGTTCAGCTTTTGGTTTTCCAGAATTAGTACTGCCAGCCTTTGCCTTGGCTTGGGTTTGGTTCTGAGGTACAAGTGCTGTGTCATAATGTCAAAGCACAGATTCTTTATTGTAATTACTGTTACCAGTGTAAAACCTGTATTCACTCTTCTAACTCTGCCTGAAAGAGGCATCTAGTACACTGGAGTTGTGAGCTAGAATAATATCAAGAACTGGAGAGGTCTTTGGTGATTAGTTTGTGCAGGGTAATAATGCAGTTGGCAGGATCATTTTCTTGCAGGGCTGTAAGCAGGGGAACTAGCAGGGAAATGACAACAACTACCTGCTCAAACAGAGACTGTTCCCTCCTCCTGCACCTCTCAGAGGCTTGTAAGATCCCTGCAAAACATGGTTTTTTACTGTTTGGAAAAACTGGTACCAGTTCTGTTGTTACTTGCCCAAAGAAAATGACTTTGTTATAAAAGAAACTAAATGTTTCCAGCATAAAATGAAGAAAGGTGTTGGCTGTAGATTTGTGAATAGAGGTAAAGGAATAGCCACTGTGTGTTGGACAAAGGTTTAGGGCAGTAATTCCCTTTCCTTGTCTCCTGGTGCTCCAGGAGTGTTGAGTGCAGTGTAACATGAAGGCAGCTCTATGGGAATTGAACCTGGAGAGTTGTTCATGCCTGGGACAAAGGGGTTCAGGTTGTATCTGTTCAGCAAGAAAGGAGTCCTGACTCTGTGCTGAGTGATACAGCGAAAAAGGTGCTATTTAGAGGGTTATTGTGAAAGGACTGTTTTATTAAGTATTCTCTTGTCAGGGCTGTCAGATTTTGCAATTTCCCCTTCACGTCAGAAATCCTTGCTTTGGCATTTCTTTACTCCTATTTTTGATCTTCCAACAGAATTGGCAGGACAAGAGAAAATAGCCCCAAAATGCACCAGGGGAGGTTCAAGTTGGACATTAGGAAGAGTTTCTTCACTGAAAGGGTGGTCAGGCACTGGAAGGGGCTGCCCAGGGAGGTGGTGGAGTCCCCAGCCCTGGAGGTGTCCAAGGAAGGCCTGGATGTGGCACTCAGTGCTCTGGGCTGGGGGACAGGGTGGGGATCAGTCTGATGATCTTGGAGGTCTGATTCTATGGATTATGTTTTCCAGGTTTGTTTCTGTAAGTGGGGATAAGTAGTTTCACTTCAGGTTTTATTAGTAAACACCACCCATGGAAGACTGGCCTTTTCCAGTGGGAAAGCTTCCAAAGCTTTTATCTGCAGCAATTTCTCCCTTTCAAAGATGTTCCACCAGAAAAGAAGTGAGTGACCCTTCTTGCAAGAGCATTATTCCTGCTCAGTGGCACCTCAGACAGCAGCAGGTTTTTACCCAGTCCAAGAGCTTGAAGAATCCTGACCTTGTGATTCCTCAGTAGCTCAGAAGGAACACGGCTCTGCCTTGCTCTTTGCAGGGTGGGTGATGTGGATTAAAATGAAGGGGCCCAACCTGGTTTGTGCACACTGGTTTGTAAGGAGAGGGTGCTGCTCTGCAGACAGCAGGGGCTGCAGGTTGGGAAGGGTGTGCTGAGCCCTTTAATCCCCATCTCCTGAGACTGCACTTAACAGAAAGGAAGAGTGAGAGGCTGCAAACTGGAAATGCTCTTGAGTTTTTCTGTTCTTCTTCCAAGTTTGGCCCCAACCCTGCTGCCAAACCAGCTCTCAAGCTGCTGAATGCAGCTCTTTCCACTCTTTTCCTTGTGCCCACACCCTGAATATCTGTGCTGGGTTTCCACCTTGGTGCTCAGTAGCAGGATCTCTCCTAGAGCCTTGAAGGTGCTGGTGCTGCCCTGTGTAAAGCAACCCCCAGAGTCCCTGCTGTGCTGGCTGGGAGCACGTGGGGCTGCCCCAAGGGGATACAGATGCTGAATCCCCAAACCCATAACCCACAGTGGGACCAGTGAGTGCTCACAGGGCAGCAGAACCTTTCCCTTTCCATTCAGCCATGCACCCAATGCAATCTGCATTCCAGCAAGGAGGTGTGTTCTGAAATTAAAACAAGCTGGTGATAAGTTTAATAGGGTGATAAGTTTAATAGGATTCATGAGTTTAATCTCTCTTGACAAACTGAGTTCGCCATGATAGTGAAAGAGAGGTGTTACTAGGCAATTAAATTGCTTTAGTTTCTAGACAGGGTCTTAAATGGACAATTGGTATGAGCATATTGCCTGGTACAGTGTTTTAATACTAGATGATAAAATTATTTCCTGTTAAAAACCTTCTAAATGTGGGAAACTAAAGAATATCTTCAAGCCTAAAAATGTTATTTATGTATTCATAAAAGAATGTTGGAAAAATGCTAGAGAGCATTTTGCTAATTCCACTTGCCTTTTTAAATGAGACATCTTGTTATTTGGAAGCCAAAGTATTCATTTTTCTGTTAAAAATCAAAGAGGGCTTTCCACACTGGATTAGAGAGGCTTCTGGTTTTAGAAGACCTTGCTGAAGCATATAAAATATATTGGTTAAAACTCAGAAACTGGCTGGGAGCCTCCAGCTCCAACATCTGTTCAAGAATGAATAGAACAAAGAGCACAATGGCTGTGAGCAGAGAGGGAGATAGGATTCTTTAATTGCTGAATGGGATTTTGTGGTGCCACAGCCACTGCAGTAACTTTGAACAGTTCCCAGTAGTAAATTAAATAATGGGGCTAACATCTGTATTCTCTTATCTGCTTTCAGATTGCAGGGAATTCCTCTGGCTTGCACCAGTGGCTCTCTTTGTCCCCAGGGCACACACAGGGCGGGTGTGGATCGAGGTGCTGCGATAGAGCTCAGGGCTCCTCCACACGGCCTTCAGCTCCCTGTTTGCTTTAGATAGGGCTGCTCTCAGCACCCTGGGGAGAAGGGCAGAGCAAACGGGTGGGGGCTGTGGAGTTCAGAAAGTAGAA
>NW_021940460.1:1900507-1902471 GCF_001715985.3 Manacus vitellinus
CTGGATGAAGAAATATTTTAGGAGGCATAGCTAAGGAAGTTAAACGTGTTTTTTCTTGTCTACAAGGGATTCCTTGGCCTCTGGAGAGGATGTTTCCTGGGTTAAAAACGAGCTGTTCTTAGGCTGTGTTTGGATAATGTCTGTTACTCAGTCTCTGTGACTTGCTTAGGAATGAGCATGAAAATTAATCTCCTTCTTAAGAGGATATATAGATGAGGGGAAGCTTGAGAGATTATTATATCCTGTTTGAGGGCATATCAAGTGAACAGAGCGTAATATTAGTCATAATGATACATTTCTATCTGCCATTAGCATAATATACCTGTATAGAAACTTAAAAATCTGTTACTTCATTAGTGAAGAGCAGGAGCATGTTTGCTGCAATGCTTCAAACTGTCACTTTGGGCCCTGCTTAAAAGTACCAATCAGGCAGTTGTGGTTTTGACTGGAGGCAGCTGCATCTATTGCTCATAAAGCCTGTTGTATGAATTTATCTGTCTTTGAGAGTCATCCCGAGGTGCAGCTCCTGCTCTGAGGCTGTGGATGGGAAAAGCAGGATGTGTCTGTTCATTTGCTAATGAGGGATGAGGGGCTCCTTGGCTTCATGGATCAACAGCAGCTTTCCCTTCTCTAAACTGAGGATGTGAGATTAGGGTGAATGGCCAGATTTATGCCTCTGTCTATGACCAAATAACAGGGACAGCCACAACCTCTGTCTTGTGCTCTGTTATTTGTCACTTCTGGGGGTGGTGTTAAAACAACAGAAAAACCCTGAATTAAGAAGTGCTCAAAATGCCTTCAGTAAACGTTGAGGCTGCCTTGGGTTTTCTGCCTTCTTTCCCAATACCACACTGAAATATTAATTAGCATCTTCAGTTCTGCCTTCCTCTCATAATTAAGGGTTTGCACAGCTGAGAGTCTGCAATTGTTGGGAAAGCAGCCTTTAGAATCCCTTAGGATTTGTTTTCCTTCTTAAAATCATAAACAATGTTGGTGTTGACCTACACAGCCCCTGAGTTTTCTTTTTTTAACCTAAATTGTTGCAGAGGCTACTAATTATAGCCTACTCAAAAATAAATTAGCAACCCATCAGTAAAAATTACATTAAAAGCAACATTATTTCCCATAACATTAATAAGCCCTTTTTGGGTGTGATTTATTTGTGCAACAATTACTGTAAAGTCTCCTGGAAGATGTATTTCTGTGTAGTTAATGTAATATACATGTATGCAATTTTCCATTTTAGTGCCTATTGATTGCTTCATTTTTCATCTGTATGAGGCTATTCTTATAATTTCCTCTGGGCTTTCAGGACTGGCAGACATCAAGGGAAAATCACAGTGGTGTCCTGTGGGAAATGCAAAAAGGCAAATAGATCAGAGTCAGATGGGAAGGACTGAGTTCAAGTGCACTTGCATCATGAGAATTTCAACTGCCTTCCAGCCTTTTAGAGATCTGAAAGCATTTTATTGAAGTAACTTTGCTTTTATGTATTTTACTGGGAAATGAATTCTAATTGTGAGCAGAGTCCTTGTTCATGGAAGGGAAGTGTGTCCGTGCTGCTCTGTTTGACAATCTCCAAGTACACCAGGTCAGGATGAATGTTTCTTGCTCTCAGCTGTATCATCTGAAAATCATTTGAAAACTTAGGTTCAAGTTACAGGTAGCTCAAGGAAGTTTTATCAGAGAAGTCTAGTCCCCAAAATTCAGATTTGCTGCTTCAAATGTCCAGGGTTGCAGGGCACACTAATATCAAAATGTAAGAGAGGGTAAATTCACTTGTATCCAGTTCATGTGAACTGAGAAGCAACTGGTTTAGTTCAAAACAAGAAGGAATGTGCACAAGTTGGAGTGATCCCAGAGGAGGCCACGAAGATGATCAGAGGCTGGAGCAGCTCTGCTCTGGAGACAGGCTGAGGGAACAGGGACTCCTGGACAAGAGAAGGCTCTGGGGGGACCTAATT
>NW_021940460.1:1903077-1905350 GCF_001715985.3 Manacus vitellinus
TTAAATGGTTACTTGTGCTTTTACAACCACTTGACAAAGAGAATCAGGTCCAAGATTTGGCTGCAATTGAAGAGGGCAGGAACAAAACTGGAGCAAAGGAGCAGCTCACACACAATCTTCTAAGGCCACATTATTCTGCTGAGATCGAAGGTGTTGAGAGGGACATGGATGAGAGAACTCCCAACCAAACTCATTCAGAGCTCCAGTTAAATCTCTGCTCTAAGCCAGGTCACTAAATCCAGTCTGTACTTAGTGGGGAGAGGAGAGTTATAGTGGGATGGTTCACCCAAACTATTTTAGGAAGTGCCAAAATGTGGGTGAATGAGAGTCAGGGAGAGAAATCCAATGTATCCATGTCCAGCTCTGCACCTCTGTGAACCTCTTCAGTTTTGTTACAGAAAATGATAGATTTGTAACTGATAAACACTTTGAAGGAACATTAGATTTTCAGAGGTGCCCACAAAGGAGTTATCAGATACCCAATTAACCTTTCTGGAGGGATTTGCCTGTCTGACTTCTTTAGCCTCCTTTGACAATCCTGGTAGCTGTAACTATTCCATAATGAAGACCTGTGCAAATTACATGGAGAAAGTCCTGTGCCTCTGTCATTTCATGCATTGCTTCCCTTAGTGCACAGAGCAAAACACTTTAGAGAGGTGTTTCCTTGTGAACAGTCATTTGGAGGTCATATTTATGCCCTACCAAAAGGGTCACCTTAAAAACACCCTTGCAAGATTAAACAGGGGGTCAAAATCAGATATTAAACAAATAGTAAGAAGATAGAAATTCAGCTCTTTCCTTTGAGTGAATTTTAAACTCTTGATCAAATTCTGCTCATGAGTTGGCACTCAGTGCTTTCTACCTTCCCTGAAGCTCTTCCACTGGCACTTCAAATTCAGGAGGGTCTTCCAGGGCCACTGGCTCCCACTGTCTTGAGGAGTAAAAAAGACTTCGAGCACTGACACCTTCCAACTGAAAAGAAAAAAAATAATCTTTTTTATTATGGCCTGATCTTCTGTGAAAGATCCTTTTCTACCTTGATCATCCACGGGCCCTGCAGACTCTCCAGCAGGCTACTACCTGGGCCACTTGTTACAAAGGATTTATTATTAGATGTTACAGCTTTTGCAAGCTGTTCCTCTGAAGTATTTTGATGTGGTTTGTACAGTCACCCTGCTGGAGTGGTACGAGGTGCTTTGTATCTGGGTTACAACTTCACCCTCTTGAAGCCTCAGTGTAGTGTCTTTGTGTCACCCTCTGCCATCTGCAAGGATCTTGCTCTTTGCACTTCTGAGGTGCAGAGTTTTTTTCTGAGCTTAGTTCAAGTTGTTCTTGATTGCAAGAAGTCTCTTGCTTTTCCAGTCAAGATGGACCTTGAATTTAAACACCAGGGGGATCTGTATGAAGACCTGGATCCTCAGTGCTGGCCAGGGCTGTGTCAAGAGTTGCTTTTCCTGTGGTTCCCTAATTAACTAATTAATAAACAGTTGAAAAATTAGTCTTGGCACTGTGCCTGAGTATGACATTTCCTTGACACACATGAGGGTATTGGATTCTCCCTTTCCAGCTGCATTTTTGGTGCTCTGTTTCTGTAGCCTCTCTGAGCACACCAGTCACAGCTGCTGCAGCAACAGGCAGTTGGTAAAATAAATCTGTTTTCTTGTATTTCTCTTTTCAAGGCTTGAAGATGGTTCTGCTGCTGTATGTGCAAGAGTTTGTGCTGAGAAGAGGCAGCTGGGACAAGGCTCTGCCCAGCTCCTTGTGCAGTGTCTGCACGATGAGGCAGTGGGTGTGCACAGAGGATTTCGAACCTCCCACGCCCAGAAACTTGTTCTTCATCCAGCTCCAGCAATGTTGAGAGTGAGTTCACACAAAATACTGGATGTCCTCAAGAAGAGAGATCTTTCTAACTAAGACTGAAAGGATGAAGCACTGGATGTGCCTCAGAAGTCCTCCCTCCTCCAGCTCACTGTGCCACACATGTGATGCAGATGGCAACCAACACTTTTAGTATCACCAACATTCCAAATGTTCTCCTCTGCTGCTACAGGAATGTTCCAGTGATCTGCACAAACCTGGCTTCTGTTCCCTGCTGTGTCCTCCTTTCCCTGCCTTTGGTGGGCATGAGGAGCTGCCTGATTTCACTTACTTTGTAGTTTTCCAGCAGGTCTCCCAGAGAATCACACACATGTCCTGTTTGCTGTATTTGTCTCCCAGAGAATCACACACATGTCCTGTTTGCTGTATTTGTCTCCCAGAGAATCACACACATG
>NW_021940460.1:1905355-1909599 GCF_001715985.3 Manacus vitellinus
AATCACACACATGTCCTGTTTGCTGTATTTGTCTCCCAGAGAATCACACACATGTCCTGTTTGCTGTATTTGTCTCCCAGAGAATCACACACATGACCTGTTTGCTATTTTTTTGGGGTGTGATACAACTAAAGAAGGGGAGGACGAGAATATCTAATTACTATTTTTCTTACTGCTCAAGATAACCTGTTTATCTTTCAGTCACCTCCTCAAAGGTGACTACAAGTAAGGATCTGAAGTGTGGCTACTTTACTGGAGCAGCTGAGGTTATCAAAGCCTGTCTGGTGTCTCTCTAGGCTACTGTTCCATGGCAGTTCTTTTACAGGAAAAATAAAACATTTGCTAAAAATTTAAATGTAGGATGAAGTTACTTAAGTAAATTTGCTGAGATGAGGCTGGAGTGTTTTAGTGACGAGTTTGGAAGGAGAATTAAAGAGGAGGGTAAGACACAGACATCTGAGCAGGCAAACTGTGCCTTCTCTGAGCTCAGGAATGCCAAGACTTTCTTTTAGCATATGGGAAGTTTTATAAGGACACAGACTGAGGCAGAAAGCAGTGCAATTCAAAGATCATCCATCTCTTCTAGTGATAGTAATTTCTTACCTTTTACGTCTCTGTGAATCTAAAAGCACTTAGAAAGAAATTGGTATAAATTTTCCCCATTAGCCCGTCGTCACCTAATAGCTGACTTAGAGCTTGAACTGGAGGGCTGGGCTGGCAGTCTGGGGAAACACTGGTGCCAGGGGCTTTGCCAGGCTGGGGAGAGGCAGCTCCTGACTGGGACGTGGGTTTGGCACTGAGCTGGTGTTGCTGGAACCTCAGCCTGTTCCCCGGATCACAGACCACTGGAGAGCTGGTGTGTTTACAGCAGGTGCCATTCCTGCTCTTCTCACTCCGTGCAGTGACAGGGAACACAAGGCAGCACATCAGCTCTGCAGCTTTTCACCAGTTTCCTTATTTATTTTGGACTGGCCAAAAAGTGAGGAAGACAGGTTTTGTACCACAAGCCTTTTGCTTTCTTGCAGCTGTACCGAGTGCCTTGGGAAAGCCAGGCAGCCTGGAAATGATTGTCTCAGTAGGGTTATTGCTTTGCAAGGGTGTGGAGTGGAAAAATCTAGGGTGGCTTTATTTTATTAATTTTTTTTAGCCTCCTAAATCCGTTGTTATAAGTTGAATTTCTCTTATAGGTCCTAAATTTACTCAGGAGATCTGTAAGGGAACCCTTGTAGCTCCTCCTGTGTGTCTGAGGCGTGGGCTGGTTGTTTTTGAAGCAATAGAATGTGACAGTCAGAAGCCAGTTAAAAACAAGGGATTTCAATACCTGAGCTCATGTTCCAAGGACTGCAGGCTGATTAGCTCCTCTTGTCTCCTGGATCCAATTACTCACCTGTAAGTAAAGCATTTGAGTCCCCCAAACAGGTTCTGATATTATCAGTGGATTTAGGCAACTCCAAATCCTCCCAGTAATCTGAAGAAGTGGGTTTTCTGTCTTCACCCAAGAGGCAGATAAAATCTCACCCTCGGTGTGTGCAGTAACACAAATGTGTGTCACATCTGCTTTCCTTTTATATCTTCTTATTCCAGTTGACAACAAGAGTCAGATGTACCAGATATGCTTAATCTGGAAAAGAGTGTCAGCACTATCAATTTTTTCTCTGCTTTCATATTTCTTGCCCTTTTAATACTCAAAGCTGCTGATCTCACTTCTCCTGGCCATCCTTCTTTTTCCTATTTCTGTTTCTTTGACTTTAGGCAACTCACTGTGTATAAACTTGGTTCTTCCAGGAGGAAAAGAAACTACAATAATAAATGAAGTCTGGTAGATTTTGTGAAGGTGGAAATAATGTTGCAGAGGACACGGTGTTTGTGACTGTAGGTACTTCGTGGTAGGTCTGTGTTTATTTTAGAAGTGTCTTGGTTACTGCTTGCTTTGCTGTTAGTTCTTCCATACTTAAAAAAAATAACACTAAAAATGCAGTAAACTGAAGGGTGGCATTTCATGGCTTTAAAAAGGAATTGGAAGAGAAACCACTTTTCCATACTGAAAACATTGCAAAATAACCATAACAATAATAAAATATTTGTTCATCCAAAACAACAGTTGAGATCAAAATACCACAATATTTCGGGGAGGAAAAACTTGGAATTTGGAAGGTTGCACTGAATTTTTCCTTTTCTTCTACACCCCAGTTTCCAGGTGGTTGGTTTGTTGCAGGTTGGTAAAACCTCACCTCTGTTCCTGGAATTTATTCCTCTTTGTGCTTGTTTCAGTTAAATCTCCCACGGGAGTGGACACTCCTGCCACGTGTCTACAAGGCTGATCTTGTAGCAGCTTTGTGGAAGGGTGCAGGAACCTTGGGCAAGGTTGGGAAATGGGAATTGCAGTAATGGAGATGGTTGGTGGCTTGACCAGAGTTTAACCTCCCTGGTCTGTCTCCATGGTGATGTTCTGGGATGTGGCTCAGGAAGCATTGCAAGGGGTTGCTTTCTGGAGGGTCAAATTGGAGGTGATGCCCAAACCATGAACCTGGGAGAGGGTGGGGCAGGGACATGGGGGGTAGTTTCAGTGAAAATGGGTTTTCCAGGTTGGGTTTATGCTTGGCAGTATTGTAAGGCAATTACAAGGAGGGCAAGGCCAAGTCCCTGCTGTAGGAGGCCCCTGGTCAGGAGAGCTCAGTATAAAACCTGGAAGGAATTGCCCCTTGTATCTCTGGAAAGGAGGAATTGAAATCCTGATGGAAGGAGACACATTGAGAGCTGAGCTATTTGTTTCTGAAGGGAGGGGAGAAGATGGACTTTGGAGGAGAACAATCTGTTGCACTGAAAGCAGAACTCCCTGTTTACTTCAGGAGAAAGAACCAGAGAAGTTTTAACAGTGGTGTTTTGTTGGAAAACTAATTTCTCATGTTAACTACACATCTGCAGAACAACCCTTTCTATATGACACTTAGAGATGGCATGGGCTCCTGAGATCCCTGGTTTGAATCATTACCCCTCTGGAACTCACCCTGGGCCTGATATTCCTGACAAGGATAAACCCAGCTGGTTCAGAGTAGCAGAAACCAACATTTATTGCAGTCAGCTATTGAGTGATGATAGTCCTTCCAATGTTGCTCTCGTTGCCAAATTTGCTTTCCAAACCCCCTGAGGACATTGCTGAATGTGATTTTTCACACTCCTGCTTTTTGCCACCATCTCTCACTTACCTTTACTTTCCAAGTGTCAAACTGTTTTCTTTATCATTTAGCAAGAACATTTTGAATGAATTCATATGGTAAAAGAAATCTGGCAGGCTCTTCCCATCTGTTCTGGAGAAAGCTGCATTCCAGAGGTCGTGGGATGGGTATGTGAAAGGGAGAGTATTTGGTGCATGTGACATGCTATTTTTTTTAAACAGCTTAAGAAAAGTACATGAAGAAGAATGCAGAATTTCAGCTCATGAGAACTGGCAATTGAAATAGCTCCAGGATCTGTGGGTCAAGAGGAGAACTTGGTGAACTTCTGCATAGAGGAGATACTTTCCTAGTGCCACAAGATGCTTTTCACGTGTCCTGTGCACAGTGCAAGAGAACCAAACGTGTGCAGGGACACTGAGGAGAAAACAGAGGGGAGAAATCAGAGGACTGATTCAGGCAGTGGAAAGCCAAAGCAAAGCTTTGAGGGTACAGCAGGGCAGCCTGGTCTGGGCCCATCTGAGAGCTCCTACACAGGGCTCTTATCTGTTCTAATCTTCTTCTAAGCAGGATTGGTCTTACTGAAAACAAGAGGCATCTACCAAAAATACTACAAACTTGAGGAAAACTCTTTTTATGGTAATCCTGAGAAATATCTCTTTTTAAAAGGAATTTATTTCTTGAAGCAAGATACTTCAATGAAACAAAGAAATGTACACATATGAAATTAGATTTGCCTATGAAGTCGTTGAATTTAGGCTTTGCATTAGTTTGAACATAAAAACATTCATAAAGTTCCCTTAGTTTGAGTTTGCTGCTGTTTTCCCCTTCCATTATCACCTGGATTTTTGCTTTCCTTACTGACAGTGTCTCATTCATTTGTTCTTGTTCATGATCTGTGAGTGCATTTGGATTTTATTGTGCATGCAGAATTCCAGCTTATTGCCTTTGAAACACATCCTGGCTGGAGCCATTGCAAGTGTAAACAAAGTGCTGAAAGCTGGAGTGTAGATGGAATGTGAGGAGTCTGTGAGCCCAGGGACACAAATCCACTCTGAGAGAGAAAGGAAC
>NW_021940460.1:1910574-1917410 GCF_001715985.3 Manacus vitellinus
GACTCTTGGGGCTGGGCCTGTGCAGGGCCTGAGCTGGACCCACTATCCTTGTGGGTCCCTTCCAACACAGGATATTCTGTGATCCTATAATTCACTTCTTTCCTGTTGACTCACCCTTTCTCTTCTCTTGATGCCTGAAGTCTCCAGGAGCTCCTGCACGTGCAGCTGATGTCACCTGACAGCCAAAGCAAACCCTGCACTGGGTGTTTGTTACCCAGAGGGGAGCGATGGGGTTCAAACCCAAACTGGAGGGGTCAGCTGGTTGTGTTGTTGAGCTCATCAGACAACCACCCCCATCACCTTCTGTCCAGAGAAGCTTCCCTGTGGCTGGTTGGTAAATCACGTGCAAACCTCTAGTGCCTGGTGGGAGGTGTCTGAGTGTCAGACCTGAACACAACTTCCTCCACTTGGCTGTGCTCCTCTAGAAAGTATTTACAGAAGTTCACTCAAAATAAATTACATTCTGATCACTTCAAGTTATTGCAATTGAGAAGATGGTCAGAGAAGGGCAGGTAGGAAATTATCAGGAGCTTGGAGGATTTGATTAATAAGGAAAATCACTAGAAGGTGCAGAGAGTGATGGAGGGAGAGATGGAATATAATCCACTATAAATATTTGAAGAACAATACTCAAGACAGAAGCAAAGTGAAAGAGAGATGTATGAAATAAATGCAAGGAGGAGGCAGGTTCCTGACAGTGAGATGTTTCAGGCTGTGTGTGCAGCACCTCAGAGGGACACCTGGCCAGTGGCACATCTTAAAACTGAACCAAGGGGACAAGGAGTGACACCTCCAGCAGGCAACCCTTTGTGGGGAGGCAAGAGATGAGGAGTGACTTAGCCATTCCTGGCAGGATGCAGCACTGATAACATGGCTTTGCTGTTTTGAAGTTGAGGCATCAGGTGGGTGTGCAAATGGGAACAGGAGAGTTGAGCAGTTTAGAACCTGTGGAAGGGAACAGCTGGACACTGCCAATCCTGAGATTTCAGGAAAAGTACAGCTTCTGATTTCATCTTGAATTAAAAACATGTGCTTTTGTGACATGAAATGGATTTGGAATTGTGTGTTAGCTGTGAGTGTGTGTCAGAACTGTCCCAGTTGCTCACAGTGCTGTGGCTGTCAGAGGTGTGTGAGAAGTCCCCAAACCACGTTGTAGGAGGAACCCTGTGCTCGTGGGTCTCAGGGTAGGACTGACAACCACTTGCTGACTGCTCAGCACACTTAATGGAAAACACCTTCCTAAAGCCACTCAAACCCCCTCAACCTGCGAACCAGGAGGATTGCAACAGTTACCTGGCAGTGTGTAACTTCTCTTCAGGCTTCTCCACTCCTGGGTGGGGAAGGTCTCCAGGCTCCTGGAGAGCCACAGCTCTGCTCTTCCCTCCTTCAGCCACTTCCTCGGAGTTAATTCCGTGCAGTCAAATGGAAATGGAGAAACTCATGTCTATGTGGTGTGTCTTTATGTTATAATGATTCTCAGTTGTCCAAAATCCTCGGCAGGAGCACATCCCAGTAGGTCTATAGAACTGTCTCCAGGATTTAGTATAAATTCAATATTGTCAGCAACAAAGAATCACAGTGCTCTCATTGTATTTGACTTCTAGTGAAGCCATTACTGGAGTCATGTCTTTTATTTATATTAACATGTTGTTAACTGTAAGCTAATAAAGATGCAAAATGCCTGAAATCAATTAGGTACAGATTTAAGGAGTGTACATAAAGGAAATTTTCTGATTTACTTTCCCATTTGTTGAATGCAGACCTTGCATTACTTTGAACATGAAAGCAATCAATTGACTCTGTTTAATTCCATTAATTAATTTCTGCAATCGTTTTCCTTGCCTCTTTACTTCAGTTTAAAAACACCTGGATCCCAGTTAGAAAATTCCCTGAAGTCGTAACAATTTCAAATTAGGAGGTTTATTTAAAAATATCATTTGGGCTCTAAGAGCTTATTAGTTAAAAACTGTTCCAAGATAATCTTCAACTTCACAGAAGGAATTAATGTTTTTAAAAGTACTTTTGCTTCTGTTCTTCATTAATTTTTGTTTGCTTTTTTATGAATCTGTAACTTGAGAAGTATGGAAAGCTTCTTTCTCAATAAAGAGAACTTTTCAAACATTCCCAAGCCTATAGTTTGGTTTTTAGTCAGGGAAAAGCCTATCAACTTATTTTTTGCAGTATTTTGTCCAAAATATTGAGAGCTCTTTATATAACTGCTAATTAAATTATGTCTGGTAAGAATACAGGTTTTTTCCTGCGCTGTCTAGCTGTGAACCAGATTCTCTAATGCATTTCTGTTGTTGTCAAAAGCTGTTGCTGAACTGCAGAACATCAGGACTGCAAATAATGGCAACTGTGGAGCTTTTGGGAAACTTCTTTGTTGGATGGATTTGGGTTGGTTGGGTTGGATTTTGTACTGGCCATGGACACTGCAAATCTGATAACTTCACTGGCAAAATAAACATAAAAGAGGCAATAAATCACCTGGAGATCAGTCCCTGCCCTTGGGACACTCTCCCAACTGTCCCCTCTTCAGAGCTGGGTGGCCTTTTGTGGGCAAGGCACACAGTGAGGGCTGGGCCAGTGGCACCTGGAGCTGTCAGGAGCCTTTTAAAAACACCCTTGAAAACCTGGATTTCTAATGCACTGAATAGCCTGCCCCAGTCTCAGAGCACCTGAGCAATGTCTAAATTTAGGGATATGAGTACTTGGTTCCACCCACAGGCTTCACCAGCACTTGTAGGTGTTGGATTTAGAACTTCAGTGATGAGTTAGGGGCTTGGAAACTGGGAATCTTGAACAGCAAGACAGCCCCCAAGACAGCTGACAATCCCAAACCCCAGAAGGGTTGTTTTTGTACAATTAGAAAGTGAAACACTGATGAATAATGTATGTGGCCAAATCAGTTAATCACAGAAAGAGAATCGGGCTGTGTGTGCTCCACTTTCATCTTCCCTCTTGGGAAATAGGAGGGGAAGAGGCCACTTCTGTTCTTTCTTCCAGAGGAACAAGCAGCAACAGCAGCTGGAGCTGGCTGGGGCAGAGGCTTGTGCTGTGAGATCACTCTGGAAAACAGAATTAGTAATGGATTAATGGATCAAAGTTGTGGAGTTGTGATCTGACCTGTGGTTGTGTCACCGAGCGTTTGCAAGGGAAGTGCTTTCAAATGTGCCTCTAAATGCTCATCCTCTAATGAGACAGAATGAAGAGGAATCCTTCAGGGAGAGGAGGAGTGAAAACCAGCAGCTCTGCCACTCCCCTCGGCTCACACTGCCGGGGACAATAAGGGTTTCTAAAGGCACTGGGGGGGTGTGGATGGGTGGGCGTAGGTGGGATGTGCCAGGGGATAATCCAAGTTTTTATGTCCCCTGGGGCTCTGTTCTGGTTGAACTCTTTAGTTACAACGGAAACAGATCAAAGTGGCTTTGGGTTTGTTTTTTTTTGCTTTCTTTGTTTGTTTGTTTGTTTTTGAAACCAAGTGGGTTATTTGGGCTTCTTTCTGGGAACAATTTCCCAGGTAGATCTTCTTTAAGCTGTAACTACTCTTGGGGGCAGCTGAGACTGAGGAACCCCAGAGCTGTGGGTGTTGTCTCCCACTATATCTGGAGGCAGTGAAGTCTCAGGGGGCTGAGAGAAAAATCCCCCCAAGATCCTGCTGCATCTTACAAAAGCAGGCTTTTAGTGGCTTTCCCAGGATTTGACTAAAAGTCCCTTGGCACAGTGGAGAGTTGTCATGGATACTCCAACTCCAGGACACTGCAGCCCATCATTGGTTACATTTATGAAATGTTCAACACTTTTAACTCTGCTCTCAGTGCCAGTGCAAACCCACATCAAAGCAGATGGTGCAGCACTACAGGAATAACCTCTTTACCTCCTCGGCCTTGGGGAGGGCTCTGCTGCTCAAAAAGCTCCAGCAGTGCCAATAAGCATCACCTGAGCACCACTGGGGCACCTTTTAATGTAAATAAAGGTACAGTTTGTCATGGTTTCACTGGAGAGCCCTCGCTGCTATACATGGACTGCCTTTTTCAGCTCAAAGCATTCTGTGCTCTCTTAATTTGAGTTGAGCTATTTTGGGTGTGTGACATCAGCTGCTGAGCACTGCCCTACAATCCCAGAGCTGCCTGGTGGATTTTGGAAGTTGGGGCAGAAGGGAGGATAAAAGATTGACTGGATTGTTTCTTTTATTGTAAAGATGTGGGGAGAAGTTTTTTCCTGTTCAACTTGCAAACTGGAGACCATAAGGAAGAGCTGGAAATAAGAGCCATTATTAACCTGCCTTGGCTTTGGAGTGGGTCTGGATTTGATAGTCTGGCAGAATCTACCCTATTTCTCTGTTTAATTGCCAATTAGTGCAATGGATCTCTGTGCACTCTTTGGAATTAATTTTAGTGAGGTGCTGACAGATCCCAAGGAGGAGCCAGCTGAATAGGAGATGGGTCCTGAAAGGCAGCTGCTTTCATGTCTCCTGAAATATTCCTTCCAGGAGCTGACAGCAACAACAATCCCCGTGTTAGTGCTTTCCTGAGCAGATGTAGGGAAACAAATACGTTTTTTCACAAAACTTAGCTTTTGGGCCTGGTTCTAGTGAATCATTTAAACTGACATAAATGAGTAAGCTGTCAAGTGCACCACATGATTCCCCTTTTCAATGCTAAAAATAATGAATTGTAACTTCGGGGAGAGCAGGGCACTGATACTTGGCTTGAGTGAGGCAGCCAGTGAAGGGCTGATTGAAGAAAGTGTGAGAGCTAATAATGGTAATAATAATAATGCCTTCAGACTGCAGCAGTGGGGGCTGATAAATCTCTAATTAAAGGTGGTGTTCACCTCCCAAGCACTGTCTGCCACTCTGGTGTTGAAATGCAGCCCTGCCTCTCATCTCTCATCTCCACTGCCAGTAACTCTTCCTACACCTCAGTCATCCTCCACTACTTTGTTTCACTTCTTATGCAGAATATTTTTCTGATCTGATTCTTGCAAGTGAAGCAACAATATCAGGTAAGAGAGGATCAGACAGGGGGTTAATCCTCCCTTTCAAAAAAACCCCAGAAAAAGTCATGGTGGTTTTGAAGTGTAAGTGCAGGAATAAACACAGGAAGTTTGCATTTCTTTGGATCAATGACTGAATTGAAATTGGATGAAACATTGATTTTTATTTTTTTATTTTTTTTGGTGTGGCAGAGATGCACTAAATTGCATCAAAGAATGCATCTGTGCCATAAATTAGAAGTAAATCGTGTATGTGCTTATGGCAAATGGTTCTAGTGTTATTCAGGATGAGAGTAATAAATCCTGAAAGCCCTGCATCCTGCTGGGAGAGATGACAGGCCTGTGAAAAGAACAGCTGTGGTTTGTAGGCCCTGCTATAAACCTCCTTTGGGGTTTGTGAGACCCCTGAGGAGCAGCAGCAGAACGGTGTTGCTTTCCAAAGGGATCAGCTCCTGGAGGACTTGGTGCAGCCCCTGGCAGTGTCCATGGGAACACTCCAGTGGAAAGGTGCAAGATCCTTTTGCAAAGCAAGAGGAAACTTTGTAAGGACAGTAACTTTTCTGAAACAGTTGTGTGGTTTGACTCCTTGCAGCATTTCTTGAACATCCGGGAGAAACTGTAAAACCATCCTTGTGATGGGGCTGGAAAAGTGATTCTGGGAAATCTGCAGTGCAGTGGATCTGCAGTCAGGAACTCCAGCCCCAGGTACACTCACCTTGCAAGGATAAATCCAAACTGCTTAAAGGCTTTAGAGACACTGAAGGCAACACCCACCTTCTGCGTAGTTAAAACATCAAAAAGGAAAGAGGCCTTGATGATAATGAAGTTTGGGAACTTGAGAAATTACACAGGTCACTTCAGATCCCATTGGCCCTGAGCAAAACTCTTTCAAGGCATTTTAGTTTTCTGACCCTCTTTGTACATATTTGAAAGCCACAGCTTTTTACCCAAAGTGCTCTAAAGAAGATTAAACAGCTTTTTAACATCTGCTGTGTTCATAGTGTGTAGGAAGAGCTCTCAGTTGCTGGTAAGATAGATGGGTTTTTACTTCATTTGGAAAAGGTGTTTAAACATACTTTGATTTATGTTTTTGTGTTCTATTATACTCTGAAAAGGGGTTGTAAGAAATGCCTTGCTTTACTTTGGTGATTTTCGTTCAAAAGGAAAGAAATGCTTTAAAAACAAAGCACACCCACATCTAGAGGTCAGTTCTCCTGCAGGTGGAAACAGCAGCATCTGTTTAACAGCAAGTGGCCACTCTGGGTAATGATGTGGTACAGAAGTACAGGAATACAGGGGAAACCTGGGAAAAATTGGAGGGCAAAAATATAGACTGGTTGTAAGAGCAACTAATATTTAACAAGTGGGTGATGAATGAAGGATTTAATAAATTTAATGTAATAAATCTGCCTTTCTTACTTTATGTGATAATATATAAATCATAGGTGTGATTTTATATGATGGTGTCTTGCCTGGCACTGCTCATCAGAGAGACCTTTGTCAGGACAGAGAGGGCTCCTGGGACATCAGGGCTTGCATTGGCCATACTTGTCTCCACATTGGCTACTGGCTCTGGACTGGGACTACTGGACTGCCAAAGGTCTTGGATCTGGAAAGGAGAGGGAAGTGGGGCCTGTGTGAGGGGCCAGAGAGAGGCCTCAGGACCTCTGGAGGGACAGGCTGGTGTTGGTGCTGAGGGAGGGCTCCCAAAGGAGCTGGGGGGTTTGGTGAGCACACCTCAGTGACACTCATCTCTGCACAAGGGCATCTTGGAGTCCATGAATCCCATGTACTGAGGCACTGGCTGCTTCCCAGGAACTCTCAGGAGAGACTCCGAG
>NW_021940460.1:1917725-1919107 GCF_001715985.3 Manacus vitellinus
CTGCTGTCCCTGGTCCCCCCAGAGCAGAGCTCAGTCCCTGCCCCTCCTCTGCCCCTGCCCAGGAAGCTGCAGACTCTGAGCACCCCGAGACTGTTCATCAGTAACAGGACCATTCTCTAGAGAAAGGTGCCACACACAGGGCCAGGAGGAGCAGGTGAGAAGGACTGAGAAGGATCCAGAACTGCAATTCTCAACCTTTCACTTATATTTTCACATGCTTTTCTCATTTTTCCCTTTATTTTTGGGTCTTCATGTGACCTCAGTCAGTAGAAAGTGTCTGGCTGCTCACAACGTTCAGGGTTCTCCGTGGAAGCCCCCTGGGCATGCCAGGTGATCCTTACCCTGGATGTCTTCCCTAAAACAGAGCTCCCACCTCCCAGAGTCGACCTGTTGGTGTGACTTTGGCTCAGATCCAGCAGAGGAGCTGGGCTGCCTTCCCAGCAGCAGTTTCCAGCCCTGGGTCTTTCTTTTTTTTCCTCTCCAGGGACTCTCATTGGAAGCACACATCTGAATTCAGGGCTGTTCTCTGCTCAGTCTGTGAATTCCCCAGGGTTCATCTCACAGAACAGAACAGCAGCAGACGTGGAAGGGGAAATGGTGTTTGCAGAATACTCCAGTGCTGCTGATTACAGCCAGTGCTGCAGCCCCCTGATTCCTAAATGCTCCCACAAATTCCCACTTGGGGTTTATACCCCAGGAATTCAGGCTTCCTGCTTGGAATAGCCTCACAATCACATCTGGGGACAGTTACTGTAGATTTTTGCACTTCAGAAGAAAAGCCAGTTGCTGAATCTCTTCCTTATCTGAATTTCCCTTGATGTTAATAAGAGATTGAACTGAGCAGAGGATGCAGGGTTTCAGCCCGAGGTTTCTGAAATTCAGATTTGCTGCTGCCTGATATACATTGCCTTGTATGAGTTAATTAGCCTGTATAGAAAATCAATTTTTCTGCCTGTTTTATATTTACATACTTTGCTCAGAGCTTGCCTCTGCTGGGATTAAGGAATTTCCACTTGGAGAGGTTATTCCAGTGATGAGTGTAAAGCTGATGTTGAGCAGAGCTTGTTTGATGTCTGGGCCCTGATAAAAGCACTCTGTGAATCACAGCCCTGCTTCTCTGGGCAGGGTATCTACAAGTGGAGGATGTTTCTGGTGAGGAGAGGGAGGCTTCTGTATCCCACAGCTTTTGGGACAAGTTTCCTGGACAACTGGATGGGGCTTTGAGTGCAGGCCTGAACTTAGAACATTCTGGGGTGAACTTACTCCAGAAGAACTTAACCCAGAAGGTCCCTTCACTTGTGGGGTGAAGTGTGGCCCTTCAGGACCTGAAGGAGCTACAAGGAAGATGGAGAGGGGCTTCTACAAGGGTGTGTAGTGATAGA
>NW_021940460.1:1919277-1937716 GCF_001715985.3 Manacus vitellinus
CATCCCTGGAAGTGTCTAAGGCCAGGTTGCAGCAACCTGGGCTAGTGGAAGGTGTCCCTGCCCATGGCAGGGGGTGGAACAGGGTGGGCTTTAAGGTCCCTTCCAACCCAACCCATTCTGGAATTCTATGATCCTTACTGTGGGAGCCAGCAGGACTGCTCAGAGTCACCTCTGTCTAATGAATGTTGTGCAGCAGGGTTTGATGTGCTCTGTCCCAGGGACAAAAGTTTTTATAGCTCTGCATATTTACTGAGGTCTCCACTGCTCCCTCAGAAAGGAGATTAGCTGAGGAAATAAGTTTTGCTGCCTTAGGAACTGTGGTGCCTTGCCAGTTTGTAAATACACAGAGGCCATCACAAGAAAAAAACCCCAAATATTGTATCAAGCTGTGATGTCTGAAACAGTGTTTTATATTCTAAAAGACGCTTGCTTTGATATTGAAGACTTAGATGTCACAAAAGGGAATGTGTATGATTTAATTTTTTACAGGGCTACAGCTAAAGAGTGGTAAAATGTAATGGTGCTGCTGGCAGGGCATTTGCAGGAAAGACCCAAATGTGTTCCTAAAGTAAACTTCACACTGTATTTTCTGGGGCAGGCAAGTCACAGTAAAACAATCTTCATGAGAGGGGAAATAGGAATATAACCAGCCCTCTGTAGCCTCAAACCAGCCTTTCTAAGTGCACATCATCCCCTCGTGCTTCAGCTCTTAGCCTGAGTGTCCCAGATGATTTGAATTCATATGCTGAGTTGGAGGAGAGTGAAGCTGCCAGATATTTTGTCGTAGCTTTATATTTGTCACATGAGATGTTTGGCTCAGAGAAATCGATTCCACACTTTTGTTCTACTTGAAAAAAGGAAAATCGTGCAGCACTGGGGGTGTCAGGAATGGGCTGCAGTTATTTCATGCCTGGATTTCACATCCCAGTGCAGCCACAGCCTTGCCAGTGCTCTCCCTAAAACTGGAGGGGAGGTTGGGCTGTTGGTGCATGAGATGTCACCCAGCCCCATGGTCTTTATTATCCCCAACATTCCTGTTTCCTCCTCACCCAGAACAAGGTCACTGCTGGGTTGTTTGTGGCACTGCTGTTGTTCGCCTCGTTTTTCTCTGAACTGAGGGACTGAAAGATAATTTGCATTCCTCATCAAGGACTGAGGCAAAATCCCAGTGTGGAGACGTGAAAAGCTGAAGCTGTGAGGAGCTGGGCTGGACCCTGCAGGTGATCCCAGGGCACTGATGGATGCAGCAGCCACGTGCCCTGTGTTTTGGGCTGTCACTGCTCCAGTCAGGGTAACCAGGTCCCTGCTGTCGCTGTGACACAGGGCTGGCTTTGAGCTTTATTGCCTTTCTCTTATAAGTGCCTGCAGACCCAGCAGTGCAGAAACTCGTGTCTGTGGTGGCTGCCAAGCTGATCCAGCCCATTGTCTGCATCCAGTGGCTCAGCACTAAGCACATGCTCTGCCAGTGCTGCTGTTTGTCCCCAGCCCTGTTTGTCCTCCTGCCCAGCTGGCCCCAGCTGGCACAAAAAGCTTCAACACCCCAGGTCTGTGCCCTGCAAGGGATCCTGCTGTTCCCTCCTGCTCCTCCACACAAGCCCAGACTCCTCTTGCAGCCACAATTTAATAGTTCACTCTCAGGATGCTCAGCAGTAAATGCAGCTTGGGGAGAAGAGAAAGCATCTTTCTCTGTCTCACATATTTAGAAGCTGTAAATAGTACATAAAACATAACTTAAACTTTCCTGGAAAGCACTTTGTGCAATCTGAGCATTTTTCACCCTAATTTGTTATCTCTCTAAAGTATCCTTTTTTTCACAGGTTTATTTTTCCCTCGCCCAGTGATTCCTGAAGCCTCTCAGTGAGTATCACTTTCTAAAATGTATCTATAATAAGGGACTTGGCACTTAAGCAAACAGAAAAGCCCACCCAGAAAATGCTTTGGGATTTGGTTATTCAAATAATTGCCTTGTCCTGTGGAGCATCTGCAACTGAGATGAATAAAATCTCTCAGGTTTGATTCCTTCCAGGACCTGAAGGAGGTGAAAAAGATGGAGAGAGACTATTTAAAAGGGGCTGGAGTGACAGGACAAGGGGGAATGGCTTCAAACTGAGAGTAGGGTTAGATGGGATATTGGGAAGAAACTGTTCCCTGTGAGGGTGGGGAGGCCCTGGCACAGGTTGCCCAGAGAAGCTGTGGCTGCCCCATCCCTGGGAGTGTCCAAGGCCAGGTTGGATGGAGTTTGGAGCAACCTGGGCTAGTGGAAGGTGTCCCTGCCCATGGCACGGGGTGGGACTGGATGATCTTTTATGTCCCTTCCAATCCAACCCATTCCATGATTCTGTGATTCTCCATCAGCTCCCTTCAAATTCTACCAACATCCTCCTCCTTGTGCACGGGCCATTCTTTTCCTCTTGTTGTTTTAACAGTGATCCAGGATCTGGAAGAGGGTTGAACCTTCTGGATCCTGGGTCTGGAATTACAGCTGTAATCCACTGTAATTATAACTGATACACCAGAGGTATGTTGTGTTTAATATAATTAGAGAAGACCAGGCTTTGCTGTTCTGATCCTTTCCATGTGAACAGTTACTGTGTGATCTGTTCCAGGGATATAAATAAACTCTAGTAGGTAAAGCACTACCTGGTGTAAATAAAGATGTCAAATAATAGTCCATAACACAAATCCAGATCCTGGGTGGAGGATGATGGCTTCTGCTGTGTTCAGAGGTGTCTTATATCTAACATTCCATAAAAGTGCTGTATTTTATAGCCATGGTTGGTATTGAAGTGAGCAATGTTTCATCCCTGAGCCTTTGGTCCCTCTGAATATGCCTCTATCCACAGCTAGAGCAGTAATTGCAGAGCCCAGTAAGGTTTTCATTTAGGGACCATATGGGAAACATATGGGAAAATCCCTCTTGTGTTGACCTGTCATTTATTAGGAAATAGATTTCATTTTATGAGATCTTTCACCTTATGAAATGTTTTGTTTGTTTGGCTTTGCTGAGGTGTTCTTGCCTTCCCTTGAAATTCAACTCTCCTCTCCTCAGTAAATTGATACTTTTGTTTACTTGCTGGGGAAATGAAAATAATGCCTGCTGTGGTGGGGTGACCTGGTGCCCACCAAAGCTGCCCTGGCACTGTCCCCAAGCTGAGCAGGGGACAGGGAGCACAGGGAAAGGCTCAGGGGTGGGATAAGGGCAGGGAGAGATCCCTCCCCAGCTCCTGTCATGGCCAAACAGACTCAGCTTGGGGCAATTACCTTCATTTATAACCCATCAAACCAGAGGAGGACAATGAGAAATAAAACCGAATCTTGAAGCACCTTCCCCACACCCCTCCCTTCTTCCTGGGCTCAGCTCCACTCCTGATTCCTTCTCCCTCCTCCTCCCCAGTGGCTCAGGGGGATGGGGAATGGGAGCTGTGGGCAGTGCACACCTTGACTCTGCTGCTCCTTCCTCCCCAGGGGTTGGACTCCTCACACTCTGTGGGATCCCTCCCAGGGGAGAGAGTTCCCAGGAACTGCTCCAGTGTGGATCCCTTCCCACGGGGTCAGTCCTTCAGGAACTGCTCCAGGGTGGATCCCTTCCCATGGGGTCAGTCCTTCAGGAACTGCTCCAGGGTGGATCCTTTCCCATGGGGTCAATCCTTCAGGAACTGCTCCAGGGTGGATCCCTTCCCATGGGGTCAGTCCTTCAGGAACTGCCCCAGTGTGAATCCTCCACATGGTCACAGGTCCTTCCAGCAAACCTGCTCCATGTGGGCTCCTCTCCCCATGGATCCACAAGTCCTACCAGGCCCCTGCTGCAGCACAGGCTCCCCACGGGCTCACAGCCTCCTTTGGGCATCCCCTGCTCCCTGGGGGCTCCTCCCGGGCTGCAGGGGGGTCTCTGCTCCCTGTGGACCCCCGTGGGCTGCAGGGACACCTCAGCTCTGGTGCCTGAAGTGCCTCCTGCCCCTCCTTCTGCACCAACCTTGCTCTCTGCACAGTTCATTCTCTCACACGTCCTCACTCCTCCCTTCTCCAGCTGCACTGGGGCAGTTTGGGGGTTTTTTCCCCCCCTCCTTAGCTCAGTTACCCCAGAGGTGCTGCCACAGCCCCTGCTGGGCTCAGCTTGGCCAGCAGCAGCTCCATCCTGGAGCCATCTGGGACACAGAGGAAGCTTCCAGCAGCTCCTCACAGAAACCACCCCTGGCCCCCCCCTGCACCCCCCAGTCAAACCCAGTACACTGCTGAGGGTTAAACTTCAGTTTTGGGGGTAAACAGCAGTAGCAGATGAGATACCTTAGGAGTCTCCTGCTTCTCTGGAAGTGCCCTTGGTGGTGCAGATGGGAGGGAGATCAGTATGGAAAACACGACCTAGATGTTCTTTCTAAGCAGAGTACTTACATATACACATAAATATATATGTATATGTATATAATGATGTTCCAGGCACTGGCAGCTCTTTAAAGGAGCAGCAAAAGCTCTTTTTTTTCAGAGAAATACCACATCAACAGCCTCAGCACAGTCCCCAGTGATTAAAGCTACACCTACAAGACAAGCTGGAAGCTTTGCCAGCAAACCTCCTCCTTGCTAATGCCACCGAAAGTCCCTTCATTATCCCACCCAAGGCAGAGCTTAAAAACAGATCCTTTCCGGAGTCCCTGCATCAGAAAAGAGAGATTCAGGAATGCAGCAGCACAATCAAGGAGGCACAGAAATCTTTTGCCCTTTCTGCAGTGATTTCTGTGTAGGACACTCCTGCTCCAGGTACAAACACTCTGTGCTTCCCATGAGCAGCCATTCGATGTGTCTATTCAGAATTTTCCCAAAAAGCTCTTTTGCATTGGGAATGTGTTTTAATATGAAATCTAGTTCCTGGATAATTGATAAATTATAGCCATGAATAGCTTAAATATAATTAGTTAATATGAGGTGGAGAATTGTCATTTTTACAAGGAGAACTATCAAATTATTAGAGTTCACAGGATTTGAATAACCATTTATTAAGCATTAAGAGAGTCAGAATTAACCCTTCTTTGGCTCACTGCATGTGTGTGTCAAAATTTATTTTGTTCCTTGGTAGAATTGAAGTGCAAATTAATGTTGAGACCTTGTGGCTGTTCATCACAAATGATCTCCTAAGCCAGAATGGAACTAAATAAACAGCAAGGCAGCTCAAACACAGGCTTGTACATAGTGATCACTCCTGTGATTTGAGTCACTGAGCTGCTGTAGTGAAATTTAAAATATGGGGCTTAAATGGGTTTGAGTCAGACTTAGGTATTACCCTGGCCATTTGCACAAGAATGGGTAACAGGCTCTAATACTCCTTCAGGTTCCTGGTGCTGAGATTATCCACACAAAAGAAAGAAAATGTATTTTTGCAAGCAAGATACAAATGTGACAATTAAATCCAGTGAATGGGGTTTTATTCCCTGCATTGCTCAGCCTGAGTAGCTTGTACCCACCCTGGTCAAAAGCTTTATTCCAAAACCTGGTGCTTGGCATCCCAGTTTTCCCAGCACTCCCTGACAGGGCACATTTTGTCTGAATGAGTGGCATCACTGACCTCCCCAGGGCTGCCCATGGCACTGCCCAGGCTCCCCAGGGCAGTGGGCACAGCCCCAGACCTGCCAGAGCTCCAGGAGCATTTGGAGACGCTCTCAGCACAAGGGTGGGATGGTTGGGGTGTCTGTGCAGGGCAGGAGTTGCACTTGATGATCCTCGTGGGTCCCTTCCAACTCAGACTGTTCCATGATTCTGTGATTCCAACTGGGAAGCTTAAAGCCTGAAGTCCTTAATTTCAATTATCTCGAGAGGTGCTCCAGTCAGGCTGCAAAATAATTTGTATGTGGCACCTCTCTCCCTGCTAATCCTGAGCAGTGATACCTGGTGTGCTCAGTGACTCCTCAGCCTATTGACCTGACCCTATTGAGCAGTTTCTTGTGATCCCATCCATGAGTCCTCCTTCGTCTGCACTGATCCACTCCAGGCAGTTTAGGAGCTAAACTCAGCTAATAGCTTTTCTCCTGCTTTGTTTTTTGTCAAAGTTTATATGCATATCTATAATTTCAAAGTGACCTACTCGGTTTTTTCACTCGATGCAATTTTGTACGGGCAGAAAAAAAAAATAAAATCCATCTGTGGAATTTTTCTCTCCAAGATGACAAATGCTCAGCTGGAAAGCAGTTACCCCAAACAGGGCCATGTGTGTGTGTGCTCAGAGCTATTCCACAGGCACCTTGCTCTCCCTGTGTGCATCTGCCTTTGCCCATGGCCAGCTGGAGCAGAGGAGGGTGTCCAGTGTCAGGGGTGGAGGTGGCCAAAATTATGTCACAGGATCCTTCTGCCTTTGTGCTGTCTTGTTCCTGGACACCAGAGCACTGAAAAAGTAAAATGTACACCCTCTGTGAGCTGCCCTGACTTATCTGGTGTGATTTGCCCTCAACAGCATTGCTGAACCTTGTGACTTTGCAGTGGGAATTCTGGAACGGGGGAAACGTTTCCCAGTTTGGAAAGTTACTCTTGGGATGTGTCCAGCCTCTCAGACCTGGGGATTTTGTTCCTGCTTATTTCCTATCACCTCTGTGGGTCATAACAACCTTTCTTTCTTTCCAAAACTGTCTCCTCTGTACCTCAAGTACTTCCTGTTGGAAGTTTTTAGTGGCAGCCCCATGGAATGAGTCAGCTCCATGCTGCTCACAGTCTGTTGAACGAAAGGACTCTGAAGGAATAATTCCCTTATTACTGAAGCCTGGTTTTGACAAAATTGTAGAATTCAGTGCTCTCTTGTAGCTCTGTGTGTCTAATTGATAGAAGGCAAACACCAAAGCCTCATGTGAATCATGGAATTATTCAGGTTGGAAAAGACCTCCCAGGCCATGGAGTCCACCCTGTGCCCCATCCCCACCTTGTCCCCCAGCCCAGAGCACTGAGAGCCACCTCCAGTCCTTCCTTGGACACCTCCAGGGATGGGGACTCCACCACCTCCCTGGGCAGCCCCTTCCAGTGCCTGACCACCCTTTCCATGGAGAAATTCCTCCTGATGTCCAACCTGAACCCTCCCCTGGCACAGCTGGAGGCCGTTCCCTCTCCTCCTGTCCCTTGTTCCCTGGGAGCAGAGCCCGACCCCCCCCGGCTCCCCCCTCCTGTCAGGGGGTTGCAGAGCCAGAAGGTCCCCCCTGAGCCTCCTTTTCTCCAGGCTGAGCCCCCCCAGCTCCCTCAGCTGCTCCTGCTGCTCCAGCCCCTTCCCAGCTCCGTTCCCTTCCCTGCACACCCTCCAGCCCCTCAATGTCTTTTTTATCATGAGGGGCCCAAAACTGCCCCCAGGATTTGAGGAGGTGCCCCAGCAGTGCCAGCACAGGGGTACAGTCCCTGCCCTGGTCCTGCTGCCACACCATGGCTGGCACAGCCCAGGTGCCCTTGGCCTCCTGCCCACCTGGGCTCGTGTTCAGCCACTGCCTTTTCCATTGAGCATCTTTCCAGCCCCTCTGTCCCCAGCCTGGAGCTTGGCCTGGGGCTGTTGTGCCCCAAGGGCAGGACCTGGCACTTGGTCTTAGTGAACCTCAGGTGTGAGTATGTGAAGGTCAGAGGCAGGAACACAAGAGCAGCAATGCTCTGGTTCATTATTCTGATACCTCCCTTCCTTAAAAGGCTCTGAGTGTATCTTTTAGAGGAAAAAAATCAGTGTTGCATCCAGTAAGTTATTTCCCAGAGAAATACCAAAAATATCTTTCCCCTGAGCATTGGCCTTTCTGCAGTAATTACTCTGGAGAAAATGCAAATACACTGTCCAGGCCACAAATAAACCCACTCTGGAATGGCATCACTGCTGGTGCTGGGTCCTGGCTGTGCTGCCAGGGTTCACCAGCCCTTTCCAGCCCCAGCACAGTCACAAACTAGAAACTCACCTCATGTCCTGCTTGTGTTTTCCACTTCTTGGAGTCTCTGAGGAGCTTAAAGATCACCCCACTCAAAGGACTTGGCAAACATGTCTCCACTCTGTGAGGAGGTGACTCCTGTGCTCCTCATCTGAAGTGTTTTCCCATCTGCCCAGACTTTTCATGTGTTCTTTTTTTTTTCCTAGAAAATTCACTTTCTTCCTCTTTTTTGTTTCATGACCTGCATCCTACTCATTCCTGACCTGCATCCTACTCATTCCTGACCTGCATCCTACTCATTCCTGACTTGCCCAGCCCTGGGCAGGCACATCTGCAGGGCTGGCCCAGCTCGGGCTCCTCAGCACAGCAGGGCCAGGGAGCTCCTGCAGCGGGGCCAGCGCAGGCTGTGAGGATGAGGAGGGCACTGGAGCATCTCCCTGAGCAGCAAAGGCTGAGGGAGCTGGGGCTGTTCAGCCTCCAGAGCAGAGCCTGAGAGGGGCCCTCCCACTGTGTGTCAGGGGCTGCAGGGAGGGGGCAGAGGATGGAGCAGGCTCTGCTCGGGGGGCCCAGCAATGGCACAGCAGGAACGGGCAGGAACTGATGCCCAGGAAGCTCCAGCTGGACAGGAGGAAGAACTTCTTCCCTGGGCAGTGCCCCAGCTCTGAACAGGCTGCCCAGGGAGGGGCTGGAGTCTCCTCCCTGGGGAGATTCCAGAGCCCTCTGGACACAATCCTGTGCCCTGTGCTCTGGGCTGGCCCTGCCTGAGCAGGGAGGTGGCACCAGTGACCCTCTGGGGTCCCTTCCAGCCTGACCCATCCTGGGATTCTGGGATCCATTGGCAAGAGGAAAGGACAAGACCAGCTACTTATAAAGGCCAGGGAAAGAAGCAAGGTCTGAAACACATTTAGGTTTTGGCTTTATGCTTGAGACTCTCAAACTCTATTTTCCCCTTGCATTCCCCAAATACTCTTTCCTCCCTGTCCCACCATCCTGTGTCATCCTGGCCCTAATGACACGTTCTGTGTCATTCCTGTCCCAGAGCCCTTCAGAGCTAATCAGGACATTTAGGATTAATGGCTGTGCTTTCCTGTTTCCATCAACTAAATGGATATTGCTCATCTGGAGTTTATGGTCAGTGCTGATGGCTCTAAAGCTCCTTACAGATATGATGCCATAAAAAAAATGTAAAGGCTCTTGATGGTTTATTATTTTTTATATGTAATATTTACTGCCTTTCCCTGCCTTCTTGTGGAACATAACAAATGGTGTTCAGCTCCCTGCAAACGTGTGGTAAATCAATTGTTCCACAGTTTTTTCCAGGTATCCTTACTTAGTGTTGGTTTTCATGCACACGTTTTGGAAACTACGTAAAATACGCCTTAAATAGCAGAATAAGATAAATGCCAGGGCCCTTACAGCTTCTTCCACCTGCTTTCAATGCAGAGATGCCAAACAATTCCAGTGCTTTATAGCCTGTTGTCCCAAATCAGATTCTGTGTTACTTTTGGTTTAAGGGCTAATAGCTTTTTGAAATATATTAGTGTTTTCTGGTGACAGATCCAAGATTAGCTGTTTATCCATTGTTCCAAGAGGTATTCTATAATCCTGTGGCACAGTAAACTTTATGAGGAATTTTACAACCTTCAGTGAGTGCATTGTGTTTTAAAATGCTAAAAAAGCAGTTCAGGAGAGAAGGAAACAAAGCACTGCAGTGTGTCCCTCTGGTGTTCCACTGGCCTTTGAAGTGTTAGAGAGTGAGGAGGAATGACTGCAGGAGGAATGACTGCAGGAATGACTGCAGGAGGAATCACTGACAGCCAGTGAAAAGCCTGCAAACCAAACCTTGAAGTGTTGCAGAACTTCTTCACTGGGGGCATATTGGCCTTAACACCATGAGCATCAAGAGTGGTGGGACTGTCCTTGAGCCCAAGTTGCTGCCAAACCTTGAGCAAGCCCTTGGTAGCACCAGCACTGAGGGAATGACACCCATTGGATTCACCTTCCCTGATTTTTTCATGTAATGAGATGGAAAGTGGCATGGGCAGCACATGGAGGGGGGGATTCTGCCCCTCTGCCCCCTCAGCTGAGACCCCCCTGCAGAGCTGCTCCAGCCCTGGGAACAGCACAGGGAGGACATGGAGCTGCTGGAGAGAGTCCAGAGGAGGCACCAAGATGAGCAGAGGGATGGAGCAGCTCTGCTGGGAGGGAAGGCTGGGAGGGCTGGGATTGTTCAGCCTGGAGGAGAGAAGCTTTGTGGTGACCTGACTGTGGCCTTCCAGGAGCTGAAGGACCCAACAAGAAAGATGGAGAGAGACTATTCACAAGGGTCTAGGGTGACAGGACAAGGGAGAATGTCTTTAAACTGGCAGAGAATAGGTTAGATCAGATATTGGGAAGGAATTCTTGGCTGGGAGGGTGGGGAGGCCCTGGCACAGGCTGCCCAGAGAAGCTGCCCCATCCCTGGAAGTGTCCAAGGCCAGGTTGGAGCAACCTGGGCTAGTAGAAGGTGGAACTGGATGTGCTTTAAGGTCCCTTCCAACCCAAACCATTCTGTGATTTTTATGATTTGGGGCAGTGCAAAAGCAGGAGCACATCCATTGCTCCACAGGTGGTTCATGCAGGGCAAGGCCAAGGCAGAGCTCAGGGAGGGCAGGGCTCAGGACATCCCAGTTTCTTGCACTGTTGCAAACTGTGGATACAACTTGGATGAATCTCTCCATAATGCTTTATCCCCCTTTTGCATGGAGGAGAAGGAAAACATCCAAGTGCTGGGATGAGCCAGCCCAGAGCAGGGGGAACTGGATGGGCTCAGCACAGCTTTTTGCCTTTAAAAACTCCTCTGTGAGACCTTCAGCCCTAGATGCAAATGCACGTTCCCTCAGGGGATGTATTTCAGAGGCAGGGTCTAGCACATAATTTTCTCTCTCTGCCTCTTTAAAGATGTCATATCCTTCACCCACAACAAATGCTATTGTTGGAAAGAAAATGGAAAATCTTTCTGGCCATTCTTCTGAAATGAAAGCAGCAATCTTCAAAGCTAAGAACAATCCCTTCAGGGGAACTCAGTAACTACTCAAACCACACGAAAACAGGCGGTTTGTACTTGTGAGGGATGGAGACTCGGGACTGTTTGATCAGGCTGAGGTACCTGTGGAGATGTTTGCGCTTGGCAGTGGCTGGAATGGTGTGTCACCAGGACAGGGTGGGCTCTGCCTGGGGTCTGCTTCTACAGGGGGAGAAAACAGCAGCCAATTTGGGGCACCAGTTTTCATTTTTAGGAGCAAAGTTCCAGGTTTTACTGAGCCTTGTGATCTGCTTTGCTTTGCAGCTCCGCCATCCAGTGACTGGTGTGAGCGGAGCAGCCTCGGCCGGAGCTGGTTGTTCTCCCAGCCCAAATTTGGGTTTGGTTTGTCCCAGATCTCCTCCTGCAGTTTCACCTAGACATGAAACAAAGGGAGGGGACAGGGTTCAGCCACGAATGACTCCCCAGCTGAGAATATTTGTAATAAAAAGGAGGATTCTACCTGAAAAAAAGCTTCTTTTGGGGACCTCCAGGCTGGGATTTGCAGTTTTGTGGCCCCACCTCCCAAACCAACCACCCACTGCCCGTGGTGGGGACTATTTCAGCAGCAGTGCTGAGCTGAGGGTTTCAATGTGTTTCTTAGGGCTGCTTAAAAATGTGAAGGTGGAAGCAGCAGAGAATGGGACTTTGTGCAACACGTGCCAGAGTCCAGCCCTACCCTGGATGTCCCCCATTCCACACAGGCTCCAGTTGGGCTCCACATGTTGGGATTCACATGGAGAGTGGAGCCCTCCTGAACCTGCAGCCCCCAGTGAGTGTCTGAATGTTTGATCCTTGACTGGATGCTCAGGATGATCAGAGGGATGGAGCACGTGTCCTGTAAGGAAAGGCTGAGAGAATTGGGATTGTTCAGCCTGGAGAAGAGAAGCTTTGGGGTGACCTGACTGCAGGGCCTGAAGGAACTACAAGGAAGATGGAAAGAGACTGTTTACAAGGGAATGACAGGACAAGAGGAATGGCTTCAAGCTGGCAGAGAATAGGGTTAGATGGGATATTGGGAAGGAATTGTTGGCTGTGAGGGTGGGGAGGCCCTGGCACAGGTTGCCCAGAGAAGCTGTGGCTGCCCCATCCCTGGAGGTGTCCCAGGCCAGGTTGGAGCAACCTGGGCTAGTGGAAGGTGTCCCTGCCCTGAAGGGGGTGGAATGAGGTGGTGTTTAAGGACCTGTCCAATCCAAGGCATTCCATGATTCTATGACTATCCTGAAAACTCAGTTCTGGGGACACCCAATGAAGCAACAGCAAATCTGGAATAAAATCCACTTTGGGTTTAGTTTTATTGGATTTTTTTTTCCTACTCTACCCTTCACTGAAGTGCACAAGGATACAGAGCACCTGTGAGGGATTGCTGAGACAAGCACTCAGAGTGTTTTGGGAACTGGGAGTACAGTTAACATGCAGATTCCCAAAATAAGACAAAAGGCTACCTGAGAGGGGAATGCAGTTGTTGAACTCCAAGTGTAAACACATATTTATCTGTTTCTTGACCTACTTGATTTTCTAAAGATTAAGAGCTGTTGGAAGTGTTCCTTTTGCTGGGATGAAAACCTCTTGAAATTTTTATGAGAAGCATCTTCTAAGTTCTGTCACAAGAATTTACTGATGTCAGTCAATGATGTTTAATTAGTGTGATGCAGACACAGACTGGCATTTGTTAAGCAGTTGTTGCAATCTGTGATTCCCCTTTATTGGGAGATTTAAATTTTTAAGATTAAAGATTAAAGCAGTGTGTTATTCCCAGGTGGCCAGCCCACCATCCATAATCACAGCAGGATAAACATTGCCCTGGCGTGGCTGAAACAGAGTTTAAGCACAAATCCAGTGCAAGACATATCTGAATACTCCAAAAGAAGGATTACATAAAGAGACAAATAGTTGGGCACACTGGCTTGTAAAACTCACAGGATTTTTTTTGTTGTTGTTGGTTTCTTTAAGACACTGGTTTTATTTTGAGACCAACACACGGGGAGTTCTCATGGATGAGGAATAAAAGCAGGTGTCAGTTTGCCTTTGACACCTGTGGCTGCACCATGGCCAAGTCTTGAAGATGAACCTTCAGTGGAGTCTCCCTGACTCCCAACCCACCTCCTGCCCGTCCTGCTGGGGGGAGCAGGGGCTGGGCAGTGCACACCCTGAGTCCATGGGCTCAGGAAAGGCTCTGAGCCCTCAGCTGAACACTTGGTATAAGGTATGGAATAGTAAGTTATTCCTGAGCATGAGCTGTAGCATGTAGAAAGTCCCCAGAGCCAGGCTTAAGGAGCAGCTGAGAGGGGATACTCCATTCCTGGGATCACCTTTGCTGTGGCAGAGGCAGATTGCTACAGGAAGCAAGACCAGGCTTTTACTGAGATAATTAAACCCTGAGAGGTGTTTCCAAACATCCAAACAAATTGATTTCTGGTTGTGTCTTGGGTGCACCATCAGATCTGCAGTTCTGACGGTCACAGAATCCCAGGATGTGCTGAGCTGGAAGGGACCCCCAAGGATCATCAGTCCAACCCTCAGCCCTGCACAGGCCCAGCCCCAAGAGTCACCCCCTGTGCCCCAGAGGATCAGCCAAACCCTCCCTGAGCTCTGGCAGCCTTGGGGCCTGTGCCCAACTGCCCTGGGGAACCTGGCAGTGCCCACCCAGCCTCTGGGGGAAGAACCTTTGGCTGAGATCCAACCTAAGGCATCCCCACGTTAATAGGAACAGGGATATGTTGCAAATTGACTTTGGGATTTTTCTGCATTTCCCAGCTTCCCACTGGCATGGACACACTGCAGTGCTGCTGAAGGGGCCCCTGGGTCAGCTTTGAACTTAAGAGGCTGGTGGCAAACTGACCTCTTGTCCCAAAGGCTCTTGGTTTGGTCCTGGCCAGGCCGTTTTTGTCAGCTCTTGGATTCCCTGGGAATTTAAAACCTGCTTTGAAAACCTGGGGAAATGGCTTCATCCTGAAAGAGAGCAGGGTTAGATGGAATATTGAGAAGGAATTGTTGGCTATGAGGGTGGTGGGCCCTGGCACAGGCTGCCCAGAGAAGCTGTGGCTGCCCCTGGATCCGTGAGGTGCCAAGGCCAGGTTGGACGGGGCTTGGAGCAACCTGGGGCAGTGGAAGGTGTCCCTGCCCATGGCAGGGGGTGGGATTGGATGGGCTTTAAGGTGCCTTCCAACCCAAACCATTCCATGATTCTGTGATTTTTTCGAAGGTCTTCAGGTACCTCTTTGCCCCTGTAACCCAAAGGAACAGTATTCCCTGGCTCAGCTGAGATGTTCTGAGAGAATATGAGATGGTGATTAGGGGTTGAAATGTGATAGGCTGTATAAGTATCTTCTGCAATAAAAATAAATAAGTGAGAATTTATTTTCTAGTCACACAAAAAGTCAATATTTAAAATGGGTTTTCTGATTTTTTCAATAATCTTTCAAAATTTCAATGAACCTGCTCTTCTCCCTTCCCCTGTTTTTCAAGAAAGAAGCCAAAACTTTTCAAAAAAGCTCTAATTATAAAATGATTTAAGAATCAGTTCCTGCTCATCAAGCTGAATATTGAAGTCAAAGCAGCAAAACTAAAGAACAGTTGAGCCTTAAGCTCTGATTCTGCTTTTTCTGAGTAAGTTCCTTCATTTCTGAACTCAATCAAGAGTTGAGGCCATTCTAGAAGGTTTATAAATGCTGATCCTGAAAGATCTTTATTGATAACCAATGCAAAGATCTTTTTAATATCCTTGAGGGAGCCATAAAGCAATCTCATCAGCTAAAAGCACAATAAGTTGCTTGTTTTTTCCCAGCATTTCCCTGATGTGTCAGTGATGAGCTGTCCACACTCACGGCCTGAACTTAAAAATTCATGAAATATGAATAGAGTTATTGGAACACAGAACTAAATATGTTCCCAACTTTGAAGATAAAACTGGAGAAAGTTACTTTTGTGCGTTGGCTGTTCCCATAGTGGGGGAAAGTGAAGGCTGGAGATAAAGGGTTCACTCCCTGATGGTAAATATGTGCCTAAAGTACTGTCAAAAATGGCAGAGAGAGCAGACAATGTGCCATCAACTTCTTAATATCAGCTTCTGAAAACAAAAGATAGCTTTTGTTGCAAGCATTTACTCATTTCTCCAGCCCAGGCCTCCCATGGCCAAGGGATGGAGGGCACAGAGGAATTCAGGGATGTTGGGGACCCTTGCAGGGAGAAAACCAAGGGGAAAACCAAGTGGGAAAACCAAGGAAGGAGCCCATGGACAATACGGAGGCTAAAATTCACCTCCCTGATGGGGTTTGGACTTTCTCAGAGGTGGTTTTGGGCAGCAAAGTAACAAAGTGAAGCTGAATAATCAGGAATCCCTAAGAGTCTGAGGGAGAAAAGGGAGGATGAGCAACTCCTGAGCACTGCCTGCAAACAAAGAAATAACCCACTAACAACACCCCAGCCAGAACTCTAAGATTTGGAGGAAACAACTCATGGCTTTAAGTTGAACCTTTTGGGGAGGGGGGGAAGTCTATTTTTTGGGGTTTTTTCCTCGTGCAGATCCCAGCTTTCATACAGGGATTTAGTCACAGATTTATGCAATTCAAGCAAATTTACCTAAAAGACTCAAACATCTGGTGGAGCTGAGGGAAGGCACCTTTGCCCTGTGCTCTGGAGAACACACAGCACTGGCACTGGCTCCAGTAAGTAGCAAAAGCTATTTTTTCCTGCCTGTTTTACATCTCCCAGAATGTGAGGAGAGTCTGCCCCAGATATGTCATGGTATCATGCCACCATCAGATGCTTGCAAAGTGATCAGGCTGAGATCACTTCTGGAAATCAAGTTATTCTTGTGTTTTTAAGTCTTCTTGTAACTGGCAGCTTGTGTTGTCTGTATTTTAAGGAGCAGAGATTTGAGCTAAAGCATTACTATGTCATTAACCAATCCATTGAATATTCATGATTTAGGGATTTTTTTTTCTCCCCACAGAAGGAAAGAAGTAATTATTTTGGCTAGCACTTGAAAAGTGTGTGTGTGCTGTTCATAGAACTCCACTGGAATGGGCAAAAATAGAATTTTTCTATTAGACATGCAAACTGATCTTCCCTCCTCTATACTGAGAAATATCCTTTAGTTCTTCTTCTCTATTTAGTAACAATGTTTCGTGCCTTTTTTTGGTAGGAATGTAGTGAAAATGGAAAAAAATGAGGAAAAAAAAAAGAAGATAGAAAGTCCAGGTCCTCCAGTGGAGGCTGAGCTAGTCCTTGGTTGAACCCTGACTTGAGAGTGGGGTCTTGGTGAACCTTTTCATGTTTGTAGCAAAGGTGCAAAACTACAGTTTGTATTTGCTGTTGAAGTTTAGTTCAGTCTTGTGGTGGTGCAAGGCTCACAGGGAATTCATGCTCCAGGGCACGTGGGGAGCTGCTCTGGGGACTTGGATGCCACAAAGCACAACTTTGTCAGGTCTCCTGCAGCCTGACCCCGTCGGTGTCCATCCTCAGGACAGGACACGATCCAACGGCCTTGAGTCCTGCCAGGGGAGGTCCAGGTTGGATATCTGGAAAATTTTCTTCTCTGAAAGGATTGTTAAGCACTGGCACAGCTGCCCAGGGCAGGGGTGGAGTCCCCATCCCTGGAAGTGTTCAGAGACATGTGGATGTGGCACTTGAGGTGGTGAATATGGTGGTGCTGGGTTGATAGTCTTGGAGGTCTTTTCCAACCTTTTTCATTCTGGGATTCTCTGATTCAGGGGACTTTTTGATCCTCACTGTGTGTTGTGTGAAGTGCTCTGCTCTCCCCCGTGTCGCTTTAGGGGAGGTGTTTGGCTCTCCCTTAACAGGAAGAAAAGCAGCAACAAAAACAGGCACCTGGGGAGGTGTTTGAACCTAATCCTTCCAGACAGGGCAGGGGGATATTATGTGTATTTTTAATTTTTAGCTCTCATGCTGTTTCCCACACAGCATATTTTTCCCTTGCATTTTTTTGTGCCTATTCCTTTTCTCCTGCCTCGCTGCCCTCCCTGGACCCACACACACTCACAGTGCCAGGTGTCCTGTGGCTGTCACCCTAAAGAGAGTTGTGGCTTCCTCCCTCCCTCCCTCCCTGCTTCCTTTGGGGACTTAGTTCTGCTCCTTTCTTGGAGAAAGTGGGGGCAAAATACTTCCCTTGTCCTTCAGCAAGGAGCTGCTTCACATTCCTGTATTCTTTTTTTTTTAAGATCCTAAGAGTATAATTATTTTGGTTTTTTTGCAATAGGATCATATGTAATAGCCATGTGCCAAATGTCTTTAAATCCAGCTTTTTCCAAGCTATTTTATAATTAAAATAGATCTTGCTGTTTCTGTGCAATGCACCAACCTGACTTCAGTGGGAGCACTGGGTAATGAAGGACAACAGGAATGGCTGTCCAGCCCAGGCTGCTTCAGAATAAGCAGCAGGCAGTTTTCTGTTTGCACAAATATTTCTGCTCCTGACAGTTCAGGCCATGTGGTTTCCCTTTTTGGTAAACTGCTCTGCAAAGCTGAGGTGGTGTTTATTTATTTGTTTAATAAAAAGTGCTTTTATTGATCTAGAGAAAACATCCGAGTTGTCAGCTCTGGAAACAAAACTTGTGCTTGCCATGTGCCAAAATACCCCTGAAGAACCCCCAAAGCTGCAGGTGTTGGGCTAAGCTTCCCCTCAGTGCCAGCCAAAAGCTGGTTTTCAGCAATTTGTAAGGTACTTCCAGCTTCATGTCACCCAGACCATTCACATCTTTTCACCTTCTTAGCAGAATAATGAAGCTGAGTGTGGATGATGGACTGACCACGGTATTTTAGGGAGTTGTGTGCCTGTCACTCTTCTCCAGGCTTGTAGCAGGGTCCTGGCTCTGAATGTAGAAGCCATAAAAGATTTCATGTGCAGCTAGGACTAAATTAAAGCTCCAAATCCTCCAAAGCAATTTTAGGTTTGTTTCCATGGCATTGATTTTTTTATTTTAATTTTTTTTTTTGTTTTGTTTTTAATTATGGCTCGGGGGTGAGCGGGGTTATTCTTACCTTTTGAAAAGTTGCCTTGTAGGATACAATGACTCAAGGTTGCTTGAATTTTTAATCCGTGTTGGTGTCACCTCTCTGAAAAGCGGGGTTAACTGTGGCACGTGGATAGAGCCGGGAACAGCGGGGTTGATGGGGTTGTTCAGTGGGTGCTGTGCTCTCGGGAGAATATTCACCATTCTGGCATTAATGGATGTGAATTCTAGTGTCTGATGTTTTTATCACTCCACCTCGTGTTGGTGTTCGAGGAACAGCCGATCCTCGCTCCAACGCCGTTCCCCGGCGCCGACACAGCGCGTTTGGGGAGCGGGCTGCTCCCGGTGGGATGCCGCACCTGTCACAGAAGGCCGGGGCTCCAAGGGGGAGGATGAGGCTCCAAGGGCGAGAGTAGGGCTCCAAGGGCGAGGGTAAGGCTCCAGGGGAGAGGGCAGGGGCGCAGAGTTCGGGAGCGGACCCCGCAGCGGCCCGGGGGGCTCAAACTTTCAGCGACACGGACGAGCCCGAGCGCGTCACC
>NW_021940460.1:1938691-1943258 GCF_001715985.3 Manacus vitellinus
GGAGAGTCAAAGTCCTGCTGGTGTTGAACCTCATCGCCGTGGCTGGCTTCGTCCTCTTCCTGGCCAAGTGCAGACCCATCACGGCCAAGAGCGGAGACTCCTTCCATGACATCCATCCCAGGGCAGAAGTGGCCAACTCGACAGCCCACGGCGGCAGCTCCATCCAGGATGCGGTGCTGAAGAGGCTCTCGCTCCTAGAAGACATAGTCTACAGGCAGCTGAATGGTAGGAATAGTTCTCCTGCTTTAAATGCCTTTTGGGAATGGTCGTGGGTGGTGAATCGAGGCTCAGAGCAGGTGCCCGGCTCGCTTGAAGTTCGCATGCCAGACCCGTGCTTTTCTCTGTGTTATTGTGCAAACGGGGTCTGAATCAGTTTAGCACCTGATTTCCAAGTTCCGTGTGTGTTTAAAGCCCGGAGTACCTTGCACAGGATGGGAGGAAATCGTAATAACAGAATGCTGCCTTTGAGATTTAGAGCAGCGGTCAGGAGATGACAGAGGCACGATTTCTGCATCAAACGAGCAGGGTGTGCAGTGGGCGAACATGGGTTGGAGGAGCACAGTGTGTATTGATTGAGGGAATGGCTTTTACTCCTCCGGAGTTGGGTTTTTGGAAAGGAGTTTTTAAATGGCTCAAGTGTGTTGCATCATTGGAGTGCAGAAGGTCAGAAAGCAAAGGCACTTTCTCTGTGAAGTTAAGCAAAGTATTCAGTATTTCCTATGGCTCGGCACTGACGACTGCTAATTAAAATCTCAAGTAATGCTTCTCTTTATAGCACAGCAAAGGGATTTCTATTAAAATCTCACCAGGTTCAGTAGTTCCGAGATGTCAAAAGGGAGTTTTAAAGATGCTGTGCAGGATAGAGAAACGCATTGTAAAGACATAAGAAATCTGGCTGAGGTATCTCATTAAAACACTCACCGTGGAAGCTGATTTTTTTCAAGTTGTTCCCCATAGATTCCCAACTGGGGTTGGTCTCTGAACCAAGAGTCCTGTTTATTGCTTCCAGCCTCTGTAGCTTTAACACCTGCAAGTTTTCTAGAGTCAGAATTAGCAGAGTTAATGTTTTTTTGGCCATGTCCGTGTGATTCCCTCTCTGAGTTTTGAATATGGAGCTGATGCTGTGCCCCGAGTGCTGAACCCGAGCTCGTGCTGCTCTGACTTGTGCACCCGGGAGGTGAGGCAGGTGCAGGGACGCAGCGTGCCCTCCCTGTGCCAGTTGGCAGTGCCCTTCCCTGTGCCCAGCCTTGGCTCAGTCACTGTCTGGGCTTTGGGGATGGCACTGGGCACAGTGAGAAGTGGGAAAGTGTTATTTATATTCCTGCCTTACACACTCGCATGAGGAACCCGTCCTGCCTGTGCCCGGCCCCACGAGATGTTGGAGCAACACTGTTGGCTGACAAACGTGGTGAAGCGTAAGAATAACAGGGAATAAGGTAGAAAGCTGCATGTTATTTATAATCAAACCGTGGAACTGCCTGCTCCTGGATTTGCTAGGGCAGAAGTTGCTGGGGAGATCTAGGCAGTTATTTAAAAACAGGCAATAGCTGCGAGACAGGAGCCCTCACACCAGGACCTTGGACTAGGACAAGTAATCATGATGCAGTCTGCCCTTCCCACAAATACACAGGGAGAGCTGAAGTGATAAGATATTGCCCTTCCTCGGTGGCTCCCTGCTCTGTTGTGCTCTGGGGGCTGCTCTTGGGGCTGGCTGGGGTTGTGAGAGGAGCTGGGAGCTCAGGACAGCTCTGTGCTCTCCTCAGGCTGCTCTGGGCACGGGGAGCACGTTCTGGTGTTGTACTGGAGCCTGCTCAGCGCCGAGGAGCAGCGATGCACCTACAGACCAGGGGAGGCAGAGAGGGAATAGAGATCTTGCCCATATCACAGACGTTTTCCTAGGGCAGGCAGAAAGCTGAGCACATAAATGTGACATCTTGTCTGGCCTCTGCATCCTGGGGTGATTTATAGCAACACTGATCAGTCTGGCTAAAAAAATAGCTCTGGCACAGTGCTTATGTAACTTTGGGTCAAGTGTATCTTTGGCACATGTGGTTTTGAGAGGAGCACAATGTGCCCAGTTCTCTGAGTGATGTCTGTGTGTTGTGCTTCAGCAGGACAGGGGTTCAGAGCAAGATGTGGGGGCCAGGTGAACCCCCCATCACCACTGAAAGGGAACAGTGACCTGTGCTGGGACAGTCCCTGGGAGCGGCTGGTCTGGCTCCCCCGCCAGGAATTTTCTGTGCCTGGATCATCATTCCTTCTGGGCACTTGAAGAAAACCTAAAGCTGAAATCCTGCTGCCCCCTTGGAGTGTGCAAACATGAGTTCACTCCTCCTCTTTGATTTTTGGCTGGGGGAGTTGTGTGCTGGTGCCTCACCAACCCCACCTGAGCTCTTGGCCAAGCCCCTGCAGAACAATCCACCCAGAGGTTGTGTAAGGTCGTATATCACTGTAAATCTGACCCATGGTTTAGCACAAAATCGTAAAATATAGTGTCCTGTAGTGCAGCATGTGGAAAATCTGCACCTTGGGAAGCATCAGGAAGCGTTTGGCCGAAGAGAGAAACTACCCCCCAGTTTGGGTGCAGCCAGCTATGGATTTTTTCTGCATTATAGGACTTGGCTGGGTTTCAGTGAGAGTTGAAGCCATCTTTAAAAAACTGAATCGCTTAAAAAGCTCCATTCTGTAAAGATTAAATGAGCAATCTGATCATACCATTGCTGTGGGTTTGGTTTGTGAGTCATGTAGTGTAAAGCATATTGGAAATAACAGCCCTCTGTGGTACAGCAACCCTCATGTTTTATGTGTCTGTATTTATTTATCTCTGTAAACATTGGCCGTGAAAACAACCTAAACAACACTGCCTTGGGCCTGGTAAAGGAAGGATTTGACACAATCACTCTTTTTGAATGACAGTTCTCTGGTGGGCCATCCTGGAAATAACACCAGGCTGCCTCTCACTCCTCTCTGCAAGAAGAGCTGTCCCAGACATGACCCAGCCTGCCTCCCACGATGCCTCCTCACTTCCCAGATGATGCACTTTGCTGGTCTCACAGAGTTTTGGAGTTAACTTGGGTAGCAGTGCACAAACCTACACTGTGTCAGCCACTTGTTTCACATGGGGGTTGAAAGAGCACCCCGGGAATGCTCCACAGGATCGAGGAGTCACCTCAGCAGGCACTGGCCTGGTGCAGTTTTCCCCTCATTCTAACTCATGAAGTACCCATGAAAAGACTTGGGTTTGCCCCAGATTGTCTATTTAGTCTACTTGTGGCCTGATTGAGAACTGTATGTGTGCTTTGTTCATTCTAGAAGTCTATTATTGCTCCCTAATTCATTGCACAAGTTGTGTGGGGTTTGCTTTTTGCTGTTCTGTTGCTTTTTGCTGCTCTCTAATCAGATGGCTCCCACACACAGAAGGACGAGGGTGCCCTTTGAAATGGAGGGCTTTGTATGTGCAGGCACTGATCTGGAAATTCAGAGGATTTTTAATTTCTGGAGTCACTTTTATGGCTGGAATTCTCTTGTTCAGCAGATGTTCAGAGAAAGCTAATGAAGGGCAGAGAGGAAAGTGTGTATTTTACTTTGGGTATTAGCTACAACTTGTCTTTTTGATCCAAACCTATTTTTTCTGTGTGCTGACATTTACATAAGTACAAATTGTGGTCCAGATTATCTCCAACTTTATGGAGATTCACACAAATGAACTTTTCAGTTTGTTGCTGTGTTTGCAAAGAGAGGGTTTCTGTGCTTGTGTGACCGGGTAGGGAGTGAGGAGCTGGAGGGAACAGACTCAGGAGAGAGCACCCAGCTTTGGCAGGAGCCATGGGCTTCCTGGGAAGGGCTGGGCAGAGTCACAGAATCACAGAGTACTCTGAGTTGGAAGGGACCCACAGGGATCAGTGAGTGAATGGCCCATATGGGATCAAACCCACGCTCTTGGTGTTATTGGCACCATGCTCAGCCCAGCTGAGCTCATCTCGGGGTCTGCCTTTATCCATTCCCATTCCTCTGGGGTCATGTGGGAACCCATGAGTGACCATGAGGCGTTTGAGAAACTGGGCATTTACAGGATCCTGAGACAGCAAAGGTGGGCCAACTTTCTGGCATCAGACTGGCCTGTAGGATGAGTGCCATGGCTGGAGGAAAGCTGATGTTTGTGTCATGTGTACAAAGACACTGCTCACTGTGAGACCCCTCAGTGGGATGGGTCCCTTGCCTGTTGTGTGGTGAGAAGTGGCTCCTTTCCCTTCCTCCCACAGGGAATTGCCCAGGTAGCTTTTGAGTGGCTTCCTTGAGCTCTTGCATTACCCTCTTCCACCTCCCTTCATGCTCTTGAAGGTGTCCTGGATCCCACCCTGGCATGGGAGATGTTCACAGCAGGGCAGGGTGTGTTTACCCCCCTCCTAGGAGGAGAGAGGATGAGGGTGGGGATGCCCTGGGCAGGAGGAGCTTTGGGAAGTTGGACCTGGCTGGGTGGGATGTGCAGGGTCCCTCAGCAGGTTTCCTTATGTGTACAGGGTCCCTCAGCAGGTTCCCTTATGTGTGCAGGGTCCATCAGCAGGTT
>NW_021940460.1:1943560-1947946 GCF_001715985.3 Manacus vitellinus
CCTGCAATCCCCTCCTCTGAACTCTGTGCACCAGAAGCTCTTGAGGTCAATATATAAATACTTCAGTCATTAAAACTGCCAGTTTGAGAACAAGGAGTGCAGGAGGGAGAGAACTCTAAATAAACCCTGGGCCTGGGTGTGGGGAGGTCATCACCTGTATCTGCCACCTTGAACAGATGGCAGCTGATCCCTTCTGCTGGTCCCTGGTTACCTGAGCAACCTTCCACCCAGCTGGGCTGGGACAAACACCTACCTGTCCATGTTCAGGGGGTCTGGCTCTGGATTAAAGCCTCTGAGGAGAGTGAAGGCTCTAAACTCCCTCTCTAGTGCTTTTTGGTGGATACACAACAGCAGCTGAGTTTTGTCAGCGAGACAAGAATAATGTGGCATCTGAATAGTGTGGAAAATAGTATGGAAAGTCTTTACTTCGAGCCAAATATTGGTAAGGCAGAAAACACCATGAAAGGGCATTGCTGACTTACCCTGAGCTCTTCTGTTAAATTTTACTTCGTGAATTCACAGCAGTTCATAGAATCACAGGATGGTTTGTGCTGGAAGGGACCTTAGAGAGCATCCAGCCCCGACCCCCTGCCATGGGCAGGGACACCTTCCACTAGCCCAGGTTACACCTTCCATTAGACCAGGTTGCTCCAGCTTGATGTCGTAAAAGATCAGGGAGAATAAAAGGTATTTGAAAATTGTTGAGAAAAGAGAGCAGTGATGAAGAAGTGCTGAAGTGAAGCTGGTCAGGAAAGGGGGGAGCAGAGCAAGCTCTTTCCCTAAAGAAATGCACAGAGTAAACTGCTGCTTTTACCAACTGTTAAAAGTTGAAGAGGAACTTTACATTCCTCGGTGGTGAAATAAGCCTATATTCAGTTTTTAGAGAAACCTGCATCTGTGCTTTTGCACATGGAATGATTTGCACATGCTGAGACAGGACTGAGCTCCTGCCAGCAGCCTCCTGCTCCCTGACTGTGCTCTCATCTGCTTATCCAATTAGGAAATTAACTTTGGGAGGGTTGCACATGGACACGGAGGCTGATACTGAACCACAGCCCTTAACAGGCTCTTGCTCTCGCCCTTGTAAAGTGGCTCTTAATTAACTTAAACCACTTTATAGATATGTGGATTTGCTTCCCATAAGGATAAGATAATGCTTATCTTCTATAACACTTATCATCCTCCAAACACATTACAGGCCTAGCTAACTACTGACCATAGAAATTATGTATGGAAATAAGGCAGATTAAAAGTGGTTCTATCAGCAGTTAGTAGTTTGTAATAGCACTACACCCACAGACCAGTAATACTGAGATTTTAACAGGTAGGTAGTACATTAACTAAAAAGCTAAGAAATTCTCTGAATAAGATAAATAACTGTGTAAATAACTGAGGGTGAGGAAAAGCTGTTTGTAGGCAGAAGGGCCCAAACCTTAAGCATGTTATTGAAATCAAATAGCTCTTTATAAGAGCACAGGCTCGCTGGGTGAAATCTTTGACTGAAGAAATGGTGATATGGAGATAAGTGAGAGGTGATGGGGTCTGACTGCTGTGTTAACTGTGTCCCACAGGAGCTGGGATGCTCTTTCCATGTCAGTCCCACAACTATGATGTATAGTCCTGAAGTAGAAACCAACTGTATTATGTTGTATGGCTTTATATATTTTATAGCAACTTGATAAAAATTGCTGCTTTAACATTTGTTATATACCTGACAGATTTGGTTTCCTAATTCCCCATTAGGAATAATACAAATTATGCAGATTCAGTACCTACTTTTAGAAGTTCCCAGCTTAAACTTCCTAAGTGCAGGAGAGAGCTCAAGACACCTTGAGCTGCAGCCTCTAAATCACTCTCAGCAGGGCCACAGGAATTGGGTCTGATACCCATCAAAGAGTGAATAAAGGAAATACTTCTTAGAGAAACAATATAATTAAAATATGAGGCTTAAGACAGTCATTTAGGAAGCATCTGGAAGCTTAGACATTATTGTGACAGTTAGTTTACAACCAGCTGATGAGGAACTGATAGATAACTTTTGGGTTTGATAGTTGTTTGGCATCGTGATCCGAATATTCCCTGTCACTGGCAATGAATGAGTAATAAGCCACTAACACATTTGTCATGCACAGACAACACAGGATTCATGAGATACAACTGCAGTGACCAGAAAATGGTGACAAGGGTGGTATTTTATTTTTGCATATTAATAAATGAACGGAGAAGCAGAACCCTGTTGGTGAAATGACAAAGGAACGTTACATTTATCCTGCCTACTTAATCAGGCAGATCTTGGAAATATCTTTCTAAGGATGCAAAAACCCCAGAAAGGTGCTGTAATTATGTGATTTTCAGTCTGGATCAGTAATGTGCTATTGTGTCACCAGTGAGAGACATTTGGAGTTGGATGTATTTGGAAATCACGGACATCTAGGAAAGATCTGAAGCTGTTAGAGAGTGTCCAAAGGAGGGAATGAGGATGGGGAAGGGCCTTGATTTGAAGGTGTGTGAGGACACTGAGGGCACTTGGTGTGTCCAGCTGGAGCAGAGGAGACTGAGGGGAGAGCTCACTGCAGTTCCACCTTCCTGGGCAGGGGGAGAGGAGGGGCAGGGACTGAGCTCTGCTCTGGGGGGACCAGGGACAGCAGCCAGGGAATGGCTGGAGCTGTGTCAGGGCAGGCTCAGGTTGGATCTCAGGCAAAGGTTCTTTCCCCAGAGGCTGGTTGGGCACTGCCCAGGCTCCCCAGGGCAGTGGGCACAGCCCCAAGGCTGCCAGAGCTCAGGGAGGGTTTGGCTGATCCTCTGGGGCACAGGGGGTGACTCTTGGGGCTGGGCCTGTGCAGGGCTCAGGGTTGGACTCTGTGATCCTTGGGGGTCCCTCCCAGCTCAGCATGTTCTGGGATTCTGTGATATTTCAGTGCCTGGGGTCATCCTGCCTGGCTTCCAGCTGCCTCTCCAGAAGGGCAGGACTCAGCCCTGGGTGCAGTGTCACACCCGAGGAGCTCACAAAGCACTTTGGATACCCCAAAGCCTTTGGGATGGCAGCAGGCACTGCTGAGAGTACAGTCCCATGCTTACCATCTTGGAGATCTTCTGCCTAGCCCAGAGTCCCTGCAGGCAGGAAAAGTGTGTCACATCCTGGGCACGGCTTTTACCATGCCAGCTCAGCTTCTGCCTTGGCCAGGCAGGACAGAGGGATGAAGTTGGCTTTAGGCATATGCTTGGATTCTGGGGAGTCCTCTGGTCTACTCCAGGCCACCATTCTCCCTCCTTCCTCTGCTCCTGGTGGGAAGCACGTGCTGTCTGGGAGCAAACCTGCCTGTTAACAAGGCACAGCACAACAGCAAACAGAAATGTGCCTGCCCAGGTACTTAAAGAGGTTTGACTAATTTTGTGATTTGTGCCACTAATCTTTACCTAAAATGGAACATCTGGTCCAGATGTTGTGGCAGGCTGCCAGCTCCCAGCTCCTCCAGATACACCTGAGCCCCAGGATGGCTGAGGACATCCTGCAGTTGATAGATTACATTTTAAAAGAAGGCTTTTTTGGGGTAAGACATCCTTGTGGAAGCCTGCAAAAGGCTGTTTAAACTGAATACTCAGAGCATTGACCCTCCTGTGAGTCAACAGCAGTGATTGAACTCCAGTGATGTATCCAAGTGGCACGAGATGATTTTTCCTAAACAGTTTTGGGAGTACAAGCGACTGTATTTTTTTAGCCCTCAGTCCCCACGGTCAGATTTCTTCAAGGAATTGTTGAATGCTTTACATCTCATTGCTACAAGCCTTGCTAGTTGTGCCTATAAATCTAATAGCTATCGACCCACATTCTGACATTCCCTGATGGTTGTCTAAAAATAATGCGGGAATCATGCAACGAGAGCCTGACGTCAAACAGTGAGGAGAGAGCTGAGCCATCACACCCCCTGCCCTGGCTGCAGCTGAGGGCTCTGATGTTTGGAATCCTTGGGGAGATGCGAAGTTGTCTGAAAAAGAAAGAAGATTCCCTGTGAGCTGGATAAAAAAATCCCAGTTTGCCTTTTCCATTTTCCAAACCCCATGCTCGGCGCTCACGCTGTGCAACGAGTCCTGGTTCCTGTGATCCTGCCCTCCCAGGGATTCACTCCCTGGGATTCACTCTGATACCTGAGCCCCCCAGGCAGTGATCCAAGGGCTGTCTGCCATGTCACAGCACTTGTTTTGCCTCAGAACAGGAAACACCTACAGCGTCCCAGGGTCTCCAGTGTGGGAGTAATATGATAACTCGCCATTAATGGGTTTGTTAAAAATAGGGATCTTCCTTGGCTGCTGTGCAAGAGCACCATCCTTCCTGCTGAGAGGGAAAAGGAATGATCCCTGAAACTCCAGGGCTGTGTCACACCCATT
>NW_021940460.1:1948371-1953113 GCF_001715985.3 Manacus vitellinus
TCCTTCCCATGGTTTGAGGTGAGGTTTCCCAGCACCGGCACTTCCCTGTGTCTGGAAGGGGAAGGCTCTGGGTGGCAAGAGCTGGGCCCTGCCCTGTGCCACCTTTGGGCATCTTTGCTCCCTCTGGCTCTGTTCCCCAGCACCTGAATTAGATACAGGACTTTCTTTTCTCCCATCTCCTTACTGTAACAGCAGGGCCTTTTTGTGTCTGTGGGCAATGGGAATCCAAATTGCTTTTCCTTGGCACGTCCAAGCGCTGCTGAGGTACAGAAAGCAGCAAACCCTTTATAAGAGAGAAAATCAACAGTGGATTAACAGACACCAGCAGTGCCTCAGCTGAGTTATTCTGGTGTTTCCTCAAGCTGCATCAGAGGCAAGCAAGGTCTCTTACCTGATGGTTGTCAGAATTGATTTAACCTTAGTTTTAATCTTCATTTGCTTGTATCTCAGGGAGGGTAATGGCCCACCATGGTTGTGCATGTGCTCAGAGGATAAAGATGAAGTGAGAAGGTTAATTTTAAAATAACAATTAGAATTTCTTTCTGGGTCTTTGCCCATATTACACTTTCAATTCAATCAGAAGAGCACTCACATTTGCACCAAATTACTACTAATTCTTCCAAAGCACTTGCTTGATCATACTTTAAAAACACAAAGTGAAGGAGGAGAATAAAAGAGTGAAAACCCATTTAATGAATTTTAAAGCTCACTTATATTCCATTATTGGGTTTTAAATAAGTTTTGTTGACCTCTGTGTGTTTTTATTTTTTGCTACCTTCAGTGAGGTGTCATGGAACACTTGAGTGCTTTAAATAGCTGGGAACATAAAACCCCTCTTCCTCTAGATTTTATTGCAGTTTTTCCCCTTTGCACTGACAAGACAATAATAGTAATAACCACTACACTTGTGTAAACCTGTAGTCAAGGCTGGGGCCATGTTGTACTTTTCCCTTTGCTAAGTGCAGACCAAATGCCATCATGTGGGATCTCAGTTTGCTTGAAGTTGTTATTCCTGTCATCAGCAGGGACTGGTGGCACTATGAAGGGCAGCAGGATCCAGCAGGAAAGGGTTGGGGATCAGTTTTTTCCTCTGATGTTTAGTGTGATGCTGGACAAGTCACTTAGAATAATATTTGAAAAAATGTACAAGTTAGAGATGGAAGTTCCCTCATGTCTTACTGGGTGGCTGTCTCAAGGGGAGGAGGAGATAAAGAGGGTTTTGTGTGGTGAATGGTATGAGGAAACATTGCAGAAGAGTTTTGGTTATTTGAAGATACTTGGAACTGGATTCAAAGAGGTGGGAAAAGAAAAAGTGAGGAAGGAGAAATGTTCCCTTCTTATTCCTCATGGAATCACACAGAATCCCAGGATGGGTCAGGCTGGAAGGGACCCCAGTGGGTCACTGGTGCCACCTCCCTGCTCAGGCAGGGCCAGCCCAGAGCACAGGGCACAGGATTGTGTCCAGAGGGCTCTGGAATCTCCCCAGGGAGGAGACTCCAGCCCCTCCCTGGGCAGCCTGTTCAGAGCTGGGGCACTGCCCAGGGAAGAAGTTCTTCCTCCTGTCCAGCTGGAGCTTCCTGGGTATCCATACCCAGCTGCTGGAATGGAGCCTCCATGAAGTGATTCCTCCTCCCTTACACTGTGACCTTGGCCAGGACCCCTGACAGGTTCATTTCCCAGTTATTTGGTGCTATAAACCAGTGAGAAACAGGCTGTGCCCAAACCAGACAAATCATGCAACAGAATGAGGCAGAAGAGGGGGGAGGGAATTAGGCCTAAAGTTGTGTTAATTCCCTGTCACTTTTGGATTTAAAACTCAAGTTGGTTTCAATCTATATTATTACACGTGAACTGGGTTGAAGGGGAGATATGTTAGAAAATGAAATAATAGAATCATGGAATATCCTGAGCTGGAAGGGACCCACAAGGATCATCCAGTCCAACCTCTGGCCCTGCACAGACACCCCAACAATCCCACCCTGTGCCTGAGAGCATTGTCCAAACCCTCCCTGAGCTCTGGCAGCCTTGGGGCTGTGCCCACTGCCCTGGGGAGCCTGGGCAGTGCCCAACCAGCCTCTGGGTGTAAAACCAACCCAGGGCAGGAAGATGAGCCAGTGGAGCTGGAGGGAGAGAGGACTGCAGGAGCAGTGAGGGAAGAAGGCTGGGCCAGGGGTTCATCCAGGAGCACCAATGCTGAGCCAGGGGCTGGGGCTGAAGGGTCTCTGTGGGCTTGGAGGGCTGGGGAGGGACAGGCAGCAGGGCTGTGTCCTCCTCGGGGTCTCTGCCTCCAGAAGCTTTACTTGCTTCTGTGAGTTATGGGAAACCTGCAAGGTTTGGTTCAAAATTAGGGAAATATCCACCATGCACCAGTTCCCAAAAGGATGCACAGGGGGACCCTGGGTGTGGGAAGGTGGAGCAACCAGAAGGGCCAGTTTGGAGGAGCAGGTGCTGCTGGTGGGGCAGGAGCTCCTTGGGAGGAGCTGATTGCATGGACCCTGTGCAACACCCAGAGGGGCAGAGCTGGGCTTTAGGCTCTGCAGCTGGGAGGTCAGAAACAAAACTGGAATATATAGAGAATTAAATTAGTAATTGCCCAGTGGACCAGGGGTGGGGGAGCTGCTTTCTCTGGCATGAAGGGGGACGGTTCAGACGTGGGGTGTTAGATTGGTGGTGTGTGAGGAAGGGGCAGTGTGAGAGCTGGGTCATGCAGGTGGGTTTGGGGCACACAGAGAGCTTTCCTGCAGAAACCTGCCCGTCAGGAGTGTCCAAAGGCAGTAACTGCCTTTTACAGTGTCTTACATGGAAGGTATTACTGGGGTCAGGTCATATTGACTTGAGTTGCCTTTGGATCAAGCACTGAATCAATAAGTGACTTTCTGGGGGAGTTTAATTGCTGCTCTGCACAGACATGAAAGGGGTTAGTCAGTAAAATGAGACTTCACACTTTTATCAGTCTTTTCTTAGTAAGTTGCTCAACTTCCAAGTCCTAATTAATACTCTGTTCCTGCTGCAAATTTTCCTGGCTACTGATGCTGCCTGTTTGATCCTGTGGAACAGCACCAGACCTTGCAAATTAGGACTGCCTGCCAGGCTGCAGGCAGGACACAGGCAGTGAGAGGGAAGGGATGAAATTTAGACAGGACATCCCCATTGGAGGCCTCCACCATGATTTGTGCTGTTTGGAAAATCCTGGAATTCTCTTAAATGTCCAGCTCCGCGTATCCAGAAATACCCAGCTCCAATTACAATTGCTGGGTTTGGATATCCAAAGAAGTTGGACTGGAATATCCAGGCTCACTCCAAAGCTGCAGGTCCAGGTGCAGACACCTCTGCTAGCACTTTATTTTAGGCTGCCCAGCCTTTTCCATCATGAGAAACTGCATTAATTTGTCCATAATTTCTCCAGTTAGACTGAGGTGGTCAGATATTGTCAAGATCGTGTTTATCTTTAATCCCAGCAAACTGATCCAGATGTTTTTTGGAAATGATGTATGAGAAGAATCGTAGAATCTCCTGAGCTTGAAGAGACCCACAAGGACCATCCAGTCCAACCCCTGGCCCTGCACAGACACCCCAACCATCCCACCCTGTCCCTGAGAGTGTTGTCCAAATGCTCCTGGAGCTCTGGCAGCCTTGGGGCTGTGCCCACTGCCCTGGGGAGCCTGTTCCATGGACCAGGAACATGAATCAGCGTTCCCATGGAGAGACAAAAAGGGAAAAGAGGGGAGGGATTGAAAAATGGGGTTCAGTAAAAACAGGGCTGAGAAACCACAGGAGCAGAGGAGGGGGAGGATGAGGAGACTGACTGGATGGGCACTGTGGGAATTGATAGGGAGAGAGGGGGCATGGGATGGGACAGGGTGTCCTGGCAGTGAGCAGTGCCCCCAGGGAACAGGGGGATCTCTGGATTGCTTCAGGAATATTTGGATGCCGTGCACTTGCTTAATTTTGTTACAAGGAGTGGAAAAACGTCTGTCTACAAAAAAAAAAAGAGTGTATTTTCAACTGATTATTTTATATAGATGCAACGTAAGTAAAAAGATAAAAAGGTACATCCAGAAACCTTCCTGGCAAATGTGGTTCTTGGGTGTTTGTGCTGCTGTGCTGATTCCAGTGTGAGTGCTCAGGAGATGAGTGGGGACAAAGCAGGGCAGGGATTATTAGCTGTGCAAAGCAAAACAATACAGTCGCTGTGGAAAAATTACAGGGTTTGTGCTCAAGCAGATATTTAACCTTTGTTTTTACGACTCCAGAAATGAAGCAGTTTGTTTCTTAATGTAGGTTTAATGCTCCAAGTGTGTGCTGACTGCATTTCCACATCAAATGCATGAAATGCTGGGCTATTAAAATCTGCTGTAACGATCTCTTTCCCCATAACTCCTAATATTTGCCATTTACTAATTATGATGTGCCAGAGTAGTTTGCATTTGTAGTAGGTGTTTTAAATGCTCCAGCTGTCCTAGTTTCAAGATATCTGCTGGTGACTCTTTTTTTTTTTTTTTTTTTTAAGGAGTATTGCGTAGGATTGGTGAGTTTTGGAGGTTGGAATGAAGTGCTCACCTAATACTGTTCTTTATTAGGTTTTTGATATACAGGTCCCCAGTGGAAACAGAAATAGATGTGGCAGAGGAGCAGCAGTGCTGGAGAACACCTATATTTTCAGTGAGGATCAGTGGTATAAACTCCCCCAGGGTGGGGGCTGTGGAGCCTTTTTTTGATTTGGAAGTTCCTGCTCTGTGTGT
>NW_021940460.1:1954154-1963203 GCF_001715985.3 Manacus vitellinus
GGGAAGGGATCCACACTGGAGCAGTTCCTGGGAACTCTCTCCCCTGGGAGGGATCCCACAGAGTGTGAGGAGTCCAACCCCTGGGGAGGAAGGAGCAGCAGAGTCAAGGTGTGCACTGCCCACAGCTCCCATTCCCCATCCCCCTGAGCCACTGGGGAGGAGGAGGGAGAAGGAATCAGGAGTGGAGCTGAGCCCAGGAAGAAGGGAGGGGTGTGGGGAAGGTGCTTCAAGATTCGGTTTTATTTCTCATTGTCCTCCTCTGGTTTGATGGGTTATAAATGAGAGTAATTGCCCCAAGCTGAGTCTGTTTGGCCATGACAGGAGCTGGAGAGGGATCTCTCCCTGCCCTTATCCCACCCACGAGCCTTTCCCTGTGCTCCCTGTGCCCTGCTCAGCTTGGGGACTGTGCCAGGGCAGCTTTGGTGGGCACCAGGTGCCCAGCCAGGGTCACCCCACCACAGCCTTGTAAGTGTGATGGATCTCCCTGCAAAGCAGAGAACTGAGAATGTCAGAGAAGAGCTAAAACAAAGAACTTGGAAAGTGTAAGTTAGTCTGGGGCTGCGCTTAAAGGAAAAAATGCAACTCAGAGCTATTTAAGTGCTCTGCAAGCAAGGAAACCTCAGTTGTCTGTTCTCTTTGCATTTTATTTTGCCTTGGATTTTACCTGTTGTGCTTTTTTTGTTTTTTCTTAATCCCATTTCTCAATCACCTTCACTAGAGGCAGCTCCAGCTGTGACTTGACAGCTGCTACTGTCTTCTGCAGCATGTGCTGCCAAAAATCCCGGTTGATTCCAGGGCTTAAGGCACAGTGCTGTCTATTTTCTGTGTTTCTGCCTCCTGTGAAATGATATGTATTAATATTAATAATGCTCTTTCCCAATCCAGAAGCCTCCAGGCCTGTTGCAGTCATGGTGGTTTTTTTTGGAACCTCCGTTTTTGGCAGGAGCTCGTTTTGTCCTGAGCTCATGAGCACGTCCAGGGCAGTGCTTTGGGGTTGAGTGCAGTGGACTCAGGTCTGGAACCAAATCCTTAACCTCTTCAGGAAGCTTGAATGAAAGTGAGAGCTTGGAATACCATCTGCCCACTTCACATCCTGTGAAATAATTCCTTCTGGCTCGGGAGAAGAGGCTGGGGGTACGACGTGGGGCTGAACGTTGCCAGCCACGACCAGCCCCTCCTGCACACACCTCGTGTGGCTTGACCTGTTTGCTGAGCCCATTTCATGCTGCTTTTAACCACAGGCTCCTTCTCTGCAGTCTAGAGGGCAAAATGCAGCTGCTGTGAGAGGCAGCATTTAACCTGCAGCCTCCCTTTCATCCAGGAGCATTAAAAAACCAAGAGATGTTTTTCCTTTCTTTTGCTCCTTCCTTGGCATCTCTCACACCCCCACGCTGAGCTTTGGCTTAAAGCCTTGAGAGTAGAAACTCAAGAAGTTTGGGGGGGGGAAAAGAGCTGATCCAGGAATCTTCTGACTGGATCAATGGAGCAAAAGAACAGGCTGAAGTTGCACAATTGGGAGTCAGGAGAACTTTGCTCAGCCTGCTGTGTCAGGAGCTTGTACCAGTGATAATCTTCAGAGGTGCATAAGGCAACAGCTTTTCCAGTCTAAGGAACTTCCTTTATACTTGACTTTAAAAATGCTGATTTTTAGTTTATTTTTTAAAACAAAATTGCTGATAGGGGCATTCAAGCAATAATGATGTTTCTGTGGTTCATTTTCTTTGGCTCAGTTTTTGGATGTTATTAGGTAGAACTTCTCCAGAGTTTGCCTCCTGTGAGCACTGGGGTTTCTTTTCATGCCTTTAGTTGCATTCCCTGTGCTGTGGACACTCAGTCCTACCAGGCACCCAGAAGGAGCTTCCCAGAAGGAGCTGTGTGGCAGCACCATCCCTGCTGGCTGCAGGAGCCTGGGATGCCCATCTGAGCTCAGATCCCAATGTGTCACTTGTGTCACTTGTCTGTTCAGTGACCTGGGCTGGAATCAGCTGCTTGGTTTGATCAGCAGGAAGGTGTTGTGTGAGTCTGCATGGGCACAGCACAGGCACTTTGGTATTCCTTGAATATTCCCTGTTCTAAGGAGCCAGGCTGGGAGAGCTGGGGCTGTTCAGCCTGGAGGAGGGAAGGCTTTGGGAGATCTCAGAGCCCTCTCCAGTGCCTAAAGGGGCTCCAGGAGAGCTGGTGAGGGACTTTGGACAAAGAGGACTGGTTTCCCACTGCCAGAGGGCAGAGTTAGATGGGATATCAGGAAGGAATTGTTGGCTGTGAGGTGGGGAGGCCCTGGCACAGGTTGCCCAGAGAAGCTGTGGCTGCCCCATCCCTGGAAGTGTCCAAGGCCAGGTTGGAGCAACCTGGGCTAGTGGAAGGTGTCCCTGCCCATGGCAGGGGGTGGAACTGGGTGATTTTAAGGTTCCTTCCAACCCAACCCATTCTGGGTTTCTATGAAACCCCTGGTAGGGTTTAAAACCCTGAGCCCAGCCTGTAAATTCTGAGGAGTGGGTCCTGCCTGCACCCCTTCATGGGGATGGGCTGGGAAATACCCAAAGAACTCCCTTTCATCTTTGTGGAAACATCTGCATTGTTTCCAGGGGCTTCAGCAGGGTGAGGATGAGGCTTTGCTCACGTGCCTCATTCACTGCCAGTAGAAATTGGAAAGCTCTGTGCTGGGCTGAAGAAATAAAAAGGTAGGGCCTAATTTTCAGGCTGAAATTGCTGTAAGCTGGGCTTCTCTCACATCACTCCCTGGAGCTTTGACAGTCTAATTCAAGGGATTTTTTTTCTTCTTTTTTCTCCTTGCTGGGTCATGAAAGCCCTTTTTATCCTTTTGCACTGTGTCACCTGTCAGGGACATGGGATTGTAGCTGTGGAGCACCTTCAGAACTACCTGTATGGCAGATACCTGCCAGCTGTCCTTCATTTTTGTGTCTCAAGGGTGTGGGTTTTTTTTTTTTGGCAAGTAAATACAGTCTCATATTTATACCCATACCAGGAATAAATCAAATTAGGCTGAAATTACCCTTTGCTCTTACAATGCTTTGCACAGCTCTTACATTAAGGAGATAAGGAGACAAGCCAACCTGCTTTGAAGAGGAGCTGATTTCCATAGCAGGCAGAGTGACCTACTTAGAGGGAGGGGGAGAGGGAAAATGGGCTCTTTATTTATTTATATAATCTCCAAGTCTCTGCGTCAGCGCTCCCCTGGCTGAGCCCTCACCTGACACTCACCTGACAGGGAGCTGGGAGTCAGGAAAGGTTTGTCCTACAAGAATCCACTTGGTGTCAGAAGCCTTCTGTTGGCTTTGCAGCTGAGGTGGAGCTCAGCTGGGTGCAGAGGGTTCTGGGAGATGACACAGTTCCAGCCAGGGCTTTGTGGGAATGTTAATTGTGGTTCAAAATGGGTGGGAAATCTGCACCATCTCCTTCATTGCCTCCCTTACAGCAGGAGGAGCAGGTGCCTTGCTCTGGGACTCCTGAGGCACAGGAACATCCCTGTGGGGAACTGCCAAAGGGCACAGCAGGTCCAGGGATGCCCCGGGAGACGTGTTGGAGCAGAGGGTGGGAGATGAGGTGTGTTTGCTCCTGGTTTTGCACCTCCTGGTTTGGTAGCCAGGAGACACGTGGAGCTGTGTGTCTGTGCCATGTGTGTGTGCCATCAAACAGTCTCACCTGAGCTGAGCTGCTCAACAAGTTCATGTGCAAATGAAGATTCCTTCATCTAGTCAGGGAAGGCACTCAAAAGTTTGCTTTGCTCTCCCTGTGCAGTGACAAATACTTTGGGAGAGCAGGGTGTGTGTGGTTGTGTCTGCCTGAGGAGCCCTGCCCTGTGGGTAGTTGTGTTTCACTGGAGCCATATGCTGAATTTACAAAGCCCTTTAGGAATTTGGCAGGATCTGTGAACTAAGTTAAAAATTAGGCACTGAGGAGTAGGTGAGAAAAGCCTGTTCACAGCCACCTCGGGGCATTAATGCTCCTGTAACAACTTTGTTCTCTGCAATTACTGTCCCCTGTTGCTTTTTAATAACATTTCTTTTTCTTTCAGTCAAAACTCAGCTCCTTTTAACCTCCATTCTTCCCAAATCTGAGAAGTCCAAAGGAAGTCTGTGGCCTGCTTTAAGGACCATATGTAAAAAATAAGTTTATTGATGCAGTGCAGAGAGGAAACCTCAACATGAGGAAGAGTTTCTTTCCCTGGAGGGTGCAGAGCCCTGGAACAGCTGCCCAGGGTGGTTGTGGAGTCCCCCTCTCTGGAGACATTCCTATGGAATAGGATCCCAGAATGGTTTGGGCTGGAAGGGACCTAAAAGCTCATCCAGTGCCACCCCCTGCCATGGGCAGGGACACCTTCCACCAGCCCAGGTTGCTCCAAGCCCTGTCCAACCTGGCCTTGGACACTTCCAGGGATGGGGCAGCCACAGCTTCTCTGGGCAACCTGTGCCAGGGCCTCCCCACCCTCCCAGGGAACAATTTCTTCCCAATATCCCACCTAAATGTCCCCTCTTCAGTGTGAACTTGCTCCCTGGTAACTTCTGAAGTGCTCTCGACTTCTGGGGGGGTGCAATGAGGAATCTTCCTTTCTTTTTATCATTCAGCATGGCAGAGTTCTCTCCTGTCCTCTGAGCTCATCTGCCTTCTTTCCAGAGTGGAGAGTCTTCCTTTATTTTCTCATCTGTAAAAAGCATTTTTTAAATCTTTGATATCCTGTTGCTTTGTGCTGCTCCATTTTTATTTATACCTCTGCTTGTTTGGTTTTAACTGGAGCTGACTGGAGCTGCACCCAGGCCAGACATTGGCAAATTGCAGGAAATTCAGAGACATTCCTTTATATAAAATTCCTGCTATTAATGTGGGAATTACTGTTAATTGCTATTGAAGTGGCCCAGGCCTCATACCCTGCTCTGAATGGCTCTAGAGCTTCAAAGTCCTCCTTGTCCCACCTTCTTTCCTGTGGTGTCTTGGGAAGGAAAGGCTGGGAGATGCCTTCAGTGTCCCAAATCCTTGTGCTGCTCCACGGGGGCTGGAGAGTCTCAAAAATCAAAGTGAAGCTGCTGAAACCTGAAAACACGAAATCACAAGGCCTGTTGGGGCCACTTGTGGAAGTTCAGAGCATTAATTTGGTTGGTCTCAGGGTTCCTGGAGTCTGAGGAGCTGCTGTTCCCCTCCACCCCCAAGGGTGTGTCTCTCCTGTTGTCGCTGGGGTTGCAGGTGGATTCCCCCCCTTTCCTCTTGAATGTGCACATTGTGGGAGTTTGAGAAGCTCTTACTGGGTAGAATTTTGCAGGTTCAGTCTCCATCCTGCAGCTCCTGCTCTTGCTCTTGCAACTCAGTGTCTTCCAGCCTCTTGTGGACTCTCTTGTTGATGTCAAGAACCAGTAAAGCTTTGATTTATTTTTTTGGTAGCAGTTGTATTTAATGTGTCAATAAGATGCACTTCAGATTTGCATGTTCCCACATTGCAGAGTGTAAACAACCCAAACAGAAATGGAAAACCTTTTACAGCATCGTTCTGTGTCATTAAAACAAGTGGTGTCTGGGAGGAATTTAATGATTCCTTTCAGAAGGATTTATTTTGATCTAATGTTTTAAAAACCCCACTTTGAGCTGCTGAACTGTTGGAGAGCTAACAAGGCAATGCCTTCCTTGGCCATTTTGTCATTTGATTGAGTGGTAAAACAGGAAAGATTTTATTAAAAATCTTATTTTTGCAGAGCACTTAGAGAATTAAATAATTAAGAAACACCAACTAAGTCATTCAGGCAGAGCCCTGTGTGTGTTCAGGAGTGTCCTGGTGGGATGCACTGAGCTTGCACCAGGTGAACACACCTGCAGTCACAGTATTGTTACACTGGCAGTGTCCATCCTGCTCGAGGAAGGAGTCCAAAAAACCTGCCCAGCTTCACTGGCAGGGACAGAAGGGAGAGGTTGTGAAAGGCAGGATATTGCCCAAATATCCATTTTGCCAGTTACCAAAACAGGATGTTTTCCACTCACCATAAAGCCCATTGAGAAGGGAGAGCGAAGAAGTGACGCTGGCCCGTGTCAGGATTAACTCTGGGAAAGGCTGGCCTGGAAACAGGACCTGGGGATTTGTATGAACTGGAGGATACCCAGAAGGAGGATCAAAAATAAGAGCTGTTTTATCCTTTGTTATTATGGAGCTGTCTTCAGATAAGTAGTAAATGAAAGCTTAGATTTTAGTAGTGTGGCCTCCTGCCTTTGGCTGAGGGCAGTTTGTTAGGGATGATGCCTTTGGAAGGCTGGAAGCCCTTCCCAAGGTCCTTGGTGTCCTCAGCCAGCAGTGACCAGTGCCCAGCACATGAATCTGGAATCAAAGGTACCGAGGGTGTTCTGGGGCACTGGGAGCTGCTTTCATTCCAAAGCTGAACACTGAGGTCTCTCCCAGGGATGGGATTTAATCCTTGATACACATCTGGATGAAGAATAAGCCTCCCCACATCACAACACTTGCTTTGGCTCAGCAGGGCCTTTGCTTCTCCCCATCATTCAGATCAGTTGTTCTGCTCTGTGGTGGGATTATAAAATACCAGGATTAAGCCTCTTGCTTTGAAACCTAAAGCACTTCCTTTATCAGTTGCTCCATGTGGATGGCACTGGACAAACAGGATGATAAACCCCCCAGAATTCCTGTCCTCAGTGTTTTGTGGCTGGCAGAGCTCAGCTCCAGGGAGGCAAAGCCCAGAAACAGTTGAGCAATGATGGTGACAGTGTCCTTTTTGAGTCTATGGCATTGGATAAAGACATTCCCGTGGGTGCAGCAGTACAAACACAAACAGTGCAGCTCTTGGATCCAGTTGTGGAGATGGAACAGATGGGCCCTTGTGTGCAAACAGAGCCTGTTCCACGTTCACTGGCACAGCAGCCACGGCGTCTGTTGGAGGAGTGAGGCTTCAATAGTGCCAGACCCTGGAAAAGCCCTGGAAAATCATATTTTCTTGAGAAAACTAATTAACTAGATGTTTTCTCTAATACATATAGGCCCACAATTTGTGCTGTTGCACAGGGAGACTCTGCATCACTGAGACTTGTGATTCCTTCCCTCTTGCTCCTGTGAAGCTCCTGCAATTCCCTGGTGCCTTGGAGCAGTGACACCACAGGGCTGCAGTGGCACACAGCACTCATCCCTGCTCTCCTTGTGTGCATGTTAAAGAGGCTTCACAACTTCCTGAAGCCTTGGAATGGATAAATAAACACAGACTGACAGAGATCTCACCTCAGTGAGGAAAAGGGAGGGATGCAGTCACTCCAGAAGGGTCCCTGGGGTGCCCCGAGCAAGGCTGCACCAGGCACCCCAAAGCTGTGCTGGATGGGCAGGATGCATCACCTGCACCTCTGGAGGAGAGGAGGGAAGGTTTAAGGACTTCACTCTGTGTTTGGAGAGAACATCTCTCTTAGGGGCAAGAGGAGGTGCAGGTTTGGATTTTGAAAAGAAATTCTTGTATCACGTTTCACCTGTAAACCATCTGTGCAGCTTGATGGGACCTTGTGGCATTCCAGAGACTCTGGGACTGGTTTTTCCAACAGATCCCAGAGCCAGAAGGGGGGATTGATACCAGTTCAGAGCCTCCTGTTCAGGGGTGCAGGTAAAAGGGCACATGCCCCAAGTAACTCCTTGAAGTTGAGCCTTCCTGAAGGGTAAAAACTGAGTGCTGGAACATGCAGAGCTCAAAGTGAAGTGAAAGATCTGTGGGGCAGCAGTGTCCAAAATCCTCTCTGGGTCTGGAGGTGAAGTGATAAGGAGTGGATTTGTTCTTCAGATTGAGGTTTTATTTTTTTGATTGTTTGGGTTGGATTTTTGGGGTTTTCTGGTAGGTTTTGTTGCTGTTGGTTGTTTGGGTTTTTGCAAGCCCTGTAGCCTGGTGTGTACTGCTAATCCAGGGAGTCAGTGTGGGTGGGATTTGACTCTCAGTTGAACATCCTGGAACCAATGCAATCCCCTTGCTTAAAAACCCCAACCATTTACAATGAGAAACTATGTGCCCAGTTCTGCACAGAAGCAAACATGGAAAACTGTCAGGAGGAAAATCTACACTGTAAAATCAGCCTTTGTAGATTTTCAAATGTCATTAGCACCTGTTGTCCAAGCATGGCTTGATAATTGCTGAATTTTTTTTTTTTTGCCTGCATGTGGCACTTCTGAGAGCTTTCAGTCTGTACCAAGCCTGTGATAAGCACCTTCCCTTTGGCAAGAGGTCTCTGTGTTCCTCCCACTGCTTTCTCTTTATTGCTTTAATTCCTTGGGCTTTGCCACAGTTTGATTTGATTTTCCAGCTTTGCAGCGTGAGGCCTCCAAATCGTGTCCGTCCGTTAAGGAAACATCCATTTCTGGGATTGGGGTTTTAATTTAATAAACCACTTCCTAGTGGGGGTCAGCTGCAGCCCTGAATTTGTAATGAGTGTTTGTTGGGAGCCTTTGGAATGGCAGAGCTTGGAGGTGCTTGTTCCAAGGCTGTGCGGGCGGGTGATGTGCTGGAGGGGCTCACAGGGGGTGAGCTCCTGGTGGATCAGCTGCTCCTGCTGGTGTTGTCTGAGCCCTTTCCTGTAATCTCAGGAACTGTACAGGACCAACACTGTAGGGAGGAAGGTGTATCAGAGGCTCAGGTTTTGGATCCAGCTGGGCACAGTCCCAGATGGAAAGAGCTAAGGGGTGGCATATTAAAAGGAGCTGTTTCTGGGAGCTCAACCAAGGGATGCTCTTTTGCAGCACATGTGGGAGATTTTGCCCTAAAATGCTTCAGAAGCACAGAATTGTCAAGGTTGGAAAAGCCTTTAAGATCATCAAGTCCAGCTGTCAGCCAGCACCACCATGTTCACCCCTAGACAATGTCTTCAGGTGCCATATCCACATGTTCTTTTGAACACTGAGGGAAGGTGACTCCACCATTTCCCTGGGCAGCCCCTTCCAATGCTTCACAACTCTTTTAGGGAAGAAATTTTCCCTGATGTCCAACCTGACCCTCCCCTGGCACAGCTGGAGGCCGTTCCCTCTCCTCCTGTCCCTTGTTCCCTGGGAGCAGAGCCCGACCCCCCCCGGCTC
>NW_021940460.1:1963550-1964526 GCF_001715985.3 Manacus vitellinus
CTGTTCAGCCCCTCCAACCACCATCCCCAGGGCCTTTCCCACCAGGCACGTTTCCAGCTCCTCTGCCCAGCCTGGAGCATTCCATGGGGAACATTCAGATTCCAGCAGGTGGAACACCCAGGCAGAGGTGTCACTGTCCTGGGCAGCCTCCAGGAAAGGTTCCCAGACCAACTGCTGTGGATTTGTTGCTTGGCCTATGAAAGTGGGTCCAGGGCAGGAAGTCAGCACTTCCTCCTGTCTTGGGATAACCCACCTGTCCCTCGGCATCCAACATTTTCTCCTCGTTTCTGAGGGTTAGAGAACTCCCAGGACTCAGATTGCTGGTCCAAGGCTGTGTTTACCCAGAGTGTGTGTAAGCCAAGGAACAGGAGTTTTGTTGTGATCTGAGTCTGGAAAAGTTAATTAGGGTCTTGTTTGTTTGCTAAAGCAGCACAGAAGGATCCCAGGCTCTCAGGACACCAGGCAGGGGGATTTTGTTCAATTTATAGAAGATACATGTATTAGTCTGTGTATTCTTTCACACGTCCTTTCCCATCTTTGCTAATCTCTAATAAATCAGTGTTTTGGGAGACCAAACAGAGGCATGGAAAATCTCAGAGTAATAGATTTTTAATAAATTCTCCCTTGAGCCTTTAATTTAATTTTTCACTTTAACATGCTCTGTCCTGCTGCCAGTCCCTTCCCTTTGGTAGCACTTTAAAGGGCACTTCCTTTGCCAGACTTTTCCAAATGGCTTTGGGATGGAATGTTTTGCATCTGATTAAATTTCGTGTTCATTCTCCCTACATCCTCCAAAGAAAATTATGATTTTTCTTCCAGAAGATGGAAATCAGATGCAAGTCAGTGAGGATCATTTCCCACCACCTTGGAGCATTTTGCTTCACCATCTTCCTGCCAGCACTGACCAGGGTGTCTCTAGTGAGACTTGCAACCAAGAGTCACCCCCTGTGCCCCAGAGGATCAGCCAAACCCTCCC
>NW_021940460.1:1964787-1968497 GCF_001715985.3 Manacus vitellinus
CTCCAGCTGAACACACCAAGCTCCTGTTTCTTCCCCGTTCTCTTTATGTTGGTTTTTTTGCTTTTGTTTGTTTGTTTTTAATTTTATTTGGGTTTTTTTTATTACTTCTCCCCTTTATACCAGTGACAGTTGGTGTTGTGCTTTAGCACCAGTTTACGGTATGGCTTAAACCTGAGCCTAAAGGGACAGGGGTCCCCGTCCTGCAGAACTCTGTCTGTAGGGCTGGGAGGGAGGAGGGAGGGGAGCAGTGTGATGGCAGAAGTCAAGACATCTACAGCCTGACAGGAAGACACTTAAGCCAAAGCTGAACTTGCAAACAAGTGGCATATTACTTTTGTTTGATTTAACTGGTGTTGGTCTTACATAAAAGAGTCTGGATGCTTTACATCGCCACCTATTGACCCCCCAGGGGCACCTCTTGTTCTCTTGAAAACATTGTCAACAGCTTCCAGTGAGAATTGTGCTCCACTTAGGGCTGGAGCTTTGCACATAAATAACTTTTAAGAGCTGTGGGAAAGCTCCTGTTGGAACCATTGTCCTCTAATCGCCAGGAGTCGGTGCTTTCCTGTGTTTTTCTTGTACTTTTCTATTAAGGACTTATGATTATCCTGTAGCAAGGGGCTTTGCTGTGCACAGAAATCTGTGCTCAGTATCTCCAGCCTTAACCATTATCGTGAGAAGAATGGATTTCTCCTCCTCTGTGTATTAAGGACCGTGTTGTGACTTTGTGGAGTTGCTGCAGGAGTAAATGATGTATGAAATGAGAAATCTCTGCTCTGTGTGCACAGACACGGCCGGGGCTGTGAAACCTCCAGCTCAGATACAGCCAAAAAAACCCAGCTCTGAAGTATCCAATGTGACTCCTGGATCTTCCTCTGCTAAAGCACATTCCACCATGTTTGGTTTAAATTTTCCTGGTGCACTCAACAAGCCTTGATTGATCATTATGGAGAGAGATGTCCATGGCTGATGTACAAAGCACGCTGTGCACATGAGGAGACTGTTTCCCTGGAAACTCGTAGTGAAGAAGGGATGCTTGTTACATTGGGAGGAAGTTTTTCGTTCCTTCAGAGCCCCTTATTAAAGCCCTCATATAAAGCTTTGTTTTGGAGATGTCCCACTGTTTCTCCTTCCTCAGGGAGCTGAGCTGGATGAACTGGATCTGGAAGGTGTTCCATGGAAACGATGCCCAAGTGAGTCCTGGGAAGTTTCGCAGTTTCCTCGTTTTTGTTGCCACATGTGGATAAAGCCTCGGGCTGAGGTTAAATGTGCCCACTGACACACAGCTGTCCTTCCTCCTCCCTCACCCCCCAGGGCAGCCCGTGCTTCCCTTGCACACCACTTGGGGCTCAGGTCAGTGTTTGGGTGGGAGGAGAAGCCAATGGCTCCTGGCTTGGGCAGGTTTGGTGCCCAGTGTCCAAACTGCACGTGGAGAATCAACCAGTGCTGTCCAAGAGCTCCTGAAGGCACCACCCCCAGTTCAGGGTGTGCTGGCTGGACACAGGGGGACATTCCTCACCTCACACCCGGCTCCCATCACTGCTGCTGCCCTTCCCTGGTGTCCAAGAGAGATTGTGGGGCTTTGAAAAAGAAGTGCTGCAAGTGGTGAGCTTCCAGGAGCCAGGATCTTGAACTCATTCCATGTCTGGGGGGGAGGCCCTGGCACAGGTTGCCCCATCCGTGGAAGTGTCCAAGGCCAGGTTGGAGCAACCTGGGCTAGTGGGAGGTGCCCCTGCCCTGCAGGGGGTGGGACTGGATGATCTTTAAGGTCCCTTCCAGCCCAAACTGCTCTGTGATTCTCTGCTCAGAACTGCAAGATGGGAGGGAGCAAGGGAAGGAAGCTTGTTACTAAAACTAACCCAGTGGAAGAGAGAAAAATGCAGAGGAGGTCTTGTGAAAAGTCAAAATTTTAAATGTCACATTGAAGAAATTTTAGAGGAAAAACCCAGAGGTTCAGCAGCAACTGTAGGAAACAAAGAAAGCTTTGTAAGAAAAAGGGTGCCAAATGTTTTAGTGGCCATTTCTTCCTTCGGTTATGGATCAGCCAAAAGGTATGTGCTTCTTACACTGAAAAATGGCAGCAACAGGAGGCTTTGATTTTTCCTAAGGGAGGTTCATGGAACTAAAAATATAGGACTCTGTATTTTCTAAAATAACCTCACCTCCTGGCACATAATTCAGTTGGGGAACAATTTGGAATTAATAACAAAGGACATTTTTCTTCCTACCTTTACCAACGAGGCAGAATGACTGAGAGATAACTCCCTTGGATTCCTCCCAAGAAGCTGCAGCAGTGTTCCTGGGAGAGTGCCTGGAACTCACCAAAAATCCATCATCTCTTTAGCCAAGGCTGGATGAGTTATCAATTCAACACAAACTTTACCTTCTCTGAGTGGGTCCTTCTTCCTCCTGTGGTATTTGGGATGAGCCCTTTCCCCTCTCCAGACTTCCCGTGTGACATCTAGCTGGTGTTAACTCTTGAGGTGCCTGCATTGCCTACAGGTTGCTCTCCTGCCCTCCAGCTGCCCCCTCACCTCTCCTGCATCCCTCTGTCCATGGTCCCTGGATGCTCTCCTTATTCCTGGGTGCTCTCCCTGTCCCTGGGTGCTCTCCCTGTCCTTGAGTGCTCTCCCTATCCATGGGTGCTCTCCCTGTCCCTGGTTGCTCTCCCTGCCCATGGGTGCTCTCCCTATTCCTGGGTGCTCTCCCTGTCCTTGAGTGCTCTCCCTGTCCCTGGGTGCTCTCCCTGTCCTTGAATGCTCTCCCTGCCCAGCCATATTTGATGTGGGGTGGAGACCGAGCTCCTCCCCTGGGGGGGTAGCAGAAATCCTGTGAACAGCACTCCCTCAGAACACCAGGCACAGATAATTGGAATGTGACTGACCTCTGGCAGCCCTGCAGACACCTGGACCATTGGTTTTGGCCGTGGTTTCTTGCTGCATTTTTTAAGGTGGAGGGAAAAATGATGTTGTTCTGTGTCATCGACGCCTCAAGTGTCACCTCACTAAGTCTCTGCCAGGAACAAATAAATCTAAGGGAGGGAGGGGAGAGAGAGGGAGGAAAAGTAGTTTCTTTTGTGGCACTGATGTGGCCTTTTTGCTTTGCTGTGCATTTCAGCAAACTTGATCAGCTGGAAGAGCTTCCTCAGTGATCACAGAACACAGCTGGTCACGTGGGTCCTTGGGAGCCCTTTTGAGGGCATTCTTTGAAATTTGGGATCACAGTTCTGTGTGACCTTTCTGTTGAGAAAATGGCTTTATCAAGCATTCATTTGAGGGCTTCCAGCAGGCTCTGAAAACTCTTTCACCCAGATCCTCCTGCCGCCTGATCTCATGCCAGGGACTGTTCTGCAGAGCTCTGAGATTGGCTTTGTCTTAAAAACACTGGGAGTGTGCTTGTCTGTGCATGTTCATCTGGAAGTTGGTTTGCTCTCTGTGGGGCACAAAGTGCTCTTCATAACTTTGTGCTGCCATTTCAGCCTTGACATTTTAGTGGAAGGTGACCCTGCCCACGGCAGGAGGTTGGAACGAGATGGTCTTTAGGGTCCCTTCCAGCCCAGGCCATTCTGTGATTCTGTCATTCTATGATGATTTCTCTGACTTTGCATATTAAAAACTTGCTTCTCCTCCAGCTGCTGTTTTCTGGGCTTGAACCCCTGTTCTGCTACTCTGGAGTGAAATCCAGATTAAACTTTCTTCAGTTGTCCTCTG
>NW_021940460.1:1969112-1993343 GCF_001715985.3 Manacus vitellinus
CAAAACTGCCCCCAGGGCTGGAGGTGCCTCAGCAGTGCCAGCACAGGGACAGTCCCTGCTCTGGTCCTGCTGCCACCCCATGGCTGGCACAGCCCCTGTACCCTTGGCCTCCTGCTCACCTTGGGCTCATGTTCAGCTGTTGCTGACCAGCACCCCCAGGTCCTTTTCCATTGAGCAGCTTTCCAGCCCCTCTGCCCAGCCTGGAGCACTCCGTGGGGTTGTTGTGACTCAAGTGCAGGACCCAGCACTTACAGGCTTATGCTGATGAAAGATGGTTAAGTAGGTTCTTTGGTTTAGATTTTTCGTCACAGTCTAATGGGTTTAGATACGTGTTTTATAGTAAAATTAATAGTCTGCTTTAAAAATACAACCACAGAACTGCACTGTGGGAATGCAGTCGTGTTCACAGAGACATGGAATAACCTTGTGGTTGAAACCACCGTGCCTGGAAACCTGCAGAGCATGGCTGGGACTGGGAGCCTTTCTGGGTGGGTTTGGAACCGAGGAGGGCACACACAGGGCTCTCCTGAGTCCTGCAGGATGGTTCAATAAACCTCGTTTGGTGACATCTCCACTGGGGCAAACTGATGGTGCTGGAGGCTTCAAGCCCTGTTTAACTAATGCACAGTGGTGGTGTGTGGTCTGGAATGCCCAAGCCTCCCAAGGAAATGGATGTCTTTCAGAAGTGCAGCTCACAGAGGGTCGTTTTTTGTGCAGCCTTGATTCACATAATAAACCCATCTGGAATTGTAAATCCTTGGATCAATGCATTTCTTTACCATTTAACAACTCCTGAATGAATGCAGCTCTGCACAGAGGAGGATGGTTAATGATGGAGGATGTTCCAGGCAGGTGTGGTGGTGAGACCAGCCAGCAATCCCATGGGAGAGTCTCGGTCCTGATTTATATCATCCTACATCAGCAGCTGAATCTCAACTGAGTCTGTATTACATGCCCAGGACGTTGAGGGATTGGTTTTGTCTTTGTTTTCAGGAGGGGAATCTGCTGTATTAACAGAGCACAGAGTTTGAGCTGCCTTTCCTCCCTGGTTGGGAAGGAGAGGAGGAGCAGGGACTGCCAGTGTGGCAGTTCTCACAGTCAGGTTTGGGTTCTGGTGTGTGCACTGGGACAGACAGGCAGAGCCCAAAGGCTCACTCTGCTCAAATTAACTCCTGTTAACTTCCCTCAGAGCTTAGACACCTCCCTCCATCCTTCCCTGCCTAATGGCCTCACATCTTTATCCTGGGAGGGAGGGGTGGGTTTTTCAGCCCACAGGAGCCAATGTGTGGGATGATCCTTATCCTGTTAAATCCCTGCACTCGGATTCCTGCCTTGCCAGGCTCTTTTCAATCTTTCAGCCATGGGCATCTTTTCCTCAGCTTCCCTGTACCCTGTGAGCTCTCAGCTTTCCTCTTGGGACCATCTCTGCCTGCAGAGGCCTCCAAGCAGGAATATGTGCTGGAGAGGATGACCTCGTGTAAGGAAAGTGCTGTGATGGAGCCAAATGTCATTGAATCACAGGAATGATCATAGGAAACAGGATGGTTTGGGTTGACAAAGACCTTAAACAGCATCTCCTCCCACCCCCTGCCATGGGCAGGGACACCTTCCACTATCCCAGATTGCTCCAAGCCCTGTCCAACCTGGCCTTGGACACTTCCAGGGCACTGTGTTGACACTTTAGCACGTTTAAGCCTTGGGGAGCAGAAGTTGTCCTCAGAGCAAGGCTTGTTGTGCTGTTGTTGATGCTGATGTTGAGCTGTTTACATGAACGTAATTACATTAACATAAACAAAGTATTTATATTAAAGTCATTGCAAGGGAAAAACCGCTTCCCTCACCCTGTCTCACATCTCCATTTTGCCTGGTCATTTTTCATAGAACACCTTTTAATCTTCACTTATATTTCTGTTAAAAAAACCAAAACAAACAGAGATCTTGCAGGTGCAGCTGATGAGGAGTGAGGTAACTCACACTGGAGCAAGAACTCAATCCTTCAGATACATTTTCCAAACCAAACACTCCCAACTCCTACTTTCTGGGTACGGAGGAGATTTTCTAGGGCGTGGCATTAGATGATGTCAAGAGGAATCAAAGGCTACATTTTCCAAACAATTTGTGTGAACTGGACTCCAGATTTTATCTGAAATCAGTAAGACTTAGTATTTTACAGACGTTAGACTTAGGTGCACGTGCTTAAATGAAGTTCACCAGTAGAGCTGCTCAGCAGTGTGTTCAGATAAAAAGATCCCCGGGTTTCTGCAGGATTGCAATTCTAACAACCTTTGGAAAAATCACAGCATTTAACTTTCCTGTGTGTCTTTGGAAGTCTCTCCTCTCAATCCATAGCTTGAGGAGCCCAAGGAAATTCCTGGTCTCTGTGCCTGAGCCTTGCTTTTTCTCCAGAAATCAAAGTCATTTTACTGTACCCATCCCAGGGTGGGTCAGGCTGGAAGGGACCCCAGTGGGTCACTGGTGCCACCTCCCTGCTCAGGCAGGGCCAGCCCAGAGCACAGGGCACAGGATTGTGTCCAGAGGGCTCTGGAATCTCCCCAGGGAGGAGACTCCAGCCCCTCCCTGGGCAGCCTGTTCAGAGCTGGGGCACTGCCCAGGGAAGAAGTTCTTCCTCCTGTCCAGCTGGAGCTTCCTGGGCATCAGTTCCTGCCCGTTCCTGCTGTGCCATTGCTGGGCCCCCCGAGCAGAGCCTGCTCCAGCCTCTGCCCCCTCCCTGCAGCCCCTGACACACAGTGGGAGGGCCCCTCTCAGGCTCTGCTCTGGAGGCTGAACAGCCCCAGCTCCCTCAGCCTTTGCTGCTCAGGGAGATGCTCCAGTGCCCTCCTCATCCTCACAGCCTGCGCTGGCCCCGCTGCAGGAGCTCCCTGGCCCTGCTGTGCTGAGGAGCCCGAGCTGGGCCAGCCCTGCAGATGTGCCTGCCCAGGGCAGGATCCCTCCCTGCCCTGCTGGAAATGCTCTTCCTGATGCTCCCCAGGATCCCATTGGCCTTTTGGCCACCAGAGCTCCCTGCTGGTCAGGGACAGCTGGTTGTCCACCAGGACCCCCAGATCTTCTCCAGCAGGTCACCCCCAGGCTGTCCTGGTGTCTTGGATTGTTCCTCCCCCCATGCAGGACCTGCATTTGCCTTTGTTGACCTTGAGATTGTTCTCTGCCCTTCTGTCCAACTTGTCCAAAGGTTCTAATAATTATAATTAATAACAGTAATAGTCTTTGGGGATTTTTTTCTCTTTTCTACCTCAGAAGGATCTTAACGGAGTGGCTCCAAGGCAGCATCTTGTGTGTCAGGTTTCACCCCAAAGCAGGTTCATACATTCAGCTTGGAGATATAGATTTTAGCAGGAGTTCTGACAGCTTTCCAAGGCACAGCTCCAGCAGGAGCCAGGGGATAACTCATGATGGGCTGGATCTGCCGTGATGTTAACCTGGGAGGGAAGAAGGAGATTTGATAAGGCCAACTACACCAGTCAGGACTTGTTTGGCCTCTTCTGTGTCTTGGAGATGAATGTCAGGAAGTACCCAAGGCAGCCCATATTCTTTAGATTTTCGCCCTGAATTATTCAAGCACATTCATATCAGCTTTTGTACCTTATTACATCTGTGGCCAGGGGACAGATATTGGGGTTTGCACAGAACACTGAAGCAAAAAGGCAATTTTCAAGCAGGTGGTACCTTTATTTTTCCTGTGGTACTTTTATTTTATCTATGATACCTCGTTAAAGGGCCCACTTTGTCCTTTGCTGCCCTCCCTGTTCAAGTATTGCTGCTTGTTTCATTTGACCCCGTTATGGCTTGTGCTTGTTCCTTTCTGTTTGGTGTTAATCCTGGTTCTTAAGGACGGGTTTGAGGTTAAACAAGTGCTTAATGGCTTTTGTACACCAAGGCATCTGTGTTCCCTTCAACAGACAGGTGGGTTTTCAGGGACTTTTGTTTTTTGCTTGCTGTGGAAGCCCAGGGGAAGGTGCTGCATTGCACACAATGAGAACACTCACATTTTAAAAATTAAGCAGAAATTAAAGCATAAGCAGTTGCTGGATCAGTGTCTCTGGCTCTGGTCCTGCAGAGGATCTCTGGGACACTCTTGTGTCCCTGCTGGACATGTGGGATTCATCCATCAGGACTGGCAGGACCTGAGCTCAGGGTGTGGGGAAAGCTAATTAATTAGTTAAGTTAGAGAGGAAAAGCAGGGAGGGAGGATCAATGGTGACACTTTGGATCATGAAGGAGCCTGGTGTGGCCTTGGCTCTGAAGCTCACGAGGAAATTTGACCTCTTTTTAGATTGCAAACCTTAAAGAATTTACCACTGCTTCTGAGTTTTATCTCCTCCCCTCCTCTCCCCTTCCCTCTCCTTTTTTACCCCCTTCTCCCTTCCCCCTTCTCCCTCCTTTCTTGCTTTCCCCCCACTTTTTCCTTCCCCCCCTTTTCCCTTTCTCTTCCCTTTCCCCTTTCCCCCCTTTCCCTTTCTCTCCCCTTTTTCCTTCCCCTCCTTTTCCCTTTCTCTCCCCTTTTTCCTTCCCCTCCTTTTCCCTTTCTCTCCCCTTTTTCCTTCCCCTCCTTTTCCCTTTCTCTCCCCTTTTTCCTTCCCCTCCTTTTCCCTTTCTCTCCCCTTTTCCCCCCTTTTCTGTTCTCTTCCCTTTTCCCTTCCTGCCCTTCTCCTTCCCCCCTCTCCCTTCTCCCAGAGCAGGAATCAGTGCAATGCAGCAAACACATCCACCCCAGGGAGCATTCTGGGGGGGAGTTGGGGGCAGCATGTCCCAGCCCACCTGTGCCACTGCTGTGCTCCCCCAGTCCTGAATCACCCACCTCTCTCCTCTAAGGTGCTGGCATCCATCCCAAAAGTGGCTCCTGGGACTGTCCTCTGCAGGATTCCCGTTTCCAAGGGTGTCAGGGCCGTGCCTTCCCTCAGACTTACAGTCACTTCAAAAACCCATTACAGGCCCGATTATCAGGGGTGCTTTTAAACCCCTGCAGCATCCATCTCTTTGGTCCATGAATTATGGGGATGATGTATTTCCAGGCTGGAAGATACTCTGACTCCATAGATCACAGAGCTGCAGGTATTTCCCTGCCAGCGCTTGGATACTGGGCTTGATTTGTGGGAATGCTGAGCACAGGTAATTTCCTTCAGTGCCAGGCACTGTTGTGTGTCCAGGGATATTTGGGGGGAGCATTAAGCAAAGCTGGGATGGATTGTGTTCTCCCAGGAAAAAATTGGCAGCCCTCACTGAAAGGAAAGGATCCCCCCTTGTCCCCCAGCCCAGAGCACTGAGAGCCACCTCCAGGCCTTCCCTGGACACCTCCAGGGGTGGGGACTCCAAACCTCCCTGGGCAGCCCCTTCCAGTGCCTGACCACCCTTTCCAGGAGGAAATTCCTCCTGATGTCCAACCTGACCCTCCCCTGGCACAGCTGGAGGCCGTTCCCTCTCCTCCTGTCCCTTGTTCCCTGGGAGCAGAGCCCGACCCCCCCCGGCTCCCCCCTCCTGTCAGGGGGTTGCAGAGCCAGAAGGTCCCCCCTGAGCCTCCTTTTCTCCAGGCTGAGCCCCCCCAGCTCCCTCAGCTGCTCCTGCTGCTCCAGCCCCTTCCCAGCTCCGTTCCCTTCCCTGCACACGCTCCAGCCCCTCAATGTCTCTCTTGTCCTGAGGGACCCAGAACTGCCCCCAGGGCTGGAGGTGGCTCAGCAGTGCCAGCACAGGGGGACAGTCCCTGCCCTGGTCCTGGCACAGCCCAGGTGCCCTTGGCCTCCTGCCCACCTGGGCACACCTTGGGCTCTGTTCTGCTGTGATTGACCAGCACCCCTTTCCCCCTGGGCACTTTCCAGCCCCTCTGCCCAGCCTGGAGTGCTCCAGGGGGTTGTTGTGCCCCAAGGGCAGGACCTGGCACTCTGACTTGCTGAACCTCCCACCACTGGCCTCAGCCCATGGATCCAGCCTGTCCAGGTCCTCTGCAGGGCCTTCCTGCCAGCAGACCAACACTCCCACCTAACTTGGTGTCACCTGTGACCTTACTGAGGGTGCCCTCGATCCCCTCATGCAGATCATTAATGAAGATGCTGGACAGGACTGGGCCCAACACTGAGCCCTGGGGAACCCCATTAGTGACCAGCTGCCAACTTCCCTCCTTGCCTGTATGAATCTGCCCCACTGTTTGTGTCACTGGCCTGGAGATTTGATTCCAGACCCAGGTTTCACTTAAGCACAATTTTAGCTTTAAGTTCATTAGTAGCCACAAGTGAATGGCCTGTCCGTGTCCACAGGGAAATCCTAAACACATTAACTGCCCCTTCATCTCTCCTTACCTACAGTTTGAAGTGTTTGCAGTTGTTCTCCCAAACATTTCTTGGAAAGCCAAGGGTGTCCCAAAGCTTTATGGTGAGTTCAGCACCCACTGCCAGCACTGTTAATATTCTCCCCAGCACAGGGAGTGATGAGCTCTGGGCACTGGAGGTATCTGGTTTTCTCAGCTGAAGCCCTTTTTCAGACATGCCCTGTGGCCTGTGGGGTGCTGGGTTATGGTTTTTGCTCATCCATCACTGGGGTGGGAAATGCATCCACAGATGGGAGGGTCTGGCACAGCCAGGACCTCACTGGGAATGGGACACAGCTGGTGTCTGAAACATCTCCTGTTGTGACCCCAAGGATGTACCAGGAGGGAAGACTCACTAGTTCAGTTTGCTGAGGGACAAACTGAGGTTCAGTCTCTTTCTGTGTGCCTCCTGTGACCTCAGACAGGTCATTTGGCTCAGACCCTCACAGACATTTCTATTTCCAAATACAGAATCACAGAATATCCTGAGTTGGGAGGGACCCACAAGGATCGTCCAGTCCAACTCCTGGCCCTGCCCAGACACTCCAACAATCCCACCCTGTGCCTGAAAGCGTTGCCCAAACACTCCTTGAGCTCTCACAGGCTTTAACTTAAACTAAATATGATTTAACTTGTAATGAAATTGGTGGGAATCGGAGTCTAAATACCCTTAAACACCTGGCTCTTGGTGCTCGACTGAAAAATCTCACTGCACGTGCACATTCTGTGTCAGATGCCTAAACCAGAGCTCTCTGTTGGCCAGAAGATGGGAAACCTTTTTAATATCTTTCTGTATCACAGCTGGAAACATCCAGTCTGTAAAAGAAATGGTTAGTGAGAGGAGAGAGCCCCTGTGGCCCCCAGCTGGTTCTCTCTCTGTGTGTTTTACATGCAGCACTATTAGTGCAGCCAGGCTTTTTGCTGGCTGCAGGTACAAGGGAACAAACACATTTGTGCTGCCTCAGTGGGAAGGAAAATCTGTTGCTTCAAGGACTTGAGCTTGTGCAGTTTGCTGTGTGAGCATCAGGCACAGACAGAGATGGAGCAGAGATGAGTTAAGAGCTCCCAAGAAGACAAATCTGCTGATGGAGAGACGTGGAGCTCGTGCAGGGAGAGAGCCCGGGGTGTGTGACAGGTTGTGATGTGCTCCAGCAACATGATGGGGAGATGACATGGGAGATAACTGGGATGTGTGATCTGCTTGGATCTGCTCCAGCCTTCCTTTAATCTCTGCATTCTTCACCTTTCTTATCTTAATCACCTCTTGCTGCCTTTGAAAGGCAGTGCTGAGATATGATTGTATTTTATTTAGTGTTTGTGCCAGCCTTGTACTTGCTGGATCTGTTGTATGGCTTGATTTTTGAAGGGGTTTTGCTGATGTATTCAGATGTTGGAAAAATAGTTTTTCCGGGCCAAAATTCACCCTTTGAAATCACTACTTTTCCTTCTGATTCCCTGAAAGTATCATTTAGTTTTCTGTGTTTTATAGCAAAGGATGTTCTTCCTTTGCCATTACCTACAGTGTATTGATTCTTGCATTGTAAGACCTGAAGTGTTGGTGCCTCAAAAGACAAAACCCAGAGATCTGCCACTAAATTTATTTCTGGATAACATTAAAAAGGGAAAATTGCCAGTAAGCTGTGGAAGGCACATGTTTTTCCTCTGCTTGGAGAGCTCTCCTCAGCCTCCTCCCTGGCTGTCAAGCATGAGCCCTGCGTGCCTGCCTGCTCCTTTCCCAGCAGATGTGCAATCCAAACTTAATGCAAAGAGGAATTAATAGCACTATTCTTGTCTTTACCTGATCCCAGAATGGTTTGGGTTGGAAGGGACCTTAAGGATCATCTCATGGGCAGGGACACTTTCCACTAGCCCAGGTTTCTCCAACCTGGCCTTGGACACTCCCAGGGCTGGAGCAGTCACAGCTTCTCTGGGCAACCTGTGCCAGGCCCTCCCCACCCTCACAGAGTTTGTTCTGGACCAAACACCAGAGTCCCAGTTCCTTCATCAGCCTGGAGTTGCAAGGGATGGCAGCAAAGCAGAGGTGTCACTGCTCCTGTCACACCAGACTGCAGGAATTTCCTGCAGTAGAATGGTGGCCACCTCAGGATTAAGGAGCAGCCTTTGCGGTGTCTCAAGGCTTGTGTTTCACAGCCAAGCCCAAGTCAGATGGTTCAGAAAGAGGCAAGAAATCTGTGGTTCCTCCACTTGGCTCTTTCTCTCTGTTGCTCTTCCATCTGGCTGCCTACAGTGCTCATGGAATCCTGGAATATCCTGAGTTGGAGGGGACTCACAGGGATCATTGAGTCCAGCTCGACTGTTGCCTCTGAGCCTGTCGTGTTCCTCTGTGCACTCTCAGTTTTCCTGTAAGCTCTTCTCAGCAGTGAGGGAACTGAAAATGTTGACCTTAGGTTGGGCTTTTTGGGCTGGGATGATGTCATGTTAGGTGGGAATAAGTTTGGGTGTCTGTTCTCCTGATCTGGGCCAACAGAGCAGCTGGATAACCGGAGTGTGTCCATGAGGGGCTGTGCTCTGACAGTCACAGCTTCTGAAACCTTTGGCTTCTGAGCCTGAAATTCTTCACACTCACTATTTTTTCAGGCCTAAGCACCTTAGTGAGTCTCCAATCTTGAAGTGCTTTAGCCAATTCCTCTCTGTTTCTGTGGGATTTATGACGTGCACGAAGGACTGGAAAAGGTCACGGAGGTCTTGCCTCTAACCCTGGTGGTGGTGCAGGGGGGATTCCTGCCTACCTTTTGCTCAAACAATTGGGGATTAAAAACAATCTCAACCCACTCTGCTGTCAGACTTTTGAGGCTGCTCAGCACTTTGGGAGGGTCAAGGAAACGGAAGGATCCCGTTGGGTGGGTTCAGAGGGATGTGGGTGAGCTCTGCACAGCCCTGCTGGGAAGGAAGGGGCCCTCAGATCATCCATTCTCCACCAGCTCTGTATTTGGGCACCACTGCAGCTGAGCAGCTGTGTGCTGACAAACCCATCCATCTTCATTGCCTGTCCTGCTGCTGCTCCTGCCTGGCCTTAGATGGGTGTTTTGGGGAGCTGACAGGACCCATTCATCAGCTCAGGAGGACTCAGTTGCCTGCTCAGGGGCAGCAGGGGATGCCCCTGGTGTCAGAGCCTTGAGCTGGCAACACGTTGGCATCTGTGTGATGCTGGTGCTGGTGGTTCAGAGTTGTAACCTGTGTTCCTGATCCTCTGTGATCCCTAAGAGCTTTGGGCTCTTCAGGAACCCGATACCAGCTCAGCTGGCTGCACTCAGATGACAGATTTTGTCCCTAAACCTGGGAGCAGAGTGCTTAGGGATTGATTTCCCCTCTTCCTCTGGCCATGGGATATTGCAACCACGTGTTGAGACTCCAGTGTGGCTTCTCAGAGCAGATGGCTCGGAAGGAGGGTAAATTTGGCTTTAAGGAGCTCTTGGTGGTGGTTTGGGCCATGAGGTATTTGGGAGCTGCTGCCAACATATGGATTTTGTTTAAATGTCACATAATGGGGAATCATGTGAATGAAAACATGGTATGCTTATTTTAGGCAGGGCAGCAGGGACTGCATTGCTCTGAACAGGGGATCAAACCCGAGAAGAAAAGTGACTGATCTTTTTCCTGGCCATTAATTGAGGTTACCTGAATTTTTTTCCCAGAATCAGCTTTTTTTTTTTTGTTACTAATAGCAGGAAGTAGGACTTAGTACTTGATTACTTAGCCTAGGATATAGACTTACCCTTAAGATAGGATTAGACCTCGTGTAATGATTTTCAGCTGTTCATTACTTCATTTGACCAACAGAGAGGCTAACACAGAATTCACAGAGGCAACTTTAATAAATGCCAGAAATATGCACAGCAGGGCTTGGGTTTTTCAACATAAAGAGCAAAGTTACTTTCTGCTGACAATTACAGGCATGTAACACATGGGGAATTATGGACAGAGGTCTGCAGTGACCCCGAATTTATTCAGAGCTCATATGGGAAATGTTTATCCTGCTGCTCTGAGCACAGACATTCCTGTCTGTGGTGGGACTGACACAGCCCACACAGCCCCAGGTTGGAAAAGTACCTGTGATTTCACTGCCTTGGGATCCTCCTGTCAGGGAACAGCTTGGTGGTGTGTGGAAATATTGGATTTTGTAGGTGTTAAAGTGGAGAATAAGAGAAAATTGTCTTTACAAAGTCCAGTCAACTGACCTGAGGATGTTACAGTGACAGTGATACCAAGAAATTGGTCCGTGGTGCCCTTTGGGTGCTGGTAGAAGTTTCCTGCTGGTGATTCACAGAGTCACTGAGGTTGGAAAAGCCCTCCAAGACCATCAAGTCCAACCAGTGCCCAATCCCCACCTTGTCACCCAGCCCAGAGCACCCAGTGCCACATCCAGTTGGACCCACCACGCTCTTGCCTCTCCTTCCCCTCCCACTGGGCTTTGTGAGCCCAGTGTTCCCCAGCAGGTGGGATTTTGTCCCTAAGGAGATGCAGCTCCTCTTTCCAGCCTTGAGAGGGGAGGGATGTTCATTTTAGAACACACTGGCAAGTGTTTAAAAACCAGCAGCTGGTGTTGGCTGGAGATGGGAGTTGAGACATTGCAAAGGATAAAAGCAGATTCGGTAAAATTCTGTTCAGTCCCTGAAGTCCCACCAATGCAATAAGCAAATCCCAAATACAGGGTAGTTTGTGGGTCTCTTTACTTTTTGGTTTGGCAGTGGCACACAGAGCCCTCAGTCCAGGTTTGGATCCCTGAGGGTGGTAAAGTTGTGCTGATGAACATCTTCCTCCCAGAGTCTCATTGTCACCTTAAATATACTGCATTTATTGCTGTTGTCATTAGTTATTTGTACCTGGGTAGTGTTCAGGAAACCTGGTCATGTATCAAGATCTCATTGAGTACAAATGAACAGTAAAATAACACGGTGCTTCACAGACCTTACAGTTAATGACTTAACTAATTACTCTAATTAATCTGTGCAAAATTGGAGAATTTGCCCTGGGACCTTCTGAAAAATTAGTAAACATATATTGTCCTTTTTTTCTGCCAGATATTCTCATATTGAGATTTTTATCTCTGCTCTGGGTTACACTGGAGCAGAAGAACAGCTGTGCTGGGACATCAAAGCATGGCCAAAAATGTCCATTTAGCCTTAATTTATGCAAAATACCTTCTGGTGTCCACTCACTTCCCAGGCTGAGGAGTGGGGCTGGTACTGGGGGTCTCTCCTTGGCTTGTGCTGGCATCAGGATTTTGGGGGGTGTGGGGTGTAGCACATGTGCTGTTTCTCTCTTCCAAAAGTCTTGGTGTGGGAACAATTGATTTTTGAGGCTGGTCTAGTTGAAATGAGCAGCACAATCCTTACAAGTGTGCATGTATTGAAAATATGACAAATTATTTGGCCTAGAGGATGTGATACTGTCCTTCTAAATGGATCCTCTTGGAATCTGACCTTTAAAAAGGATGTTTTGTTGTTTTTTTTAGCGAGGTAATTTCTGGTGCCTCAAACGCTTGCCAGCCCCAGTTTGGAGCTGAAACCTTGAGCAGCACAAATATATTTATTACTTTTTTGTTGCTGTATTTTTGTGTGTCCTTAATCCCCCCTGTCCTTCCCCCTGCACGAATGTGGGAAATAAGCCTGGTTCAAACTGCTCCTTATCTGCCTGGGACTGAAATTAGGTTTGTTCTTCCCAGAAGTGATGACAGGTACAAGGAGGTAACGGGGGGGGTGATTTGTCACAGGGAGAACTTTTGCTGTGTCTCAGATGAGACTCTGTGAGTGTTCACCTGCAGAAGGTGGTGACCCACAGCAAACAGGCCAGTCTGAGATAAAAAGGATCTGTCTCAGGGCTCGGTGAAATCCGGGGAAGGACTCTGGGGGGGTCAGGCTGCTCCCGAGCCAGCAGCAACTCAGGGGCAGCAGTTCAGGTGCTCCTTTTAATCTGCAGAAGAAGGTGTGGAGAGCGAGTGCCGCTGTTGCAGTGCCCTCAGGTGCTGTCACACGGGTCTCAGGCTGCTGCCCTTCCACCCAGGGGTCCCAGGGAGAGCTGTGAGGATGTACCTTACTTTTACTCATGCTAATTAATCTAATGGCTTGCTTTTAAGCTCACACAGAGCACAGCGAGGTGCCTGCAGTGCATCAGGTTCACGGGTTCCTCCTGCCTGTCCTCCAGGGAAGCCTCTCACGAAGTTAAACTCCAAACTGCAGATGTAAAAGCCCTGCAGTGTTTTTTTCAAGCCCCAGTGCCCACCTTGAGTTATGGCTTGATGCCAAATCAGCACCAGCCTCTGAATATGTTCAATTTGGTAGTTTGGAGTCTGGATTTCTGGTGGTAACTTTTTTCCATTAGTAATTTGAAAACTGAGCAGGAGTTTATCCAGAGGCATAAATCCAGAGCAGTGACATTACACTCACCATGGTTATGTGGATTAAAAGGGTTATCTGCTGGTAAAATCCTGGGGCAGGTTGAAGTGAAAAGGAACAGTTTTGAGGAAAAGAGGGATGAGTGCTGCCATTAGATGCTTTAATAGCCAGGAACACCAATATTCCCTCTCTGGTAGAAAGAAGGCACTTGAGCCTCTGGTATCACTGGAGGATGTTTCTGAGGACTTTGGGCACATGTAGGGTGGAGATGTCTGAGATACAAGTGGTGGATCATGGTACAGAAAGTGTAGGAGAAGGGGAGGGAAGGAAAAGGAAGGGCTGGTTGGTGCCCAGGGCAGGATCTGGGGGGGGGGGGGGCTGTGTAAGGAAGCCACTTGGCCATGGAGATGCAAGAAGGGCCATGAGCAGGGTTATCAAAGCAGTGCCTGGTGCTGAAGTGGAAGCAGCAGTGAGAATTTCTGGGGTGATGGAAAACTTTACACTGAAGAGCAAGTGCAATCCTTCAGTCACTCTTTGAAAGTGTGTGCTGTAAACTCCAAATTCAAGCCCAAAAGATGAGTTGGGGCAGCAGCTCACTGCTCTCCCTGCCTTCCCTCATTTCCTGCTCAGCATTTCTTATTCTCTTTGAATTATAGATCCAAGTTGCTCTCAGGTGTTGTCAAAAGGTGGCATATCCTTAATAAGTAAACATGGGGAAATGGATGTAATGCTTTTGGCTTTCCTCTTGACCCACATGTGAGGCAGGAGCTGTGTTCTGCTCAGGAGCAATTTCCCCAGGGACAACCCAGTCTCTGCAGACTCAGGGGGTGTGGAAGGATTTGTCATGGCAAGCAGGAAGAAAAAAGTGGCGGATCCTGGAAGGATGTCTTTGGGAAAGTGTGGGGGGAAAGAAACAATCCCCCTCAGGCCCTGTGTGAGTCAGGGGAGGGTGTGACCCTGTCCTGCCCCAGGAAGGTGTCCCCAGTGTGGCTCCTCAGCTCCCCTTTCTGTCCCCAGCTCCCAGCAAGGTCTGGTTTTCATTCTGTGCTCTGTGGTTTGTAACTGTTCTGGGAGTTGGAAGCAGCACCCTTTTCTGCTGAAAGAGCATCTTTTTAGGGCATCTTTTCCACAGCATCTCTGGACCTGCTTGAGCAGGGAGGGGATGTGGCTCAGGATTTGGCAGCTCCGTGTCTGCATTTTCCAGTGAGCAGCTGATTCCCTGCTAAACCTGACCTGGAAAGGCAGGGAGCTGCTAAATGAGGTTGGTGACCCTGGGTATTGTACAATGACACTTTCCCCCCCCCATTAAGTCCTTTAATTTGCTGAAGGGCAAAGAGGGCCAGCTTTGCCAGGTGGGTGCTAATTGCATTCCATAGGGAGCTGGAAGAGTGAGAGGCAGATATAACACAGTGTTTGAGCTGTTGTGAGGTGTTTCCCAAATGGTTTATGATGATCAGTTTGGGGATTAATTAAAATATTGCCCTAACAACTTGTCTTTCTCCCTGTATGTCTAGAAGAAGCAATGGCAGGGCTTTTAGTTGTTTTTTTTTGGTTTTGTTTTTTTTTTTTAACTAAAGTATCACCACAAAAAGAACAGTCCCTGCCTGTGTGCTGGGAGCTGCAGGGTTACTCATTAGCACAGGTTTTAGGGGGGAATTAATTGGTATTTGTGGGAATCTGGGCAGGAGTCTTAGGAGGAGAGACAGGAATAGGTTGTGGGGGGCAAGGACTGAAGTGTTCAAGGGATGTGTGGTTGTGGAAGGGAGACTGTGCTGGGACTTTAAGGGATGGAAATCAAGTGAAGGTGGGATGGAATGAGAGAAGAAGGAAGTGTGTGTGTTGGAGGGTGGGAGGGAAGGTGGAGATGAGGAGTGTGGCAGCCTGGGAAGTCCTGACTCTGTGTGGCAAGCACAGGGCACGTTCTCCAGGGAGGGGGTTTGGAAAAGGCCACATTTGTTGAGTCCTCTTTGCTTTCTGGTCCCCAAGGGGGAAATGAAGGGGCAAGTGTGCACTGTCCTGATGCTGGTGGCACATCCCTGGGATTTGTGGGAATCTCTTCTGCAGGGCAGGAGGCTGATGGAGGCTGACCAGGGAGACAGCACACCCCTCAGTGCTTGAGCCACCCCTGGGGCTTCCTGTCATCACGTTGATTGAGTGCACTGCTCTCAGAAAGAGGCTCCAGACACTCCTCTTTTGCTAAAAACAGGATTGTGTCAAGTGTTGTAGTGGTTGAGGCCTCTGGATTGGCCTGGTCCCAAGACCAGCCAGGTTGGCTCTCAGAGTGAGGTGTCAAAGAACAGCCCCTTGAGGTCAGGGCTCAGGTGTCACCTGTCACTTGGTGTGGCCACTCAAGAGGGGAGGCCTCTGGAGGAAACCACCCTGCCCTGGCAGGTTGTTCAGGAGGGAGGAAGTTCTCTAATTCCCAAGAGCTCGGATTCTGTCTGTGAGCACTGATCCTTCCAGGCTAAGATACCTTGGACAAACTATTTCTGTGTTTGACTGAGGTGTGTTTTCTCCTGAGTTCTCTTGGAGCACCAACTACAATGGGATCAAGACCCTGTTGTACCACACACTGTGTTGTACCCAGTGTTCTATAAAAAGAACAAGGACAGTCCTACCTCAGGTACCTTAAAACCCAAGTCCTATATTTAGCTCCCTCTCAGGAGTGCTCTGAACATTAATTATGTCTTTAAAGCACTTAGTGCCTGTCATCAGGAGCTCTCTGTAGAAACACAGAGTCTCACAGTCACACATCTGGGGCCTCTTAGGGGTTGTTCCCAGTGCTGCACAGCATAACCAGTCACAGATGTGCACTGGTGGTGGAGACCAAGCTCCAGCCCTCCTTCCTCGGGGCCCTGATGGCAAAGCAGCTCAGCTCAAGCTTTACTTCAGCACTTGGGTTGGGTTTGGTAGCAAACTACTTAAACTTACACAAAACTCTGCCTTCACCTTCACTGAGTCCCACTGGAGCAATTCCAGCTTTTTGTCCCAGAGGTGTCTGTTGTGTTCATTACAACCAAACATGTTACTGCCCCACCTTGGATCCATGGGTGGTGTGTTAGTTGGCAGAAAGCAGATGTGCACAAGAAGAAAGGCACTGCAGTGAGAATCTTTCTCTCTGGTGACCAAATGAGCTCCTCTGTTGGTGGCCCTGGATGTTGCAGGTCACGGTGTGTCACCCCCACGACCTGTGTGCCAAGAGCAGACAGATGGGAAGAAGTTTGAAGAGCACAAGGACTCTCTGGGGTGCCCTGTGTGTCTGAGAGCACACCCGAAAACCAGCCACAAATTGGCCTGGGCACTGAGTGAGGAGAATGTCTGAGCACAGCCAGACCCAGAGGTGTCAGAGAAGTTAAATGCACTGAGCAAGGCCCTGTAAAACAGATTTTCTTGACCTTGAAAAGTAAGTAGTAAGTTCACAGCTCAGTAAAGTGCAATTAGGGGGGTGAAGCTTGTACACACTTGCTGAAGATGTACCTGTGAACTCAGAGTTTTCTCTTCCTGCAGCCAAATTAACATCATAGTTACATTCTTTTTTGGGGAAAGCCCGTTTTGGGCAATGCCAGCCCTTCTCTGACATGTTGGTCTTAAAAAATAGCTCAGTGAGCACACACAGGAGGAGTCCAGGGAGGGATAATACAGATCAAAGGGCCCCTGTAGGGAAACTGGGAAGCACTGTGAGGACCCCTCTGAGCAGTGCCCTGTCACAGGGTACAGTCCCTTCTTACAGCACCTTTTTATGTCCACTGATGTCCAACTTTTTGGCCTCAATGACACGAAGCTCTGCCTGGGGCCACGGCTCACAAACACCACCCGTGTTTTCCTCCCTTCCCCTCAGGAGTGGGAAGGAGGGAGGGAGGAGGGAGCTCCTTGGTCAGGCTCATCACCCTCTGCAGGTTTTATAGCCTGATCCAGCAGTTTGGTCCCCTGCCCTCTCCCATTCCCTGGCTCCCAGGGCTCTGTGGAGGAGGTGCCCCATGCATGGGGCTCACACACTTTGCTGCTGAACCTGCCACCCCCCCCCAAAACTCAACCTCCAACTGGAGCATCCAGCTTTGTGTTCATGTCTGCACTACACTGTGGTATTTCTTCATTTCTTTTCTTGCCAAATGGCAGCTTTCCCCTCCTTTCCAACTAATCTATAGAGAGAGGAAATGTTTGCAGAAAGGAAAACAAGAACACGCATTAAAAGCAACCACAAACATGAACAGCTTGTTATGGAGGCACGGCCTGGAAATAACAGATTCCTCATGAAAATAAAAGTGCAAAATATTATTTATAACCTTTGAATGGGGTTTAGAAACTGTTGGCTTGTGTTTCTGTGGGTTCTCTTCTTTGCCTGATTCCATATTTGCTCCTGTGGTTCTGTTCCATTCCCTGTCTCACTGTGGGGGTAACTCCAGCCACGGTTTCTCTTGGGACAAGATGGATTTAAGGAATTATTGTTTCCCCACCTTTGGCTGTGTGGCCCTGTGCTGGCACTGGAGTTTGATGTCTCTTGGTGTGTCCAAGCCAGCAGCTTTGCCTGGAAGCAGAAGGGTTGTGAGGAGGGTGGGAATGGACTGTGGTACCCAAGGAAGTTCAGTTTTACACCGGGGGATAAAAGCAGCAATGCAAGTCAAACCAAAGGTGTGTCTGAGGTGGGTTTTGGGCAGTGGCTGGTGGGAGTGACTGCCTGGGGATGAATAGTTTGCAGTTTGGCCCCACAAATCAGTGCCTGAGCACAAATGAGGGGGGTGATGTTTTGCTGCTGAGGATGGAAGAGTTTGGGAGCTCCTTAAACTGCCTGTGCTGAAGAAGGTGTTATGATCTGTCCTGATTTTCTGATGCTTGGGTTGGGCTTCAAAATGGAGAGAGTGCAGGGTCAGAGTCATGGAACAGTTTGGGTTGAAAGGGACTTTTAAAGATCATCTATTTCCAGTGGTTTCTCAGTGCCCCATCCAACCTGACCCTGAAGGCTTCCAGTGATGGGGTACCTATAACTTCTCTGGGCAAGGAGCTGCCCTGCCATCATCTCTGAGAGCCTTACAGGCAGGCTGTGTCCTGCCAGAGTGATGTCCCAGCAGCTCAGAGAGGAGAGCAAGACAGTTAATTCTTGCTTCAATTGCAATCTGCCTTCTAAAAATAAAGCTGCCCACAGTTGCTCCTCTGGTCACCCTGTGGGGCTCACGGCTGACCACTGTGAATGTGCAGGACTGCCTTTGCCCTTGGCCTTGCTCACTTGGGCTCCTGTGTCCTGAGCTATCCCACAGGCACTGAGCCTGTTTGGGAGTAGTTTGGGTGCTTCACAAAGCCCAACAAGTGCAGAGCTTGCACTCAGGGCTTTGCTGAATCAATACATCATTAGGTGTGTGGACCAGGGCCCTTTTCTGTCTTCTGAATGGTGACAGGCCCTAAATTGATCCCTGAAGTTCCTGGAACAGCATCAGATCTGTAATGTCGAGTCCTGCTGTGGTTTATGTTCTATGGCATTGGGAGGCTGCTAATTCAGACTCCTCTTATGATACTTCATCAGCTTTTAGATCTCTCTGTGCTCCCTCAGAGCAGATGGATTGCTGGATAAAGCTTTTTAGTGGGGCTTCTCAACCTCACTGCTGTCACTGGGAGGAGAGGCTGGGATAATTCCCTCCTGCACGGAGCCTCCTCCTCTCACAGAGCATCCAGAGATGTGTGCCCAGAGTCCCCTCTAGTCCTGGAGCCTCAGCAGGTGACTCCCAGATTTAAGGCTGGGAGTGGAGCAGCCAGCCCTGCTCACCTGGTGCTGGTCTGCTCTGTAGGGTTCTAGTCTGCTCTTAAGAGGGGGAAATGCCCAAACAGGCCTGAAGGGAGAAGCCTGTGGAGCATTTTGGCTGCAGCTGCTGAAGTGGCCAGTGATGGAGATAAAGGGCCCCAAAAATGAACTGAACCCAGACCCCTGATGCCAGAGGGTCTCACCAGGAAGGTGAACTTAAGCCATGCAGCTCTAGTTGTGCTGTCTTGGAATTGACCTGCTGTCCAGGATGCTGTGCTGGGGGAGAACCTGCTCTGCTGGGCACCCCTTCTCTCTCTCATTAGGTTTGGTATCTGGTTGTGTTGGTGAGGCCCTGGCAGAGAAGCTGTGGCTGCCCCTGGATCCCTGGAAGTGTCCAAGGCCAGGTTGGATGAGGCTTGGAGCAACCTGGGCTAGTGGAAGGTGTCCCTGCCCAGGGCAGGAGGTGGGACTGGATGGTCTTTTAAGGTCCCTTAAACCCAAACGAGTCTGGGATTCTGTGCTGGGTGCTCTTCTCTACATGTCCCTTTTCTGAGGGTATTCTTTGCTCTCTTGTTGCTGCCTGGGCTTGATGGTGCTTTGTGATGGTTTGGGCCACCATAAAAGAGCAGGGAGAAGCTTGTGAGAAGATTGCTTCTGACTGTTGTAACCAGCTCCTGGAAATACCTTCTGTGTGGTGTAGGGAAATAATTTTGCCTGCATCCCAGGGAGATTGGATCCTTGAAAGCAGCCCTTAAGCAGGGCTTAATAAAGTGAGCTCTCTGGAGTTCCTCAACATCTTGAACACGGATATGGTGTGCCTGGAGTCAGCTGTCTCACTAAATGATCTTAGTGATGGCTTTGACCCTGATTTTCCTTTTTGTTATCCATTGTGATCTACTCCTTTTTGCTTCTTTTTCCTCCCTTCTCTCCAATAAATAACAGCTATTTCCAGAATATGATGGTCCCATCTGTTACTCAGAGATATAAATTTGTATTTGTGTGTCATAAAGTGTGAGATTGCTGTAACACACTCTTTTCTTTCCCTTTTCTGCAAATCCCCTTCATCCCTCCCCACTCACAGATCCCAGTCTGTTCCCAGGAACTGTGAGTCGATGCTGGTGGTGTGTTTAGACTTGGAAACTGCCTCAGATGTATCAGTGTCGTGCCTGCAAAATATAGATCCTTCCTTCCAAGGCCTGTGTCTTGCACCTGCTGATGGAATGATGTGGTTTATTCCAGCACACTTCATCCCACAGAGCCCTGGGAGCTGCCCCCTGGTCACAGGGGTCCCTGTGCCAGCCCAGGGGGGCACAAAGTGAGGGTGGGAAAAGCACAGGAAAGCCATATCCATTAGAAACCATGGAGAATGTGAAGGGCAGCAGGGAATAACTGGTCATTTTGGGAGAAGAGGAGACTGAGGGGAGACCTCAGTGCAGTTCCACCTTCCTGGGCAGGGGCAGAGGAGGGGCAGGGACTGAGCTCTGCTCTGGGGGGACCAGGGACAGCAGCCAGGGAATGGCTGGAGCTGTGTCAGGGCAGGCTCAGGTTGGATCTCAGCAAAAGGTTCTTCCCCCAGAGGCTGGTTGGGCACTGCCCAGGCTCCCCAGGGCAGTGGGCACAGCCCCAAGGCTGCCAGAGCTCAGGGAGGGTTTGGCTGATCCTCTGGGGCACAGGGGGTGACTCTGGGGGATGTTCCTGTGCAGGGCTGAGGGTTGGACTGGATGGTCCTGGTGGGTCCTTCCAGCTCAGCACATTCTGGGATCCTGTGAAACCTGTAAGTGATGGGCTCCAGGACTGGAATTTCTCCTTTGGAAGGGCAGCTCCAGCAGCAGCACCATCTCCTGGGTGGTGATACCAGCACCCACCAGGAAAGAGCATTCCTCTAATTATTAAATTGCCAGGAATGCTTCCCAGGTGTCCAGGGTTTTCCTGGGGATACAAATCACCTCCAGGCTTGTCTTTTGTGTCTGAACAAGATCTCTCTGCCTGAGACTCCCATGGAGGCACTGCCTGTTCTCCCTGCTGAGCTGCAAAGAGCTTTCCCCAGCCCACAGATTTGTGACTCTGTTGCTAAATCCTTCCTCCTTCAACAGTGATTTTATAAATGTGAAGGAGGATGAGGGATTCCAATATCTTCAGACTTTCAGGGAGCACAGAACTGTGTCCAAGCTCTTCTGCTCGTCCCAGGTTTCTGAATCAACTAAATTATTCCTCAGAACTAAAAAGCCTCGGCCAGTTGAAGGATTTCTGTTATTTTGTGCCAGAGGCAAATCTTGATTGGGAAATTCTCATTTGGAACCCCAGCTTGGTGGTGTAATGGCCTAAGCAGGGTGAGACTGGCTTTGACATTCCCCTGATGACTTTATTGTCCTTGCAGTAGGTGCTGATCCTCCCTCTGGCTCTGAGGGGAATTTCTCTGTGTCTCCATTTTCATATAGATAAGAAAACCTCAATTTTGAATATGTGCATCTGTAGATATATATAAATGTATATTTATGTCTAAATATTTCAAATGAGATTTCAAGCCCTGTGCAGTGTGACTGTGCTCTCCCACCTTTTCCATGCAGTACAAGGTGGGAAAAAACCTTGGAAAACATTCCCATAAAGATGTAAATGCAGCTGTGCTTAAATCATTCTTCTACAAATCGTCATCTAATCTACCTTAAATTATAGAATCCCAGAATATTTTGGGTTGGAGGGGACCTTAAAGCTCAGCTTGTTCCACCCCCTGCCCTGGGCAGGGACACCTTCCACCAGACCAGGATGCTCAGAGCTCCATCCAGCCTGGCCTTGAACACTTTAATATATTTAATATATTATATTTAATATATGTGCCCATCCTGTTTTGGTCCTTGCCTGGCTGGGCTGCAGGAAAATATGTTCTAGTCACTCACACCCACCTGTCACAATTATTTAAGTGAAATCTTAATGCTCTGTTGGCCAAATTCATTTCAGGGAGAATTATTCACATCATTTTACATAGGCAGGAGCTTTCTTAGAGATGCAATATGTTGCATTACAGGTAAAATATGCTGTATTTTCAGTTTGTGTCTGGCTAAAAATCCCTGCTTGCCAAGTCTGGGACCTGCTCCTTTTTCTGGGCTCGCATTTGTCATTCAGTGTGAAGGCAGAGGTTGGAAGTTTTCTTTTCCCAGTGCCCATGTTCATGTTAATCTCTGCAGTAAACCACCACATCATTTGCATGGTGAAGGACACCAGGCAGCTCTTGGATCCCTGCAGCTGAAGGAGATGTTCTGATATGCTAAAGAACAGCTCACTGGAAAAGTACTGTCCAAAGGGAAGGACACTGATCCTTTAGCAAGGGGGATTTGTTGGAAGTGCTGCAGCATCCCATTTGAGGGATATACTGGCTTTTGATAAGTGGGAAAAATATACTTTACATGTACCCTGAAGAAAACTGTGCAGGGTTCAGGGGAATACTGTTTTTTTCACTGGACTCTAGTACTTAAGCTCATTTTAAAAAACTCTCTCTATATTTTTCCCCCCATCTCTTTTCTGCTGCTCCCTTTACTGCTACTTTTAGTTCCCTCTGCAGGAGGATAAGGATGCTCTGAGAAGGAGGTGAGTGCCAGGGAAGGTCCCAGAGCCAGTTGTGTTTGGTATTCCCTCCACAACTGCCACAGGTTGCATGTTACGTAGTGTAACCTACAGTCAGAGTTATTCATTCTAATAAACAAAAGGCCTGAGCAAGGACTGGCTAAAAACTGTGTAAAAACAGGGAGAAAAGAGAAAATCCCATGTCCCAGGTTGCACCAAAGCTGCAAAGGAAAATTGGTGCCTGTTCATCTGCCAATTACCCTTATCCTTAATGAACCCTTCTTTAAAGTCTGTATGTGCAGCAATCAGCAGGACAACACTACAGACTCCAGCAGTTTTCCATAATTTCCAGCATTACCTGGGACATTTTGCCCTTTGGTAGCTATTGTAGTTTCTCACAAAATGCCCTAAAAGCCTCTCAGTTGTGTCCTCTCTGTCCATGTCCCCTGGGAGGTCACACAGAGGCACCACAAGCGCTGGGAGTGCTGGAACACGGGCACAGATTGGGCCATTTACCCCATTGCTGTGGCTTTTCCCCAAGTCATAAATGTCTTGTTGGCCTTCAGACCTCTGGCTGAGAGAGGCCAGGAGCCCAAATCCCTGTGAGAGCTCTCCAGGCTGGAAGATCCCAGTGCTCAACTTAATCGGGGCTGTAATTTTCAGAGACATCTCCTGTAATTTTCTCTTTATGGTTCCCGTGTTTTCAGGACCATTTCAGTATTATTTATCTCTTCTGGAGGAGGAGGGGTTTATGTTCCTCTTTATTGTAGGAATGTGCCTTTCAACCTGAGCTGTGTGTACTTCTCAGCAGGATGACATAAATAAAGAAAGATGCAGCTGAAAAATTTGCTTCTCCAGAAATCTTTCCTATGTTAGAATCACAGAATGGTTTGGGCTGGAAGGGACCTTAAGGATCATCTCGTTCCAACCCCCTGCCATGGGCAGGGACACCTTCCACTAGCCCAGGTTGCTCCAACCTGGCCTTGGACACTCCCAGGGATGGGGCAGCCACAGCTTCTCTGTGCCAGGGCCTCCCCACCCTCACAGGGGAGAATTTCCTCCTGATATCCAACCTAACCCACTCTCTATCAGTTTGTAGCCATTCCTCCTTGTCCTGTCCCTCCATCCCTTGTCCCAAGTCCCTCTCCAGCCCTCCTGTGACCCCCTTTATGGTACTGGAAGGCTGATATTCTTTTCCACCCTCAGCATTAAGGCTCAACACCCCTGTTTATCAGAGATGCCTTTTAATTTCAGGTCCTCTTCCCTCTTCCCCAGCCACCTTGAAGTTTGCTCAGCTGAGGTTTAGATCAGAGTTAATGCTTTCCTTCATCCAGGCTGACATGGAGCAAAATGCTTTCCCCCCCACCCCAGCAGCTCCCAAGGAGACTGTTTGGAAATGAAGGCTGGGTATCCCATTATATTATTTTTTACTAAAGGTTTTCTCTATCCTAGAAAACTCCTGTCTCCTCAGGAAATACACTACCAGTTTAAGAAGAGACAAATATATTTACTAGAACTGTACTCAGTCTAGGAATAACTTTGCTGTAAAGATTAAATTTTTATATCATCTTGAAGAAAACCAACTCTTTGCCAGTCCCCAGGGATGCCATGTCTGGTCATTTCAGGAGAAGGGACTCAGATCTTGGCAGCTCTAAGTGGTGTGGGTTTTGTCCTTCTATTCCTGCAGTATAAGAGCAATATATTCCTTTTGTTGCAAAGTTCAGAATTTTTAGGAGATTCTGAAAAAAAAACAAAGTTTTTAAGGAACTTGGGTGAATGTGGCTTTGGGAGGAGTGAAGCTCGAGGCTGCTCAGAGCTCTGATCTGCCCTGAACACCTCATGGTGATGCAGCTCGTTACCACCTCAAGAGCTGGCAGAATTCCCCAGGGAGTGAATTGTCTCCCAAGATCAAGCCTTTTTGAGGGGGATTAGTGCTGTTTATCACTGGAGATGGGCTGGAGCAGACATCAGGGGAGACTTTCTGGCAGTGGTTCAGCACTTCTGCTTTGGTGCCTGCCCAGAATGATGAAGGGTTCGCTCTGTGAATTGGGAGCAGTTTTGACTCGTTGCTTATTAGCCCTGTTCCTGGAGGAAACAAGCTGACAGGATCATGCTCTTGCTCTTTCTTGCTCCTTGTGTCTCTGTGTGTGACTTCTGGCCCTTCCAGGCTGATTTAAAAAAAGTTTTATAGAATCACAGGATCAGAGAATCTCCTCTGAGTTGAAAGGGACCCCCAAGGATCACGGAGTCCAACCCTGAGCCCTGCACAG
>NW_021940460.1:1993507-2004654 GCF_001715985.3 Manacus vitellinus
AGCCAAACCCTCCCTGAGCTCTGGCAGCCTTGGGGCTGTGCCCACTGCCCTGGGGAGCCTGGGCAGTGCCCAACCAGCCTCTGGGGGAAGAACCTTTGGCTGAGATCCAACCTGAGCCTGCCCTGACACAGCTCCAGCCATTCCCTGCCTGCTGTCCCTGCTCACACAGGTCGGAGCTGCCCCTCCTGTGCCCCTCAGGAGGAAGTTTGGCAAAGGGCTGATGGTTTTCCAAGGGAAGCACATGTTGGTAGGAGGCCACAGCAGAAGGCTGTGCTGGAAACCAGCCCTGGACAGTTGTGTGGGGATCAGCTGCCTTCAGAGGTTTGTTCCCCTCCTGCTCCTGTGGCTCCACAGGCACCAACTCCTCCATTGGCAGCATTTTGCTGTTGGGACACAGGGAGAGCTCCCTTGTCCTGTGATGTTTCCATGCAGGCTGTGAAGGGCAGGCAGGAAATGGCAGAAGGTCTCTGTGCCACCTCCCAAAGCCTGCAGGCTGTAGCTCCCTGACACCTTGGGGTCCTGCTGCAGGGACAGGGGTGTCAGCAGGGACTGGAAAAGGTCATTGGAGATCAGGGGAGCCCTTAGTGAGCCCTCACTTAGGCCTGGGAAGTGTGTGGGTGTCTCTGTGCTCCCAAAATTAGCTCAGTTGGTCAGAGCATGGTGCTGATAACACCAGGGTTGTGGGTCTGACCCCTGTATGGGCCAGTCATGGAAGAGCTGGACTTGATCATCCTTGCGAGTCTCCTCCAACTGGGAATATTCTGGGATTCGGACGTGAAATGTGGGTTGATGTAAAGCCCTGGGAGCTCCCTGTGAGGAGCTTTCCCTTGTTCCTGCCTGGCTGAAGCAGCCACATGGGCTGGGCTGAGAGGAACTTCTGAAGTTACCGCAAAAGCACCTCAAGCTCACAGAAAGGTGCTCTTTGTGCAGCCCAAAAATGTGGTGAATAAAAACCAGTGAAAGGATTGACTGGACAAGGATCTGCTGGAACCATTTGTTTCCAGTCCTGCCTCTCCTGAGGCACCTTTCCAGCCAGCTGGAAACGAATTTCTTCCTCTTCTGTTTGGACATGAATTACCTTTCTTGCCAAACGTTCCTCGACTCTTGCACACCAAGGTGACATCCCCACTCAGGGCTGAGCCCTCCTGACAGCCCAGGCTGGGGGAGGAAATGTTCAACCAGCACAGAGACAGACAGGGAGATCCTCCCTGTCACATCACACCTGGGAATATTCATCTCCATGACTCTCCCTGGGGGGGTGTGGGATATCCTGGCTGCTCTCCTGGAAGGCAGGGGATGGATCACAGCAGTGCCCTGCCCAACACATACAGATGGATCACCTTGATTGACTCCCTTGGTTAAATGACTTGGATTTATCTGCACTTCCTGAGACAGAGTTTAGAGCAGTAGAAGGACAGAACATGCAGAAATAAGGGAATGTGCTCAGTGAGGAGAGAGAAGTATGTGCTGGGATGTGTGTGTGTCCAGTTGTCATGACTGTGGTCATGGAATAAAGCAGTTAATGGCATTACAGGTTTGTCAGTCAGAGCTGGTGGATATAAATCATGTCTCGGCCTCTCTCTGGTTCCTCAAGAGAGGCTTCATTTCACCAGGTCCCTCATTCTGCAGTGTCACAGCAGAGCCTTCTCCCAAGCACGGGAGCACAGAGGGGTCTGTGTGGGCTCTGCCCATGCTTCGACTGCACCTTGGGAGAGACAGAGAATGCACCATCCCCTGGGGTATCTTTGTTGTGTAACAGAACCACAGAAGGCCAAGTAAAGGTGTCCTGGTGTTGTCCAGCAGCTCCCACCCCCCCCTCCCAGTCAGCATTGCTGGTGGATTGAAGGTTTGGCTGGAGGGAACACCCAGCCTGCAGAATTCCTTGGCAAAGATATCCTTGCTCCAGGCCTCTGCTGCTGCTGCAAAGACCAGCTCAGCTGCACCATCGTGGAAAGGCTGGTGTGGCCTCAGAGGTTGTTGGGATTTGGAACACTGAGCAGGGATCCCTCACCTGGAATTCCAGGTACTTCCCTGAGGTGCTGGAGCTGGGAACTCAATTCCCTTGGTCTGGACAGAGATAAGAGACTGAGAGGGAGGCTGATGGATCTTGTGGTGGATGGATCAGCCTGGCAGGGATGAGTCTGTCCCTGCTGACTGCAAGTGTGGAGCTCTGGGAGAAGCTCTGCCTTCAGTGTCTGAGTTAAACTCAGATTTTAATCCCTTGATAATAACCCAGATTGTGTTTTTAAAACCTGCTTTAAACAGAGCCAAAGTGCTGTGATGTTTGGGTTCTGATATCCCACTGAGGGGGAACCCCAGGTGCCACTGCCCAGCACCGAGGTCCTTCACCCACAGAGCCTCTGCCAGGCCTTGCCCACCTCAGAAAGTCCCCACTGCCCTTCCAGATTCAAAGCACCAAGAGCAAGAGCACTGGGGGAGTGAGAAATGTGTTAAAATGGATCAAGAAAAGCAAAATTAAGCTTTAAAAGCAAACGGGTGGATGCTGAGGGTTCCTGTACTGGAAGTGAGCTGTTGAAGGGCTTCACAGCTCAGTCTTCCAGTCCTTGGAGAGGCAGGAAGAATTTGTTACGGATTTTGGTGGAACTGTTTCATGGGGAATGTGAAAAAGGAGGAATTGAAAAGATAAACTGAGTTTTTGTTAGAGTGTGTCTGTTAGAGTGGTAAAACCCTCAGCTGATGAACTGGGCAAGACCTGGGGTACTCTGAGGAAATGTGTTTGGGCAGAAAGATCAGATTTTGAGGAAGAAACAGACATTTTGAGAAGAATTGCCTCTGTGACAATATATATTTTTTTAAAATACTGTTTAACTCTGCCGCGGTCTGTGCGTAAAATGAAATTGGTGTCTCTTCCCTCCATAACCCAGCTGTGTCCCCTGGGTGGGGTTGGGAAGTTCACAGAGTGATCTCCTGACCTTCTGCAGGCCACAAAGTGTCCCCTTTCCCATCTTCTTGACCGGCTCCTCTGGCTCTTTTCTGAGCCTCGAGGTGGAAAAAGGCAGCTGGGATGTGTCATCCATCCCTGTGTCACAGCCTGTGGCTCCTGGCAGTTGATTTGTTGTGATTATCCTGGGATAAAATCTAATCAAGTGTGGTCAGAGGGACTCCAGCAGTCTGATGGAGCAGGGAAGGTTGTGCAGAGGTTCCTTGTCAGAAGGAATAATAGGAATAACAGCAATAACAGGAATGGCAATACTAATACTACTACCAATGATAATTCAACCCGTGCTTCCAACTGTGATTTACATTCCCTGGTGATTTTCTTTCTGCCTCTCTATGCTACTTCTGCAGGAAAAATGTGTTTAAATCTGTGTCTTGTGGGGAGACAGGAGTGTTTTCTCCAGGGCAGAGGAGGTCCATGGGAGGTCTGGGAGCTGGACCAAGCTCATCCTGAAACCCTGTGCACAACCTCAGGGTTATTGTCCCTTCAAAAGCAACAGAGGTGACAAAATCTGTCCTGCTCTGCCACTGAAACAAAGGAGAATTTACCCTGGTGTCTTTAATTAAAAAAACCCAACCAAACAAAAAGACAAACCAAACAAATCCAACATTATTTTTAGGTTTCTGACAAAAAGAGAGAGTCTCTGCAAGTGAAAAATATTAAAATTCCAGGTATCCTGTCTAATAAATAATAACATGAGCTTGAACTTGGCTACCCACAGTCAGCACGAAATCATGCACAGAGCTCTTTATGTTCTGAACTTTGCCTATTTCCCTCAGCTCTGCAGATATAAATAAATAATTCCCCTTGATAAAGGTCTGGGAATGCTGTACTTTAAAAGATAAGAAGGCTTTGAGGGGGAAATTGTTTTTAAATCCGTAACATTTGTATGCTGTTCCCTGCTCACACCGAGCAAAAACTCATTCACTTGGCAGTTAACCAACCCTGTTTTATTCTTACTCTGTGTTCAACCTCTCCTCCTCCTGGGGACACCTAACCTTCTGTGTAATTACCTCTCTGAGAGTGGGAAGGAGGCCTAAATAACCTCCCTAACAACTAAATAAATACAGAGATCCCTGGGACAGGTTATCACTCGGATGCCAGTGGTGGAGCTATCAGGAACAGCGTGCCTGAGCCAGGAGGACTTTCAAGACTTGAGGCAGTTTTGTTCCAGCACTGGGCCAGAGAACTAGAATTTGGAATGTTTTCAACAAACCAACCTTGGATTTTTGGAGCATTTGAATGTCTTTGATGGCTGGAAAGAACGGAGATGGATTTTAACAGTGCTGGTGGTCTTTGTTTTCTCTCGAGGTCTGTCCAAGTCACTCGGTCTCATTGAAGGCTATGGGGGGCGTGGGAAGGGTGGCTTGCCAGCCACCCTGTCCCCTGAGGAGGAGGAGAAGGCAAAGGGACCCCATGAGAAATATGGCTACAACTCCTACCTCAGTGAGAAAATCTCTCTGGATCGTTCCATCCCGGACTATCGGCCGACCAAGTAAGTCCCTGTTGCTCCGTGAGGCAGTGCTCGGGTTTGGGTGGCACCACAGGAATGCTGGTGGTTTCCATGCTCTGGTTTGGGACTCTTGGCTTTTCCCTCATTATTGTTCACAGGGTCCTGCTCAGGAATGAGCAACTGGGGTAGTTTGGCTGAAACCGAGATCAGGGAATCACAAAATCACTGAGGTTGGGAAAGCCCTCTAAGACTGAGCCCAACTGCAAACCCGGCACCAGGATGCTCACAACCAAACCAGAGCTCCAAGTGCCACATCCACGTGCTTTTGGAACACTTCCAGGGATGGTGACTCCCCCACTGCCCTGGGCAGCTGTGCCAGGGCTGGACACTCCTTTAGTGAAGATGTTTTCTCAATATCGAACCTGAACCTTCCCTGGCACAGCTTGAGGCCGTTCCCTCTTGTCCTGTCACTCGTTCCCTGGGAGAGGAAGCTGATCTCCACCTGGCTCCAAGTAGCTGTAGAGAGTGACATAATTCATCAAGATGATTTATCAGGGGAAAAAGTGATTTTCTTCCCACTCTTCTCTCTGTTTTCCTAAAGCAATCCATGACTTTGGGTGGGAGTGGTGCCATCAGAGTCTCACAGCAGCTTTCACCAGCCAAGGGCTGTTCCCTGAGCTATTGACCTTGGTGTTTATTACCCTGTAAATGTGTGCAACGACTTTCCCTCTCTCTCCCTTATCAGCTCCTTCACATTCCTGCAGGACCTCCAGGGCTCTGGGGCTGCCCTTGGGCTTCTCCTGGGACACTGTGGGATCTCCTGCTGGAGATCTGGGCCTTTGAAGGGAGTTGCTCAGGTGGCAACATCCTTCCTCTAGTTTTTTACCAGAATGATCTTTAAAGGTGATGGTGACGTTTACCTGCCAAGCACCACAGAAGAACAGACTAAAAAGAGGTGACACACCATTTCCCTCAGGGTGTGAGAAAAGACACGCTGTGAGTTTATCTTTGTGAAGGTTAATTTTAGATATGGCTGGTGGAGAGTTCCTCAAAATAGCAAAGTGTCAATTTGTCCAGACCTGGAGTGAAATCCCTGATAAAAAAAGGAGTGGGGAGAGATTTAGATGCTGGAAGATACTTGTCCAGTGCCTGTGTCGTGGGGGCAGTGACAAAGCTGTTGCTTGGCATCTGCATTAAAAATCCTGCAGCTCCCTGGCTCCAGCAAATTGTTCAGGCTGGGAGAGCTTTTGTTCCTTCCCTTCCCCAAATGCTGCAGGAATTTCAAGCAGCCACTCCAAGTTTCCAGGGCTGTCAACCACTGACAACTCAAATCCTCGGTGAGTTTTCCAAGGAGAGGAGGCCCAGGCTGCAGTTTTGCTGGGGTGGTTCAGGACAAACTGAATTGCAGCTACAAATTGCACCTTTGGCTCCACGAGATGCAAATCCCACTACAATGCAAATCCTTGGAGAGGGACCTCCTCAAGCTGTTACCTGAGGCTGAGCTGCTTATTTCCATTTCTCATCCAGAACTCTGACTTCAGCATTACTTCCTGAGAATTAATTTGAGAAGTAATGCGGGGGTTTTTTTTTCAGATTTTGGGGGAAGAAAAGGATCCATTCTGACATTTTTAGGCTGGCATTGTATTTTCCCTCGGTGCCACTATCTATCATTTCACAGGAGAGTGGTGGAGAGGACAGAGCAGGCCTTAGAAATGCTTCATTTTGGAGCTGGGCTGATCCTCTGGAGAGAATTTGTGGCACTGACTGCAGCTGCATAACTTTTATCTATGTAAGAACTTCAGGAGGGTGTTTTCTTTGTTGCTTTTTTTTTAATTTTGGGGATCAATTGTCTTGGTAATGCAAGAGAACAGTTGATCTGGTATGAAATAGGCTGGAGTTTGCTGGAGGATTTGAAAAGTTTCAGCTTTTCCTACCTCTGGCTCCAGGCTCCTCTCAGTCCTTCATGCCTGCAGCTTTATGGCTGATTTTATGAAGGGTTGAACACAAACCATTTAAGTCAAGTATCCTGGGCTCTGATTAAAATAGATTCCAGTCAAAGGAAATTAGCCTAAATGGCTTTGAAATTGCAGCATTAGTGGGGGAAAAACTGTAGAGAACCTTCCAGCTGATAAGAATTACAAAGCATGTTAGTTTTAAATATAATAATGAAGCCTGTTTGGTTCAAGGAAAGAACTGGAATGCTGATGGACTGGAACTGGGCCTGGCAGTGGCTGCTGCTCTCACATCCTTTGCTTTCCATCTTCTCTCTTTTTAAAGAAAGATTAACGTGGTCAAGGGTCACTGTGAGTCCTCCTCCTGCTCCCCCTTTGTGCCTGTGGCCAAAGGAAGGCAGAGGGAGGAGAGTTCAGGGGAAATTCGGCCCCATCCCTGAGGGTTCAGAGGTTCAGGTGTCCCTGCTCAGGGTGGTTTGCAGGCAGGGCTTGGGGATGAGGAGGCAGCACCACTCCCAGCTGAGGGCATTCTGTCCCTGCCCAGTGGAAAGGAGGGAGGTGATTTTCCCTGGAGAAAATGGTCCCAGAGGTGCTGGGTACAGGATGGTGCTTAGGAGAAGGCAAGATCTTCCCCAGCAGCAAGAGTAGGGGTGTGGAATTTGCCTTGTTTGCCCTGATCTGAGGAACTGTGGGGTCCCTTTTTGGTAGTCTGGGTTATCATTTTGGCTTTGGTTGTAAAATGCAGGGCAAGAGATTTCCTTTTCCTTTCCTAAAAGCTGAGGCTGCTCCCCTGGGCTGGGAGGTTGAAACTGTGCCCTGCTGGTCACCACTGGAACAGGATTGGGTGTTGCACTGCACTGATTCCCAAAAAAGTGCTGCTGACAGTATGGATACATGGAATAATGTGTGCTGCTGGTGCCATCAGGGAGCTGGGCCTGTCAGACCTTAGTCTGGAGCTTATTAATATTGATGTTCCTGGGCCTGACCTTGTGCTGAGCAGCAAAGGTTGTGTTGGGTGAGCATTGCAAGGTGCTTGGAGAGTGAATCACAGAACATGTTACACTTTGGATGGCCAAGAAAGCTCCTCCTTTAGCTAAAATAAGGCAGGACTGATGTTTTGGTGCTTGGTGCAAGGGACTTTATTTCAGAACTTGCTACAGAACAGTGGCATAATGAGACAGGCACAGGCAACACATTTCTAACTTGTCTGATTGGGGTTTTTGCCTCTAAGATGAGATTCCTGCCTGTTCTGGAAAACAATTATGGCTTCCAGATTGGAAGTAGCCAAGGTGCTGCCTGCAGGCTGCAGGACTTCTACACACATCTCAAAAAAACTGAGCTGGAGAGCTTTTCTTCAATTTTCTGCAAAAACCTGTGAAGGACAAGGCTGATCTGTGAGTTTTATTGTTGATCCACTCCCAGCATTTTCTGCCCGTGGAGGATGGGGGGATTTAGGAAGATGTGTTGTTTTCTATATTGAAAGTGAAGCATATTTATATGGGATCCCAGGGACTGGAACATTCCCTGCTTTGCTACCAGATTTTCTTTACCTCTCTTTTATTCTGTGATATATGATTTAATGGGAACCTCTCCTGTGTGCAGCAGGAAAATAAAAATTGCTTTGTTGGATCAGTCTGCCTGTCCATCTTATCCAGCATCTAATCTCTGATAGTGGAATTACCAGATGCTTCAGGTTGAAGAAATCATATTAAGGAAAACTATGAAGTAATCTGCCCATCTGGTCTGTTCTGCCTCCTCTTTTCTCTCCTTTCAATCCTCTCTAATATAAAAGTGGAGTTCTCATTATCTCTTTAAAAGTCTCTTCCTTTCTGGAATCCTGCTAAGCTCTGATTCAGTGGTATTTTATGGCATTATGGGATTAAGGAGTAGAGTTAAGTAAAATAATACCCACAATTGTTGGGACTATTGGATCACTGGGTGAGGATGACAAATTCCTGCTGCTGCAAATCTCTTGACAGCTGCTCCCATGCAGGGATGCCTCAGGATTTTCAAGTGAAGAGGAAGGATGGGGGAAGTGATAAGGAACTTCCCCAGCTTGATTTTTTTTCAGATGACTTGAGGGCTTCCCAGCAGGACACACTGCCCCTTCCTCCTGCCTGCCTGGGGGTCCAGAGCGTGGAAAGGGGCTTTGGAAAAGTGACAGGATGGAGGGGAATGGCTTAAAACTGACAGAGGGCAGGGTTAGATTGGATTTCTTCTTCCCCTGATAGGTAAGCAAAGGGTTTCATTCCCTTCTGCAGCACTCTGGGGTACCAGCACAGGAATGACATGGAGCAATTCTAGAGGAGGCCACGGAGCTGCTCGGGGGGCTGGAGCCCCTCTGCTCTGGGACAGGCTGGGAGAGCTGGGGGGGTTCACCTGGAGAAGAGAAGGCTCCAGGGAGACCTGAGAGCCCCTTGCAGGGCCTAAAGGGGCTCCAGGAGAGCTGGAGAGGGACTGGGGACAAGGCATGGAGGGACAGGAAAAGGAGGAATGGCTTCAAACTGAAAGAGAGTGGGTTTAGATGGGATATTGGGAAGAAATCCTCCCCTGTTCAGGTGGGGAGGCCCTGGCACAGGTTGCCCAGAGAAGCTGTGGCTGCCCCATCCCTGGGAGTGTCCAAGGCCAGGTTGGAGCAACCTGGACTAGTGGAAGGTGTCCCTGCCCAGGGCAGGGGGTGGGACAGGATGAGCTTTTATGTCCCTTCCAACCCAAACCATTCTGGGATTCTGTGATAGAAAAACTGTGAAGTTGTGGTGGGAGCTTGATTTGCTTTTTCCAGCGTTCCCCTGGTTTGTGTTACCACAGGGACCACGAGGCCTTGGAGCATGACCTGGGCAGAGCTCTACCATCACCTGCAGCCACTGCTAAAGATGGAACAGTTTCATATCACAGCCTTGATTTCAATTTTTCCTGGTGGTGTGTTTGGGGGTTGAGTCAGAGCCATTACTCTCAAGTGACTGAATCACCCATTTATTTCCACAGGAGCCTTCTCTGGGAGCCTGGGAGCAGTTGGGCTTTTTAGCACCATCTGGCTTGAGCTGGTTTTATTACCAGAGAGCTCATGTAGCAGCAAGTCTTGAAAGTCTTTCTTTGGGATGTGGTGCAAAAGATGGAGAGTTTTAGCTTCTGGGTAGAATTTGGGTAGTTTTTTGATACTTTAACTTAAAGAAACTAAATCAAGCCTTGATTTAATTTTTATTTAAATTGGTCTCTGTGTGCCCTTTGTGGGCTCTCAGTATGCCAGTGCTGGATGCTGCAACATTTGTGGGTGGAGGGAGGCCCTGCTCCCTTTGGGGTCTCTCCCACCCCTGGAGAGCCTCTTGCCCTCATGCCTTTAGGCCTCAGCCTCCCCTCAGCTTACTGAGATGTTGCAGGGCCAAAGAATTCCATTTTGGCTTTATAATTCAAACAGAATACACATTTGGAAAGTCATGAACATGGATGTGACATGACACATCAGGACCATCCAGGAGGATGGGCCTGGAGGGCCATGAGACCACACCTGCCTTCACACTGGTCTTAGTGTCTCATTTCTTCCCCAAAATTGAGGTTACACCACCTCCTTTAAGCTTTGCTTGAAGCAAAATGCTTTTTGCCCTTCTCTCCCTGCCCAAAGGAGCAGGTGGGGTTTGGTAGATGTGGCTGAGATGTGCAAATAGGATGTGAGAGGGCTCTTTATTGACGGTTTCCTCAGGTCTTTAGGAGCTGGCACGTTCCTGAGTGGCACATTTGTGATGTGCCAGTTCCTGAGTCCCGTCCTCCCCGGGGTGTTTAGCCAGGCTTGATGAAATGAGTCTGAGAAGAAGGACAGCACTTCAGAAGACAAAAACAAACTACTTGAATTATGAGGGTGATATTTGCTTGGAAATAGAGTTTCGTGGCTGTTTATTTGTTGTGATTGCTCCTTATTGCAAACAGAGGAGGTCAAAAGAGCTCTTTGTCTCTTGCATGCACAATATGTTACTACAATACATTATTTTACCTTTTGCCAAGAGTCTTTTGTTTTGTTTCAATCCCACACACAAACAATAAAAATGAAGAGGGAGGCAAGATGTAGTGCTTTTTCTTGATCAAATAACTGAAGGAAAATCTAGTAAGGAATCAAAAGAGATCGTAAGAAGGAAAAAGCCATGACTGTTTCAGATGTGAAATTCTCTTTGAATCACACGTGGGAGTATATTAAAAGGTACTTACATCTCTAGGAGAAACTCAGAACTAGTTGTGTGTCTCCTCTCCTAATAGATAGTTGTGAGTCTGATCCAGCATTGCATGAAAAACGCTCCTGCCCTTGGCTTTTTATAGTTTCAGCCGTAAAAAAAGGAAAAGTAATATTTTCCAGTGCTTCGAAAGAAGCCACCTGAAAATTTTCTGGGAGAGCAAGTAAAGAAATCAAGCAGTGAGTATCAGTGACAAAGCATAAAGGAACTGCCTCAGAACAGGGCTCACCAAAAACAGGTGAGTTTTGCAGTCCAGAGACAAGTTACTGGATATTTTCTGTCTGTGGGTGCCATCCTGTCCAATCTGTCCCATCCCTGTATGGCTCCAGGGACTTTTGTTCTGCCAGGCAGCACAGGAACTTCCTGAGCTGGAAGGGAGAGAGAGTCACAAAGAGAGAGTCACAGAGTCACTGAGGTTGGAAAAGACCTCCCAGGCCATGGAGTCCACCCTGTGCCCCATCCCCACCTTGTCCCCCAGCCCAGAGCACTGAGAGCCACCTCCAGGCCTTCCTGGGACACCTCCAGGGTTGGGCACTCCAAACCTCCCTGGGCAGCCCCTTCCA
>NW_021940460.1:2005278-2006590 GCF_001715985.3 Manacus vitellinus
ATCCCAGGGGTAGGAGGTAAAGCAAACCCAGCTTCAGACCTCAAACAGGTTGGGTTTTGTTTCTCCTGCCTCCTCGAGGCCCTGGAGCTCTGCAGAGCTGCTGTGCTGTGAGTGCAGGTGCTGCTGGTGCCTGGATCCTCTCCAGGGGTGAGGCTGCAGCTTCTGGTGCCTTTCCAATGATTTGCAGAGAGGAAAAAGCCTCTTTACTGCTCCACTGCTTTTCCAGCACTAATACAAACCATCATGCTGCTGAATAAACACGGGTATTGATCTTTATTCTTTGGTGCAAACCCATCTGAGTGTATGGAGATCCTGCTTTTGCTTGAAAATTGGGAAGTACAGACTCCAAAGACACAATTTTCCAGCAGTGCTTTATATTTACTGATTATTTTTAAGGCTGCTCCTGTGACCTGTTGGAGGTGCCTTGGACATGAGGCAGCAGGGGTTGGCTCCAGGGAGCTGTGAAAATCCCACTAGAACTGGACGTGTCAGACTCCCTGTGGAAAAGTTTAGAGCTTTCTGTTTTGTCTCTGTTGTGGATTTAGGTAGGGACACAGGACAGATTTACCTTTCATTTCCTTTTGAAGCAGAGCTCACTGAAGCACATTCTGTGTGTGCAGTCAGAAGTGTCAGAAGCCTTCAGTGCTTAGAAGGCCCAATATCTTCTTTAAACTCAGTTGGTAAGAAAGTGCTTTGGGGAAGGTAACTCCAGTTTGTTTAGTGGCTGTTTGGAGATTCTCTTACTGTCATTATGCTGCACAGTGTCATCTGGAAACACTGTGACCATGGATTTATAGACACAGCACCGAGTTTTTTTTCTGCAATACGTTCCACTAATTGTCAATTCTCCCTTCCAGACTCCAGAGTTATTACCTATTCTTGTAAGTTCAGAACATGATGCTTCAGGGAAAACTTGTATCAGAGGAGTGTGCTATAAAACATTTGCTAATGTAAACAGAAGTATTAAATGATCACTTTGGCAGAGGATGGGATTAGTGTAATTTAACAACTTGCTTTTGTGCTCCTCCGAACTCCAGCGCTGAAAAATACCTGTGTTTCATCAATGCTCGTGACTAAACTGTGCTTATGGAAATAAACGAGCCAATTTAAGCTTTGGATACACTTCTCTTCAGTTGGTTTCCAAAGAAATCAAAGCCTGTGTGTTTGTGCTGCTTCCCTGGTTTGCTCCAGAGCTTTTCTGTTGCCACAGGAGCTCCAACGTCCTGGGCAGGGGCAGAGGAGGGGCAGGGACTGAGCTCTGCTCTGGGGGGACCAGGGACAGCAGGCAGGGAATGGCTGGAGCTGTGTCAGG
>NW_021940460.1:2006803-2015753 GCF_001715985.3 Manacus vitellinus
GGGTCCCTCCCAGCTCAGCACATCCTGGGATTAAACAGCACATTCCCAGCCAAACCAGGCAGGGGGTGAGTCCAACACTGGTGTCTGAACAGTGTTGGTCCTGAAGTCCTTTAGTGAGATTTCCAGCCCCCAGGGCAGTGCTGTGGGGGCTCTCCAGGGCACAGGGTTGTCCTGGAAAGGACACAAAGACGGATGGCCCGGGTGAGGGGTGAGCGTGTCCTGCAGCCTGTGGCTCCTTTCAAAGCCTGAACCCTTTGGAACAGCTTGAGAGTCCTTTACTGAATTTCCCCATCTTCTCCTCCCCATTGTCCCCACATTTTGGTAAATCTGAGGCTGAGGAAATCCCAATGTCTCTTCTTCCTCTTCTTTCAGCTCATGTACATGAGTGTCACCCTCACATGGCTGAGGGGATGTGACATTTGTAATTGCTCTGGCTTTTATCTGCCTTAGATCTACCCAAGAACTTTATCACAAGAACCTCTCACGAAAATAAACGCTGTTCTCTACGTTCTCCTTTTAAAACTTCGTGGGTAATTTCTGGTTAGAGCTTGCCAAGTAACGTGCCTTTAGAAATGTCTGTGTGACCCCAAAATTGCACTGCATATTTTTGATACCCTCATTCTAAAATAAAGCACATTTCTGAAAAAGAATTACTGGAAATAAAGTAGGTGCTTTAAAATCGAGTTTCCTGGGGAAATGTGGGGAGTTTCAAGGCTTTAAGGGTCAAAAAAACTGTTCTGATCCTCTGAACACTGAGCTGTACCAGACAGCAGTAGGTGTTTTAAGATGCTTGGGTCACAGAAAATGGTTTGATTTTCCCTGTACTTCATAGAGTAGACACAATTGGTTTAATATTTAATGACAGTCACTTCTGCAAGAAGACATGTGCAACTGAATCAGCAAAATCCAAGCTATAATAAGCAATTAATGAATGGAGCATGATTAGGAAGTGGCAGCATGAATAGCAGTCTGAGCACTTGCTTTCTTTCCAGCTTGTTCACAGTCTTTACAAAAGCCAAGTGGAGATCAGTTCCTTTCCTGGGGAAGCTGTATTTTGGAGGAGAGCACGAATGGACCTTGTTTGGTATCAGTCTGTGCAATTGTCACCAGCTCAGGTTTTCCCTTTCCCACTGAGATTTAAAGGCAAGCAGCAGCACGGATGTGTAAGGAAGAGGTGGGAAGCAGTGCCTGTGGATTAAGGAATGCAGAAAGCTTGAAGGTGCCTGTGTGTGTTGGCACACTCTGTGTGGAGCCAGCAGAAGATTGCAGTGTGATTTATAACATATTGTACTTCCACCACCGTGCTTTGCAGCCCAGACATGAGTAAATCCTTCAATCCATTGGAATTTACCTCAGAATTTACTCCAGAATCTACCTCCCAGCTGTTCAGCTGCATCAATGCAAAGTTCATCTTGCTGGGCCAGGAGGGATCTGAGTCTCAGCAGACAGAAAAGCCAAGTCTTGACTGTGTATTGATGGGTTTGGTTTGGCTGTGCAGGTGGGAGAAGGTTTTGGGGTAGGTTTTGTGTTAAGTGTTTTGGGAAGTGGGAAAAAGTCCCATGACCTTGATAAGGTGAGGATGAGAGGGAAGAAGATCCCAGAGCTCTGTGGTTTTCAGGTGTGCATCCAAAGCTCTGGTGGGTGGAGGTGATAAAAATGTCTTGGGAAGGTTCAACCCACGTGTCACTGTAGGTGCTATGAGTTTGCTGTGTTTTGTGGCTATTCCTACCAAGGATGTCATGGAATTATTTAGGTTGGAAAAGCCCTCAAAGACCAGGATTACAGCCCTTAACCCAGCACTGCCAAGGCCACCACTAAATCATGTCCCCAGGTGTCACATCCATGAGCAGTGCTGCCTAAGAACACATCCAGTGAGGCAGTGTGTGCTCCCTGCTGAAGGTGCAGCATCCATCTGTCTCCTTTTGGTGGTGGCAGGGTGAGAAAGGAGCTGTGTCAGGGGTGTCAGGCTTTAGGTACCCCTGGGAGCATCTCTGTTGTGGCAGCAAACAAATCTTTAGCCTTAAATCATGTTCTCTGGGATGGTCTAACAATAAAAGACCTTCTAAAGTGTCTGTGGGAGGTATTTGTGTCTGCTCTTATCTGGATTTCTGCAGGTAAAGGCAGAATAGCAAAATGGATGTGATGCCCCAGTGGGGCACCTCCACTCATCACTAAAAGTTACAGACCAGTGTTTTGGGGGTTTTTTGAAGACAGGAGGTTGAGTATTTTTATTTGTGAGTTGCTTTTTTACATCCTGTAGCAATTCAGCTCTTGTGTGACTGGCTGTAGTGGGTTGGATCCCTCCCTAACCTGCTTAGTTGTCATTTTCTGGTGTCACAGTTCTGCACTGGCTAAACTGGATGTCCTTCCTCCTTGTGTGCTGGGACTCTGAGCTGCTTGGCTTTGCCTCCCACTTCTGTCTCTCTTGTGTTTTGTTTTGGCAGAGGTGGAGAATGCAACAGTAGAAAAGCCACAGAGGAGCAAGTTTATCCACACAACAGGAGTGGTGGTGTGGACCTTCATCCAGGGAATAAAGGCAAACTTCTGGCACATGGGAGTGAATGTTTGGCCATTTATTGCACCAGGAAAGAAAGTATTGCCTAAAAAAATTAAAGCACTGATGGTGTGGCCAGACACTGCTTTTGAAATCTATCACTACCTGTGTCTTCCAGTTTATTAACTCCCCATCCTTAATGTCCCTGACCATGGAGGGGACACCAATATTTAGAGCCAGTTAATTGCATTCAGTTAACTGGTACCTGAAACTGGGATATGAATAGAAATGGAAATCAAAATCGGCCCCATCCCCTGAGTTTTGACCCTTTTGGTAGTGCTTGTGACTTGTTTTTATTCTTCCCCCAACCAGAGCAGTGCTTCTCTCCTCCCAAAGGTGTGTCAGGGTGCCCTGGGTGAGCAGCCTGTGCTGGGGGTGGGTTGTGGTGGTGGCAGCTCTGGGATGTTGGGATTGTAGAGCTGTGGGACATTCACCAGGCAGGAATTTGGCCTCTGCCAAGGCTGATCCAATTCTGACAGAGGTTAAGAAAACTTTTACAGGGATTTCTGCCTGTAACAGAGAAGGTTTAAAACCCTCTTCATCTTCCCAGCTCATAAACCCGTCAGCAGAGCGGATCTGTTACCACAAAAAGGAAGAACTATCTCTGAAAGTCCATTGTGCCTTTAAAGTCCATCATTTTTATACCATTTTTATTCCTGCCATGGCATCTTTCCACCTTGTGTTCCAGGGAGCACAAGTGTTGGCCACTTTTCTTCTTCATTGCCCAAAGTATGTCCAGGGGGGTGTCAAAATCTTGAATTCCTGGGAGATCTATTCCAGTGAGACACTCCTAACCTTAAGGCTCTGCACCAAGGATTTCATTTGAGATTTGGCAGGGAAGTCTTACAGCACTGGCAGCTTTATCCCAGCCTGCCTGAGCAGAGCTGGGAAGTGGTGGAGGAGGTTTGCTGGTGGGATTGCCACCCTGAAATCCCTGGCTCTACCAGGAGATGAAGGGCTCCCTACACTGATGTTCAGTTTGGAGCTGCCCATGACCAGGGGAGAAAAAAGGTGTTTTCACCTACCTCAAAAACAGTTCTGTGTAGTGGGGTAACCCTGGCTGGACTCCAGCTACCCCCTCACTCCCCTCTGCAACTGGACAGAGGAGAGAAAACATAACAAAGGGTTTGGGGGTTGAGAGAAGGACCAGGAGAGATCCCTCACCCATCGCTGTCATGGGCAAAACTGACCCAGAGTGGGGATATTAATTAAATTTATTGCCAACAGAATCAAAGCAGGAGAGGGAGAAGTCAAATAATCTTAAAAACACCTTCCCCCACCTCTCCTTCCTTCCCAAGTTCTCCCTCCTTCCCCCCCAGCAGCACAGGGAGATGGGAATTGGGGTCACAGTCAGTTCATCACACGTTGTTCCTGCTGCTGCTCAGGGAGAGGAACCCTTCCCCTGCTTCCCAAAGGAGACAGTCCTTCACCAGCTTCTCCAGCCTGACTCCATCCTTCACAAACTGCTGTCCTGTGGGCCACTTCTCCAGGGGGTGCAGTCCTTCAGGCTCAGGCTGCTCCACTGTGGGTCCCCCACAGGGCCACAGGTGCTCCCAGGAAAACCTGCTCTGGCATGGGCTCCTCTCCCCACCCATCTGCAGGACCCTGCTACGAGGTCACAGCCTTCCTCGGGCATCCCCTGCTCCAGTGGGGGCTCCTCCTGGGCTGCAGGGGGGTCTCTGCACTTCTGTGACCCCCCCTGGGCTGCAGGGGCACAGCTGCCCCACCACGGGCTGCTCCAGGGGCTGCAGGGCAACCTCAGCTCCAGCTCCTGGTGCCAAGGATCCACAGGCTGGCTGTGGGCTCCTACACCACCCCAGGGGACCCTGCTCCACCCCTGGAGTGCTGCTGCTCTGTCTCTGTAACGGGACAAAATGGTTGGTACCTCATAATTTGGGGAGCGCCCTCGGTTTTGGGAAGCGAAGGGTCAGAACTTCCTCAGCACTGAGAGGTTCTTGGGGGTTCTTTGAGTTGCAAGATGATGTTTGCTCCAGCTTGCCTTTCCAAGAGCTTGGAGAAGCAACAATCTGTGATAGCAATTTCGGGGAGAATTCCACTTATTGTGCAGAAATTCTGCCCGAGTTGTCTCTTAGTCACCCTTGGCTTTCATGTGGCAGTTCCATAGATCATTGGAGAAAAGGCATTTAAATATGCATGAGCTTATTAAGCTGAACTCTCTCTCTGCTGCTGAGCCATGTTTTAGAGGAGCATCTCCACAGCCCTGTAAAAGCTGTGCCAACACAGTCGAGCACTTTCCTGACGCCGACGCTGTTTTTGAGGACAGGAAGTAACAAGAATCATTTATTCTACTAATCAAAAGGATATTTACCTCTTTAAATATTCAAACCCTCGAGCCTTTATACAAGACTAAAGTGTCAGGAAGGGATAAGCTCCTGATAAGCACGTTAGCTGGATTTATTTGGTGTGATGGCCAGCAAAGAAATTATTAATATGGAGGTGGCAGGATCCAGACTGGGGAACTACTGAGGGCTCAGAATTCAACATAAGGAGGAGGGGGGAGATCTGGGCACTCTAATGTGTAGGAGAAGAAGAAATCTCTGAAAACCCATCATCAGGATCATCTTTTCTGAAGGAGTGGGCTCTCCATAAACAGAACCACCATTCTTTGTCTGCCCTGTCTTCTTCCACAGGCACACAGGATCTCGATGGAACTGAGTGGTCTTTAAGGTCCCTTCCAACCCAACCATTCTGTGATCTGGGTGCCCCATTTTGTGCCAAGGTTTTCATGCCAAACTGTTCCTGTTTGCCCAGTTCACAAGTGTCTGTTATGGCTGATCACACAAAAAAGATGGAGAGGGTCCATAGGACCCCATAAGTAGCTGTAGGGATCATTTCATAGAGTGTGGGAGCAACACAGAGCCCTAAAACCTTGGGCATTCTGCAGACCTAGAGTGTCCAGCTTACTCCATGATGGTTCCTGCTGGTGGTATTTCAAAAGGACAAGGAGGGGTGTCCTCTTCATGCACTGGGGGAGAATTGTGTCTGGAACAGCCCTGAGGGGCGTTTCTGGAAGGATGAGTGATGGTGTAGCATCAAAGCTAATGATGATGGAGCTGCTCAATGGGCCATCAAGCAGCCCGGGGGCTCCTCACACCCTCCCTGTGTGGCAGCAGCAGATGGGCCCAATACCTGCCATCAGTGTGTTCCCTGAGAGCATAACCCAGTGCTGTGAGCTCCAAAAATCATCCCATAGGATGCTGCCTAATCCTTCCCAGTGCTGGGCCTTGGTCAGGCCAAGGGAATTGTTCCACTGGCTACCCAGAGCAACCTGCTGTTGTTTTGGTGACCTTTTTTCCTGGGTGTGTTTCTCACAGTTGCAGAGCAGGGCCCTCCTGTGTGTGACACAGGCACTGCAGAGTGTCCTTAGTGTGCTGGGTTTGAAGGATGGGCATTTCCAGTGGCCTGAACCCGCCTGGCAGGAGGGGTCGGGCTCTTCTCCCCCTGTGTGCACCATTCACTTAAGAGTTGGACTCGATGACATTGTGGGTCCCTTCCAACTCAGAATATTCTGTGAAGTGACAGGACAAGAGGAAACAGCCTCAGGCTGTGCCAGAGGAGGTTTAGGTTGGATATTGGAGAAAATTTTTTCATGGAAAGGGTGGTCAGGCACCGACACAGCTGCCCAGGGCAGTGGGGGAGTCCCCAGACCTGAAGGATTAAAAGCCAAGTGGATGTGGCACTTGGGGACAGTGGTGGCCTTGGCAGTGCTGGGGAATGGTTGGACTTGATGATCTTAGAGGGCTTTTCCAACATTAATAATTCCATGATTTATGCTGGAGGAAGGACTGGAAGCCCAGGAGCCCTGTGTGTTATGTCTCCCCATGTGCTGTGGGCCGTGTTTGGGAGCTTCCCTTGATGAGAAGTTTCTGTTTTTCATTGGCATTTCCTGAACTTTCCCTTTGGCTTCCCTTGCCATGGTGCTGGCATCCCAGGCAGCCAGGAACTTGAGTGTGGAGCTGGAAGTGACCTTTGCTGTGGGATTGTGCTGGTGGAGCTGTGCTGGGATCAGCTCTGGGGTGTTGATTTGCAGACCAAGGGGCACTTGGCCAAATTTGCAAGCAGAACTTCTGCTCAGGCTCCAAACTGTGCCCAGGGTAATGTTGAGGTGGCACCAGCCTGGAGGAAAACAGCTCGTGGCAAAATGTTGTGTCCCTGGGGTTCCACACAATGCAAAAATATGTCTCCAAACAGATGGAGGGGCTGTTTTATCCCAGTGTTTTAGGGCACTGGGGGTTGGCTTAGATTTTTCCACATTAAAACCGTGATTTAAAAACACCATCGGTTTTCTGCAGCTTCTTTCCCTTCAGTGGTGTTTTTCTAATACCTCTTTCCCACCTGATGCTCCTCCCAGTTTGTGTCTCTGGATCTTGACAATCTGTGTGTTGCACCCCCATCCCTCAGCTGGAGAGGTGGCTCCAGGCTTGATTGATTAGCAGTGTATCCTTAGGAAAATCAGGATACTGCTGGATCATTTCAGATGGGCTGTTGCAGCCTGGGTTTTATCCAGATCCACGTATTACCTTTAAAACATTGGACATGTTTGAAAACGGTGGCACTCTGCCCAAAGAACACTTCCAGGGGTGTGGAATGCTGCCTCCTCACTGGGAATGGGGACAACTGCACTGTCCACTTCATGGGACTTCATATCCACTTCAAACTTTGGTGGGCATTTTTTATTGGATCTGGGGAAAGAGGCAACACAAAAGGCACAAATGAGGGGAAAAAAGGTGGTGGTCTGGGAGATTTGGGGCTCTGTGCAGAACAGATGTGTGTGCTGCAGGAGGGGGTGGATCAGGGAGGAATACTATGGAAGGTAGAAGATAATTTCTAGAGGCAGGGGTGAATATAATCTGGGATTAGGGATTGCTGATCTCTGAGGATGAGCAGCATTTCTCCTTTGTGATCTGTGGTGGGACTGCCCAGCTCCCCTCTGAACCCACAGTGCTGTTCAGAATTGTGGAATCCCAGAATCTCCTGTGATTGTGACTTGGAAAGGACCCACAAGGATCATCCAGTCCAACTCCAAGCCTTACACAGACACCCCAAAATCCCACCTTATCCCTGAGGGTGTTGTCCAGACCCTCCCTGAGCTCTGGCAGCCTTGGGGCTGTGCCCACTGCCCTGGGGAGCCTGGGCAGTGCCCAACCAGCCTCTGGGGGGGGAAGAACCTTTGGCTGAGATCCAACCTGAGCCTGCCCTGAAAGAATTTCATGTATTATTGTCTCAGTAATGCAATGGGGTTTTTCTGAAAGGTGCTGCCATGGCTGGAGAAGGTGCAGCACACAGAGTGTGTCAGGTCACACCAGAGCACAGACATCCACAGGCACCTCTGTGCAAACATGGCTTGCCCTGAAGCTGAAGGATCAGGGCATCCACATTCCAGCTGGTTCATGAGCTGTGTTGATTCCTGCTGATAAATGCCTTTTATTGGGGCAGGGAGTGTGTTGGATCCATCGGAGTTGGGCTCCCAGTTCCCCGGTGCTGGGCAGTGTCATTCCAGGGGGTTGATGGGAATGGCTTTGCACCCCAGAGGGGAGGAGAAAGGAATTAATTGAGTAAGGGAGTGGATGGTGTTCAATCACTGAGCAGGAAGAAGTGGTTTCCAAGCATTCCTGGCTGCTCTGTGGCCTCTCAGTGCTCTGGGAGCGCTCGCTGTGATTCCAGGTGATTTTTCTGCCGAGGGATCACGGAGCAGTAAATGCTGGGATATCCCTTTCCTGTGACTGAGACAGACAATAAACATCCTAATCTCACTTGCTGCACTGAAGAGTGGATTTACAGCTGTGTGCTGAGCATAAAACAAACAGGCAGAGGATTCCAGGGCAGGCTCCTGTGCTGGAGCAAAGCTTGATTTTTATGGGGTTTTTGTGTTTTGAAATTGGCTGCTTTGATTAATCCAGCCTGATGTGTGCCAAGCTGTTCAGCATAAACTCAGCCCTGCTTCCCCTCCTCCATCTCCCCTTCTCATCCCTCATTTGGTTCTGAATGGCTTCTTGCATAAACCAGGGACTGCAGGGATTGAGAGGAAAAAGTGTTCTCCATAAATGTATTTATTTCATGGGTTTCCTTGAATGTTCTCATGGTTGCAAACCTGGGCTTCATGGAGAATGATGATCTTGGACCCAAAAAAGGTGGTGGAGGCCACAGTCCAGGAGTTCTGTGGCCTCAGCACCTGTGTGGATCCCTGTGTCCCTTGAGGGGTGGCTGGGGAGGAACTGGGAGTGGTCCATGGATGTCCAGAGCAGAGGTTTCTGCTGGGCCTGGTGTCTGTTTTCAGTTCCTCAGTCTGTTCCTGAAGTGAAAAAAGATGTCCTGGAATATCCTGAGCTGAAAGGGATGCACAAGGACCGTCCAGTCCAACCCTGGCTCTGCCCA
>NW_021940460.1:2017972-2027588 GCF_001715985.3 Manacus vitellinus
CTGAGCTCTTTATCCCCCCAAGCTGCCTCGGGGGAAGGGCTGCCCAGAGGTGAGCAATGATTAAAAGGAAACACTCCTGCTCCTGTGACAACCTTCTCCTCAGCACTGCAGGTACCAACATAACCAAAAGGAGTTTTTTTAATCTCAGAGTCAGCTCAGTTTGACTTCTGGGGCAGGATTTCAGGGTCAGTTGTCACTTTGCCCCTTCACGACCATTGATTCATTTTAAAGATCTTCCCTTTGGAAGCTCCTTTCAGCATCTGGCACATCCCATTCTGCAGAGCTCTTGGCTTGCCTTGGGTCAGGCAACAGTTAAATCAAGAAATACAACCTCCTTTTCAACCATCAAACTTGTTTAACTGCAGAAGATTCATAAAGAACTGTGTTTCTGTGCAAATCTTTGTCTCCCAAGTCTCATTTTGGAGCCTGAAGAATTCCTGCTGTTGCCTAAGAAACACTCAGCACAATTAAATCCAGAGGTATTATTGGGGAGTCGAGGAGCTTGAAGCAACACTGGGATGTCACTGGTACATTTGGTCTTTCTTTGCTTATCTGGGCAGGATTCACTCCTTGTAATTCTGGGAACTCTGCTCATGTTGGATGTCTAATCTGTCATGGATGCAGGGAGGGAGCAGGGAGGCTCCTTCTTTTCTTCCCTCACACTTACTTACTGTAGGGAAAGCTGGAGAGCTTAATTAAATCGTTGGAAGTCGTTAAAGATCTCGTGTTTGCTTTGTGCAAACAGAGGGATGAGGTCTCTGATTAGGATGAAGTGTGGCACTGAAACATCTCTATCTTGTTGGAGTGGTGTGTGCTCCCTGCAGAGCTGGGGGTACCTGGACTCTTATACTTGGAGCTGCCCAAGTTCTGCTCCAGGGGTGTCCCTGGCTCCTTCCCAGGAGGAAGGATGCACAGAAACACGTCTGAGCAGGTTCCTCTGATGCACAGAAATGTGTCTGAGCTGAGACTCGGCCACCAAACCTGCCCAAGTTAAGCAACTCCTCCTGAAACCCAGGGAGGTGATCACAAGTGTTTGGTTTTAACCACCCTGCCTGTGAAGTACAAAGACACCAGTTCATGGGGATGTACTTCAGAAGTATCTGCTAAGAGAGCTGAAACATTTATTAAGACTATTTAGCCAAGGGTCATTTTATATTCATTTCTTCCCAAAGCAAATGGGGAGAAAATTCATAAGTGCCGTTTAAGAGCAAGGCTCATTTCTAAGCACCAATTAATCTTGGGACAGAGCTGGAAAGGTGGAGTTCCACTCCAACTACTAAAGCCATTTTCTGTCTTCTGGAGGCCACTCTTTGTTACATTCCCACAGTCCTGTGAGCGCAGACACACCAACACAACCTCAGTTAAATGAACTCTGCATTTGCACCCTGCCCTGGGTGCTCCCTCATCCTGGTGGATACTCTTTGTTGCTATGTCTTCCCAGATAGCATTGCTTAAAGGAATGGATCTCCAGGCAGCTGGAACCCCTGGCTGTGCAGAGCTGGAGCCCCTGGCTGTGCACAGCTGGAACCCCTGGCTGTGCACAGCTGGAACCCCTGGCTGTGCAGAGCTGGGAGATGGAAGCCGTTGTCTTGCACCACATATGAAAGACGTGCCCACCTCGAAGTTCTGCACTGTGAGCTCTGCTAACCCCTCTGCCTCTCTCTCTGCCCTTTGTGTTCCAGGTGCAAAGAGCTGAAATATGGCAAGGACCTGCCCCAGATCTCCATCATCTTCATCTTTGTGAACGAGGCGCTGTCGGTGATCCTGCGCTCCGTGCACAGCGCCGTCAACCACACCCCGGCTCACCTGCTCAAGGAGATCATCCTGGTGGATGACAACAGTGATGAAGGTGAGCAGCATCTCCCAGCTCCAGAACACCAGGAGGGTGTTTAATTTCTTAAAATCTCATGGAGGAGTTGTTCTTCCCCCAGAGGCTGGTTGGGCACTGCCCAGGCTCCCCAGGGCAGTGGGCACAGCCCCAAGGCTGCCAGAGCTCAGGGAGGGTTTGGCTGATCCTCTGGGGCACAGGGGGTGACTCTTGGGGCTGGGCCTGTGCAGGGCTCAGGGTTGGACTCCCTGATCCTTGGGGGTCCCTCCCAGCTCAGCACATCCTGGGATTCTGTGAAGACTCTTGCCAAGCTGAGAGTCCCCAGCCCTGCTGTGGGTGTCCATGGTGTCCAGATACGTCCAGGAGTGGCCATGAGGAAGCCCCCGAAGCTTGGGTCATGCAGGGCAGAGGTGCTGGGCTGTGTCTGGACCTCCCTTGTCACAGTGGGACTGGTGAGGAGCAGTGAGGGGCTGGGGGCTCTGTGCAGAGAGCAGACACAGTGCAGGTCATTATTGTGGTGTCCTGAAAAGTAGGTTCCTGGTGGCAGGGACCCACAGGCTGTGGGCTCCTACACCACACCAGGGGACCCTCTCCACCAGTAGAGTCCTGCTGCTCTGTCTCTGTAGTGGGATAAAATTGTTGGTACATCCTAATTTTGGGCACGGTGACAGTGCTGGGAGGCACAGGGTGTGATTTGTTCTCCACACTGGTTTCTTTGCTTCTCAAACAAAAAGAACAGGATCACACCTCGCTTAAAATCTGAGGTAGTCGTTGTTTGAAAGCACAGCTGAAACCTGGAAGGCTAAAGGAAACCACAGATCCCTCTGAGCTTTCTGGTCAGCAGCATCCAGGAGCTCTGCGTTCAGGGGGTCCTTGTTTCTAATAATAACCCTTTGATTGGTGCAGAGATGCTCCTCTAAATTTAATTTCCCGTGGAGTTGAGGGCCAGCAGCCTGGAGCCAGGAGCTGTTGGGCTTTGGCCCCTTGCAGTGGTGTTAACAGATGTCTTCTCTGTGTGTGCCTCAGTTTCCCTGTTGTAAAATAACATCCCAGGTCTGTAAATGGTGAGACCCTGCAGAGACCCTCCTGCCTTATGTTTTGGGTGTGGTATGGAAAGGAGAAGTGAAGAGGAAGAGGAGGAAACAAACCCACCCAACCCACCCGAGTCAGGCCCTGACAAAGCCCGGAGGGGGATGTTTGGTTTCCCACCTCACACATGTTGGTTCCAGTTTCTCTTGGTCGCTGTTGCCTGCCCTTCCCTTCTGCTTTTGATGCCACAGAACTGCAGGAGGGGAAGCACCTTCAGACTCAGATTCTTCCAAGACATTTTTTTCTTCCAACATACAGTTGGATAGTGGAATTAGGACATTAGGATAGTTAAAATCTTCATGAAGAAGGTTTTTGGTTACTGCCTTCTTCAACTGCCTTCATCAGTTGTGCTGCATGCTTTTAATATTATTAAAAAAATAATAAACGCGATGCTGGGATCAGAGGGGAGAGCAGGGAGGGTGCAGGACGTGGAGAACTCATTTCCAGAGGATTCTGAGACACTCTGTGTGAGAAGAGATGGTACAGAACGAGCTATTCAAGCCTGGAAAAATAGGCACTCAAATCCCACAGTAATGAGCACCACAGAGAGCTGATGAATTATAATTACCAGTAAAAGAAACAGGAGGGCAGCTCCTCAGCTGGTGGAAATCACAGCAGCTCCAGTGCAAAGCTTGGATGGTGTCCACCAGTGAAGCTGTGGGATTTCAGAGCTGGAACTGTTTGGAGAGAGAAGGGGAAGTGGAGGTGATCAGTCACTGGAATATCTGACGTTACCCGGTACTTGAAGTACCGTTAGAGGTACTTGAAATATCAAAATGAGCTGCTCCTTCTCCAAATTTTACCCTGTCAATGGGGGAAGAGAAGAAAGCTCTTTAAAAGAGAACCCGTTGGAGTAATTGCTGAGCTTCTCCTGCCAGGGCCATGCACAAAGAAATGTGTTTCTGAACAGCCTCTTCCAATCCCTCAGTGTGAGGCACTGGGGGTGATGGTGAGGCCAGAGCTCTGGAAGGCCCAGGACAACAAAATAAATCCCTTCAGAAAGCAGCTCCCCCACAGGCTGGGGCTGCAGGGTGACAAATCCTCATCTGCTGCTGAGCCTGCAAGGCACCACCTTCCCTGGGGGTGCTGAGGGGGCTGGGACAGTGCTGGTGGGGCCCAGTGGTGGGGCTGGATGGTGGTGGGGTGTTCCAGGGCAGACAAACAAGTGGCCAAAGCCTGTGGTGTGTTCAAGCACTTCCAGCTCTGGGATCTCACAGAATCCCAGAAGGGTTTGGGTTGGATGGGACCTTAGAGCTGCCCCGGGCAGGGACACCTTCCAGTAGCCCAGGTTGCTCCAAGCCCTGTCCAGCCTGGCCTGGGACACCTCCAGGGCTGTGCTGGAGTGCCCTGTAGCACCCCCATAGCGAGGGAGGGGGATGCAGGGCAATGACCCAGACTGGTGGGCAGAAGATGGGAAAATCCCAAATCTCCTTGCACAGCAGGCAGTGTGCCTGCTGCATCCCACCAAGAGGTTGCCTCAGGATCATGAGCTTCCAGGGTCCAGCCAGGGCTGTGCTGAAGCTTGTACAACCCCAAGGTGGTTCTGTCCTCAAAAACATTGGGATGGAATACAAGGAGAGAGGGCGTGGGGAGGGAGGTGATGTTTTTAGCTGGTAGGGTTAGTTAATAATGTCAGTGCTCTGCTGGTGAGTCTTTGCAGGCATCACGACAAATGAGATTTTTTAAGGAGGGATTTGAAGGAAGATAATGAGGTAACTTGGCAGATGTTTATGAAGAGCTCCTCCCAAGCGTGTAATAATCTGCTTTTCTCCTGTAAAAGAAATGATACAAACCAGAAAGTGGCTCTGGGTCTCCTGTGTTCACTCTCAGCATTGTCAAGGAGCTTCAATGACAGCAAAGAATTATTAATGGCAATAACATTGTCATAGAGTTCCCACTAATGGGAGGCAATAATTGGGAGCAGCAGCAGCAGCATCATATAGTTGATGCTTTGGATATTGCAAACAAAGTCGTTGTAATAAATAGATTTGGCTTCTACAGGAAAATAATTACAGGAAAATAGTTCCTCGTGAGCCCTAAGATTTAGAGATGAATCCTGGAGGATCAAGGGCTGGTGTTGAGCAGAGGATGGGGCTGTGTGGGTGTGCCTTTGCAGGCTGTGATGGAACAGGAGGAGGAATTGCTGCAGCCTCTTTGGGAGCAGCTGTGGGGTTGGAGGGACATTTTCTATGGGGTATGGCTGATGGGAAAAGCCTTTGGGGGTCACCTCTGTACACCTGAGGGAAGGCTGACCCGCAGAGAGCAGTGGCTCAAGCCCAGGAGCTGTGTTGGACTTCTGGGAAAGTTGCTCAAGGCTCGGGAAGGTCCGTGGCTGGGGGGATCTGTGTAGCTTTTGTCAGGAGGAACCACAACATATCTGGGTAACTGAACAACAAAGCACCAAATATTTAAAAGACTCCTGGGATTCCCAAGTCAGCTTCAGGTTTTAAAATTAACCCCCTGGGTAGAGCAAAAGCCACCACCTGGTTGCTCTGTGCCCTTCAGGTAAACCCTGCCCAGTTCCACAGCCACAAGCAGAGTCTGGTGTGTGGTTTTCAGACTGGAACAAACTGCTCCTCAGGACTCCTTAGGCACTCCTTGCCCTCAGCTTTGTTGTCGTGTGGTGTGTACAACATCACTGCACAACATAAAAGTGTGCAGTGAGAGATTAAAGTTAATGAACGCAGGCATTCTGCTGCTTTATGTCTGAGCTGTAAATAGATAAAAGATGCCAGTGTATGGTAACAGGGGGGGAAAAAAAATCTCTCCTTAAAGGAGAAAGCTTGGGGAGTTGCAGTCTGAACCCCCTTCCCCCCTGAGCTGCACATTACACTTCATAGAGACTTTTTTGGAGGCTGCTTTTATTTGTGCCTGTTGCAGGGGTGTGATTACAAAGCCAGTGTGCAGGTTGTGTTTGGGAGTGATAACGTGGCTCCTGGGCTGGTGGAGGGATGCAGCCACATGCCCCTGAGATGCTCTGTTATCTCCCAGCTGCACACTTTGTCTGAGCCTGTTGCTTAATCATCACCTGCTTTTTTTTGTTGTTGTTGCTTTTGTCGTCTGCCTTTTAGTGCTTTTAATCTGGGATAATATCTCTTTGAAAAGTATAAAAGCAACCCTTTGGATAAAAGGCTGCTAAAGGAGCTGGCTACATTCGGGGAGACACGCTCGGGGTTGTAATTTACCTCGGAGTAATGTGTTAGCTGAGACTTGATGGATCACTTTCTTGTTTTGCAGCTCCTTTCAACAGCAGCAGCAGTGGTTGGTGTGCTCTCCCTCCCCCAGGAGCTGGCTCGGGGTGTTTCTGTTCAGAGGGAGAATTGCAAGGAGCTGAGTCACATCTCAGCCTTTCCCAGGCTCTGGTCCAACCCCAGTGCCGAGTTGTTCCAGCTGGAGATGGGTTGTTTAAGTGCAGCTCACCTGGTGCTCTCCACTGGTGTTCAGGTCTGAGGCTTTTGGGGTTCCCAGGGCATGGAGGAGAGCAGCAAACCTGAACTTCTTGGGGTGTCCTGTGCAGGGGCAGGAGTTGGACTGGATGGTCCTTGTGGGTCCCTTCTGACTCAGGATATTCTGTGATTCTGTTTAGGTTTCACTGAACCAAATGAACCAGAGGCTTGACCCGAAGGAATGGCTGGAGCTGTGTCAGGGCAGGCTCAGGTTGGATCTCAGGCAAAGGTTCTTCCCCCAGAGGCTGGTTGGGCACTGCCCAGGCTCCCCAGGGCAGTGGGCACAGCCCCAAGGCTGCCAGAGCTCAGGGAGGGTTTGGCTGATCCTCTGGGGCACAGGGGGTGACTCTTGGGGCTGGGCCTGTGCAGGGCTGAGGGTTGGACTGATGATCCTTGGGGGTCCCTCCCAGCTCAGCACATCCTGGGATTCTGTGAAATGCCCCAAGTGGGACCAGCTTTGCCTGTGACCCTCTGTGAGAACTGATTCATTCACCTGCTCTCCTTTCACAGTTTCCTCTTGTACAGTTGCAGGTAAAAAGCTTCAGAGACTCACCTGGCTCTGAGTCTCCCTGCAAAAATGTCTGTCTGTATTTATTGCCTGTTGAAGGAGCTGCTTTAGTGAGCTCCTGCAGCAGAAACCCCCCCCGGGGTGGCTTTGGTGTCTCAGGCAGGTGAAAATGTGGGATGAGGGGGGCTGGTGTCTCCCATGGCACTGGAGCACTCCCAGCCCTGGGTGCTGTGTCCTGCAGCCCTTGGGGTGTCTCAGAACAGCTCTTATCGGGTGGCTTTTCCCACCCAGCTGGCAAACACCACTCTGTTTTCTTTAGGGGTGTAGAGGGGGTGTGGCCCCCAGGACCATCTGGGCATTGCTGAGTAAGGAATTTGCTGCTTTTGGGAGTTCCTTGAGCTTCTCTGATGCTGTTGGTCTTTACTCCTTTCTCTGCGTGTCAACAGGCACTTCCCACCTTTAGTCCTGGGAGCTTCAACAGGGTCTGGAGAGGTTTGGGCAGGATTTGGGTGTGGAGCACTGAGCATTTGGGCTGATGGCCATGCACTGCTTATTTTCAGTGGCATCAGGTGGCTCAGTTTCTCTGGCAGGCCCATTTCCCAGCGAGCTGTGTAGGTGATAAAATAGTTTGCAATAGATACCATAAGTCATTGCAGCTGGCAGATGGTTTTTTTAATAAAGCAACAGGTCTATTGGATTGTAGTTCCTTGGACTTGCCCTTCAGGGAAGATCAATATGGACAGATGGAGAACAAAAGGCAGAATTGAAATAGAACCTGCTGGTGTTTTCAGTGGGGTTTCTCTCTGCAAATTTTCCCAGGAAGCAGCTCGTGCCATGGCAAAGATCAAACATTCACAGATTGCCTCCTAAATAAACAGGAATGGTGTGGGTGTGCTCTGAAGGATGGTCCAGTCAGCAAAGGATGCCCGAGTGTGTGTGGGAAGAGGACCACGGGGTGCAGCAGAGAAAGGAGTCTCCAGACTCCGTGGCAGTGCTTGGTTTGGATGGAATTGCTGGTTGTGTAGCCCCTGTAGATGCACCCACATCAGGAGCATCTTCCCACCATCTCTCCACGGTCACCTCGGACCCAGGTGTGTGGTGACCTCTGTGCTCCCAGCACATCATCCCTCACCTCCTGCCATCCAGCAGCCCCTCAGGAGGAGCAGGACGTGGCTCTGGCTCCTTGGGGACTTCCTCAAGAGCCCAGTGGACGAAGGAGTCTCTCAGGTTTGAACCCTTTGCTGCCTCTTACAGCCCTTCCCTGTTCCACTGGAGCCACACTCTCCTTTGAGCTGCTCAAACAGTTCCCAAGAGGATTTTTCCTCTTTTCCTTCCGTTGAGATAAAAACTCCAATGTGGAAGTTGTTTTAATTGTTTTAATTTAAAATGACTTCCCTGCTGACAAAGCCACCTGAGATGCCAGTGCTGTCCTTGTGGAGTTTGATCTGTCAAAAAAGTCCCTGTCTCTGTCTCCTTAAAACCATTCAGGAGAATTGTTGTCTCCATAAAGTCCTGTTTTTTTCTCCGAGTGGCTCAGCATGAAATGGAAGTTGCTGAGTTATGGCTGAGTGTGATGCAGATGCTTTGAATTGAGGAAGGGGCTCATTTGCTTTATTCTTTTTATTCCCACTTCAGCATAAATGAGAAAAGAGACTTTGGGGAAATGGAGATGTGAGGGGAGCCAGCCCAGAAAGGCAGGACTGAAGAAAGCACATTTTCTGTGCTTGGAGGAAGGCGTGGAAGGGAAGGGAACAGATAATCCTTTTCCTTTGATGATTTCAAAGCAGATGGGACTTGCTGTTTACTCTTTTGCTCTCCATTACTGTGTTTCCTTCATGTAGGAACTCATGTGTCTTAAGTATTTTCCCACGTGGATGATTCTGATGGTGGCTTTTTTTCCCTGTATTTTTGTTCTGGAGAGAGAATGTGTGAAGGGCAGTAGCCTGTAATGTGAGATCATGGATCATATCTTAGTTTTCTGCTGACCCGAAGCCTCATAGGGATGAAAGACATTTTTAGGAAGTGCTTTCATGGCATTAAGTCAGTGTTGGTACACAGTGGCATTGCTGAGCTTTTAGAGCTCCTCTGTGCAGGCCTTTGTGCATTGAACTGATGCAACAGGCACTGAAAGGACCAAGGTTTCTGGCAGAGCACTGGCACTTTTCCAAGGGATGGAAAAACACACTTGTGCTTACCCCTCATTGTAACCTTCCATGTGCTTCCACCTTCAAAGCCCTGTGTGTCTTTTATACTCAGTACTTGGACTATATCAAGAGTTTTCCTGCTGGTGGTGACTTCAGGCTGTGGGTCCACGAGGTTCTCAGCCTCAGTTACCCACACAGGCTTGGACAACAGAGCACAGGGATCTGCACCTTCCGGTGAGCAGAAGATATGTGCTCTGAGGATCTTCTGAACAAAGGCAAAAGCTCTTTCATCCCATTGGAAAAGCGGGGGGGGGTGTGTTCAACTTTTCTACTGCCAAAGCTTGGAAAACAAACTGCAAGTGCCAGGACTGGCACAGTGAGGCTGAGTGAGAGGGCAGAGAGGCTCAGATGTACTTTTGGTGTAGTCTGAGTTACTTCAGATGGGTTTGGCAGCATTTCTAAGAAAGATATTAAGCTATTGGAGAGTGTCCAAAGGAGGAGGGAATGAGGATGGGGAAGGGCCTTGATTTGAAGCCGTGTGAGGACACTGAGGGCACTTGGTGTGTTCAGCTGGAGCAGAGGAGACTGAGGGGAGACCTCA
>NW_021940460.1:2027903-2028757 GCF_001715985.3 Manacus vitellinus
TCCTTGGGGGTCCCTCCCAGCTCAGCACGTTCTGGGATTCTATGATTTCTGCCAAAACCTCCCTCAGAAGTTCAGGGTGCTGATGTCTGGTATCCACAGGTGATTTTTCTCTATCCTTCTCTTTCAGTGGGGTGATACCTGAATCTGACAAAGGACTGTAACTGTCCTCTCCCTGCCCTTTGCCCCTAAGGTGACACATGGGCTCCTTAATCCAACAGCAACGTTCTTGGCAGCCTTGAACCTCTTCTGTGGGTTGTGCTCAATCCAGGAGGTCTATAAGGCAGGTTTATTTTAGATGACAGCTGTTGCACCTTTCCAACGGGTTCTCTGTGGCACTTGTTCTCCAGAGGAGCTGAAGGCACCGCTGGAGGAGTACGTGAACAAGAGGTACCCGGGGCTGGTGAAGGTCGTGCGCAACCAGAAGAGGGAAGGTCTGATCCGAGCCCGGATTGAAGGCTGGAAAGCTGCCACGGGCCAGATCACGGGATTTTTCGATGCCCACGTGGAGTTCACTGCTGGCTGGTAGGTGCTCAACCTCAGGGTCTTGGTTGGAGGGGGTGTGATGAATCAACCAAGGGCCAGTGCATTGTTTTGTGAGGATGTGTCCTTGCAGAGTGACAGACAGTCCTTTGGCTGTTAATTCCTTCTGTATGGAATGGCCACTGATAAGGAATGATGGGAGCATACAAGGAAAACAGTGACAGCAGCCAGGGAATGGCTGGAGCTGTGTCAGGACAGGCTCAGGTTGGATCTCAGGCAAAGGTTCTTCCCCCAGAGGCTGGTTGGGCACTGCCCAGGCTCCCCAGGGCAGTGGGCACAGCCCCAAGGCTGCCAGAGCTCAGGGAGGGTTTGGC
>NW_021940460.1:2028997-2030674 GCF_001715985.3 Manacus vitellinus
TTCCCTCCCTTTTTGCACTTTCCCTGCTCCCTGGTTCCATTTTTCGGGATGATTTCCCATTTCCTTAGCCTTAAGTAATTTCTGTAGGTTTAAGAAAGCCCAATCACAAGGGACTGAAGGAGAAAGTGTTTCCCATTTCCATGCCCTTTGAAGCTGGATCCCAGTGGGGAAGGCTCAGATGCTTTGGATTGATTTGTTTCCTCTACTGCTGGGAATAAGTGCAGAGGTGCAAAAGCAGCAAAAGGTGTCTCTTAAGGATTTTTTTTTCAGAGAGATTCAAAACATTTGAGCTCAGCTGGCTTAAGGTTGAATCTATATCATGACAGGAGCCTGAGAGGGATTTTTTTTTTCCCTTTAACCAAGTGTAAGAAGTAAATGGTCCATGTTTGTGGAAGAAGCCAGAGTTCTGCACAGTTATTGACTTTGTAACAATGGTGCAGCTGAAGGGTGTCCTTAGGAGCTGTCTCCTGTGTTGATATCTGTATTCCCAGCTGAACATTCCTCTCTCCAGGTCACTAAGCCCTCACACCTGATTTTATTGATCTACTGAGGAAGCTCCTGTTTACTGAGCTCTTGAAGCCTTTTTTCTAGGGGTAGAGAGGAGGTGTTTCTGCAGGGTGGCTTGACTCCCTCTGGTCTTTTGTACCCACTGCTGGAGACACCAAGAGTGCAGGTTACCCCTTGTGTTGGCAGAGGGAGCCCAGGGCAGATGGGGGCTGAGCACAACCCCCTGCTCTGAACATGTCTGAGTGTCCCAGAACTGAATTTTGTTGCTGCAGAGTCATCAAACCATATCCCAAGGGAAAAAGGACCCTTCAGACAGTCCTGCTTTCAAGAATTTATCTTGTTCTTCTCAGGGAAATGGGGTTTGGATCTGGGGGAAGTCTGGACTAGTTCAGGCATGGTTTGAACAAAGCATGTCCTTCATGGCCTTGCTTTCCAGAAGGGAAGGTTTCAAGCCAGGCTTCCCAGCCTGGGGATCATGTTTTCATCCCACACAAGAAAGCCATGGAGCTGTTGGTCCGTATGAGGACCACAAAGGTGCTCTGAGGGCTGGGGGACAGGCAGAGAGAGCTGGAGTTACTCAGCCTGGAGGAGAGAAGGCTCTGAGGAGACTGAAGAGCACATTCCAGTACCAAAGGGAGCCTCCAAGAAAGCCGGAGAGGGACTTTTGAGGAGTGACGGGACGAGAGGGAAATGGCTTCCCGCTGCCAGAGGGCAGGGTTAGGTGGGATATTGGGACCAAACTGTATGGAGGCTACAGTGCCCAGCTGCAAATTCTGGGAGGAATTCACACTCTCTTCTGTACTTTGCTTCAGGGCCGAGCCGGTGCTTTCCCGGATCCAGGAAAACCGGAAGAGGGTCATCCTGCCCTCCATAGACAACATCAAGCAGGACAACTTCGAGGTGCAGCGCTACGAGAACTCTGCCCATGGGTACAGCTGGGAGCTGTGGTGCATGTACATCAGCCCCCCCAAGGACTGGTGGGACGCTGGGGACCCCTCCCTGCCCATCAGGTACGTCCTGGAGCCTGGAGGAGGCTCCCTGTCCAGCGGCAGTGGGATAATCCGGGAGCTGGAGGAGCCTCCGGGAAAGGTGGGGAGGGATTTTTTACAACAGCTCGAAGTGACAGGGCAAAGGGGAACAGCTTCAGCCTGACAGAGGGAAGGGTTAGGG
>NW_021940460.1:2031324-2055381 GCF_001715985.3 Manacus vitellinus
TGTTTTGCTGCTTCTGACAGAGTGGCTTTGCCTTAATGAGAGTGTTAAGTTTGTGCAAATCCTAAGCAATGAGGTGATTATTCCTGTGTCATGGATTGAGTGTGGATTCATGAATGCAGCACTGTGTTTTCATGAATGGGAAGTCTTGCTCCTCTCAAGGCAAACTTGGGGAAAAATGTGTCTTGGGTTGTTCTGTATCAGAAGTGCTGCTGTGACCAGCAGTGGTTTCTGGCCAGGTGGATAAGATCCACCTGGATCCTAACTTGGGTTGTATGGACAGGGAAAGAACAGCTGCAAATGTGCAAATCCCCACCTGACTGGAATCCTGAACCAAAATATCTGTGCTTTGCTCAATGACATAATCCCTGGAAGCTGAAATCAGGTCTATTCCCATTTACACAGAGACCTTTTTTATTCCTTTTGGCTCCTGTGTTCCAGACAGCAAATTCAGCCATCAGAGGAGGAACTGACAGTTTACTCTGGACAGGAATCAAGCCTTTGACAAATAAACAGTTACTTTAACCAAGTGCAAGCTGCTGGGGTTGTTAAAGGAGAGGCTGGGTGGCTGGGGCTGGCAGGAGGTGGGGTTTGAGGGATGTGCTGGTGGCAGCAGCTCTTTGACCCCAGTGCCCAGACTGGGGCCTCTGGAGGATCATAAAAGTGGATCATTTCTGTTGGGATGAACCTTTCTCAGCCAGTGGATGTAACAGTCAATAAAGACTTGGGAGGGAAGAACAACCTCTCTTATTGACTGAAGTGCCGCGTTTGGGAGAAACAGGAAAGCTTTGGCAGATGGAATGTCCCCTGTGACTGTGACACCACCCTGGAGCTTGCTGGGCTTCAAAAACCACCAAATAAAGTGCACTGAGGAAACTGGACCCCCCCAGTGTGACATTTAAATAGCTGGCAGGACCTTCTACTCCATTGTCCTCCAAGGACAGGGGTTGAGTTTGTTTGCTGGCGCTTGGGGGAGCGGCCGAGGGGCTGTGGCAGAGCTTGGGGAAGGATGGGGTTGGGTCGTGGAATTTGGTGTTTGATGGCAGAGGGGATGGGAAGGGACAGAGACAGGCAACACTGATCAGCTGGGGAGGAGGAGAAGAGCTGTGGGGAGCTGAAGGGTTGGATGAGCCCCGAGAGGTGAGTGGGGAGGTCAGTCCTTAGTGCAAGGACGGGGTGGGATCTTTAGGACGAGGCTGTGCCCCAGGCTGCCCAGAAATGAACCAGTTCACAGGTTACCTGTGAGCCAGGAGTGCAAATGGGGTCACAGGGGTGTTGGACACTCCCATGTGACTCCAGATCTGCCAACACACTTGTTTTCCTTGGTTCAGAGCTGAGAACCAGCAGGAACTACAAGCTCTGACCAAGTGCTGCCTCAGGGTTTTATCTACTGCTGTGGAAGGGAAGGGTTTGCTGTGGGAGTTGTTTCTCTTGGGCAGAATGTCACAATGGGTTGTTCTGGGGCTTGTTTTATCTTTAAAAATACCTGTGGATGGTGCTAAAATGTGGACAGGACATGGAGCTGTGTGTTTCTGCATCTAAGCTGGTTGCAAACAGTCACTGCTTAGGAGCAGCTGGGAGGTGTGAGGGGTTTCTCACTCTTCTCTGAGGTTCCTGAAACCTTTCTGCACCCTCTACATCCCTTTTTGGAGACAACCTGAGGGCAGGTGATGCCCCATCGTCCCCATGTAACCCTGAGGGTCTCCCTGATGAGTTGAACCACCAGGAATTAGAGGTTGTGGAGACACCTGAGTGGCAGCAACAAGGCTGGATGTTGTGGTGTCCGCCTGGACCGTGTTGAAGGCATCTGGGATGTGGATCTGTGGGTGCTGCTGCTCGAGGCCACAGGGAATCAGGGCTTGGGGGCTCCAGGGAGTCAGGGTGGAAGGAGCTGCCTCAGGAAAGGGCTGCTCTGAGCAACCCAGTAACCTCCCAGCCATGTTAAATAATTAAAGAGCTGACTAAAATAACCTTGTTAGCATGCGCTGGGGAGAGGGTTATGAGAAAGATAAATGGGTGGTGTCCACAACAAAAAGCTAATGAAAAATGCTGTCTCATTGCCTTACCTTGTGTAACCACATATGGCCCAGAATAAATGAGCACAGTTATTTTTTTGTCATGTAATGCAATGAAAACTCTGCACTTTATAGCAATATTTGTATGGAAGGGATACCAGTGCAGTGCTCCATGTAATTATGCATGGGATTAGAGGAAATTTGGAAATTATAGTCTACAGAGGTACATTAGTTTTTTCAGAGATGTTTTAGGATGAAAGAGTGGGAGGGAAGCAAAACAGTTTATTCCTTATTTTTGGCTTTACTCTCTCAGTGTTTGGGGATTGTGGCAGCCCCAGGAGGAGCTCCCTTGCCCACCAGAGGTGCTCCAGCCTGTCTGTGAGCCCAGGAGGGTCAGCCCTGACCAAATATGTGGCAGCAGGACTGGAGACAGAGAGAGGGTGAATGTGTTAGGAGGCAATTTTCTCTCCTGGATAGTTCACTAGATATAATTATATATCCAGGCAGAAAGAGCTGATGGCATCTAAAATATGGCCCAGTCTCAAACTGGCTCCAGGCTCCAACTTTATCCAATAATTTCCCTACAAGAAATAGTCTCTCTTAATGCCTGGGGTGGATGCTGTGTAATACCTGGAGTCTGTAATACATCCTCAGTTGGATTTTTTTCCCATTAACATTTGAAATCCTGATACACAAAGATCTCTCAATCTTAGCACTCAGTTGGGCCTGATTTCACAGCCAGGCTTTCCTTGCCAGACTCTCTGTCCAGAAGATAAAACCGTGATTACAGGGTAATGGATCATGTGTAAATTAGTTCTCCCACAAGAGGCAGACAGTGAGTGACATTTGAAATGGTCACCACACATCCTGACCTTCATCAGCCTCAGCTCTGGCAGAGCTGTTTGGTTTTCCTGGGTCAGATGGTGCTGGGGTGGGTGTGGGAATGAACCTGTGCTTCAGTTAATACCTGGCTGTGCTTTGCTGCAGGAGATGTAGCCAGGATTTATCCAGCCCTTTGTTATTAATGATATAAATTGGTCAGAGTTTGCTGAGAGTCCAGAAAACCTGTGAGTCCCCAAAAATGGAAGAAAGCTGATGCTTTCAGTGTCCTGTGGGAAATCCAAAGGAGGCCTTTGGAAATGCTGGGAAATTGCAGGTTGATGACCTGGTCTCGGGGTATCCTGGGGTGGGATCTGCTTTCTCAGCTTCTCCAGGAATGATTCATTGCCCACCTGACAGAACAGGAGTTTTTTTGGGGGGGCTTCTTGGGTTCTGGTGCAAACCCAGTGCCAGCAGTTCTTCTGCCTGACCTGCTGAGTTCCTGCTGCAGCAGGGCTGGTCAGAAAGGGGCTGTGGAGAAGTTTCTGATCTCTGGAAGATTTACAACTGGATGTGCAGGTTGTGCTTCAGCCTCCTGGTTTATAATTCTGTGGGTGAGGTGTTGGTGGCTCCGGGGTCTTATTCAGGGAGACAATGAAATGCACTCCTGCATCTGTGTCTGTTCAGGAAGCAGGGAGGGCACATTGAGCAGCCTTGGGGATGAGGGACACTTCCCTGAGCATGGAAATCGGGGTGGTCACACTTTGCTGCAGGTTCTGAATCTTGGATCTTTGCTGCTTGTCCCTCACCAGTGCTGTGAGCACACTGTTACCAAAATAACAGGATCTTTAAGGTTGGAAAAGCTCTCCAGGATCATCAAATCCAACTTTGAACCAAGTACCCCTTGTCCACTAAACCACAGAATGATTAAGGTTGGAAAAGCTCTCCAAGACCATCAAATCCAACTTTGGACCAAGTACCCACATGGCCAATAAACCACATGGTGAGAGGCCACATCTCCTTGTTTTTTGAACCCTCCCAGGGATGGTGACTCCAGCACCTCCCTGGAGAGGTTAGATGGATTCTTTACAAATTCCTGACTTTCTCTTTGTGTTTTCCACACTTGGCTGGGCAGAGCAGTGCAGTCCAAGAGGAAAATAGCTCTGTTAGTGAACAACCTCCCAGAACGTGCTGGGGCTCAAGGAGAAGTCCTCAGGTGACTTTGGAGTTGCCAAGAAGCCTCTTTCCAAGCACACCAGTGTGTGGATGCCAGCTGGGAGGGTAAATTGGATTTTGGATAGGGCTGTGCTGCAGCTGCTTTATGTGGCACTTAATCTTTACTGGTGTTGGAAAACAAAAGCTCATTTAATTAGTATTAAGATCACTGTGAGGAGCAAATGGGGTCTGAGAGTTATGGATTGTGAAAGAATAGAAAGGCTGTTGGTTTGGGGCTTTTCTAAAGATGAAAATAATTTGAATTAACCCACCGGATTCTCTGTTTTCTCAGCCTCCCAAATGCTAATGAGTTTGTGCTTGCAGTGTACTTAGGAAGGAGCAAACCCTCCTCCTGGTTGTGTAAATGATGCAGAGGTTGAGAGGGAACAACAGAGGGGTTTGAAGTTATTGGACACGACATGGGAGTGGAGAGAAGGTGCCTGATTCTGATCCTTAAAAAAATACTTGTGCTCGATCACAGACCTCAGATGGGGTTGAGTGTCCCACTCTGGTGCTCTGCCTTTCATTTGTGGTAAGAGCAGAGGGATTTGTGGTGATATTTCATGTTTTTTCATTTATTAATTTAGTTTCTAATTCCAGAAACCACTAGCTATTGATTTTTCCGTGGGGTTTCCTGCAGCCATCATCCCACGATGGCATTCAAAAGCCCACAAACTCGGTGTTTTCTTTATTTTAATTAAATAAATGGTGTGTTTCTTGCCTCTTTTAGTTTAACCCCGAGGCTTCTTTCAGGCAGCTGTTACAGCCTGAGGCTTTTGTCCATATGGGATGTGCTTGAACTCTGAAATAACCACAGGAGTTGAAGAGCTCTTGGGAATAACCTCTACAGCCACACAAAATGATGGAAGTGGATCTCCGTGCCTGGAACAACTTTTCAGGGCACAGCAGCACATCAGACCCTCAAGAACAGGTTTTTTTAGTCAGGGTTTCTTCATCTGTTCTAGATATTTTCACCACCAGTGGGGTGCTCAACAGGGCAGTTCAGCAGGAGGAATCCAGCAACTGGTGGTGTGTGAGGAAAAGGCAGAATTTCAGGGATTACATCCTGGGTTTCTGGTGGTTTGGTTTGAAAAAACTCTCAAACCATTTGTACAAAATGCTGAATATTTTTTTTGATTCGTCCCTCCTGGCTTTGGCATCTGCAAACTGCAGGAAGATTCCCATTGCAGATTCCCATTTCTGTATGGAGACAGCTGGAAATTCTCACTCTTCTGGAGTAGCTGCTTGGGAAGTCCAGGGGAAAAGTGATTTCTGGAGAAGCCAGAGGGGGGGTGATCAGGATAATTTGTGTTTGGAAACCTCAGCTGGTGTGTCTGGGGAGATACTGGTGTGCAGGTGTTGGATTGGAGGGGTGGGATGAGTTGGGATGAGTTGGATTGGAGGGATGGACTGTATTGGATTGGAGGGATGGGATGTGTTGGATTGGAGGGATGGGATGAGTTGGACTGGAGGGATGGAATGTGTGTGAATGTCCCAACAGCTGTTCTTTAATGGCTCCCTATAAAATTTCAATCAAACCCAGAGATAAAATGATGGTACTGGGGGTCTGCCCCAGCCTCTAAAGCCCCTTTCCCTGAGCAGGTCAAAGGAAACAAAGCTCTGTGTTTACTCCAAATCTTTATTTTCCTTGAGGGCTGATTCTCCTCCACACCCTGTTCTGGCTGCAGTTTCATGTCCAGGGCACAGAGAATGAAAGTCTCTGAAAACTTGAAAACAAATTTGTTTCCAATAGAAGAATCATGGAATGGTTTGGGTTGGAAGGGACCTTAAAGTCCATCTCATTCCACCCCTACCATGGGCAGGGACACCTTCCACCAGCCCAGGTTGCTCCAGGCCCCGTCCAATTGGCCTTGTAGAAAAGAAATGGAGGGATTTCTTTTTCCTCAATGTTTAGTTGATGGCAGTGTCTTGTTTGGGCTCAGAGAGGGAAGATTTAGGTCAGAATCACAACCTCAATAACTTTGTCATCCATCTCCAGATTAAATTAAAACCATCAAGTGCTTTACCAGCTTCAAAAGTACTTTGAGAAGAACATCTTCAGTTTTTTCAGCCTGGGTGTTCCTTTCAGTGGTGAGTTTTTGTGATGATTTGAGGCCACACATTAAAAAAAAAACCTTTAAATTGACTCTCTTGATTTTTATTTTAAGAGTACTGGGGAGAAGTGATCTTTAAGTCTCTGCACAAAGTGACTTTCACTCACTAATGCACTAATTTTAAGCTCTTTAACTTCGTGGAGATTCCCTGTGGTGTGAGAAACCTGGACGTGTCGGGGCTCAGGTTGCTGCTGTTGGGCCTTTTTATGATGAATCCTTCATCTGGTCCTGTTTAATGTCACATAATTTAGTGCAAAACGTAAAAGGAGGGTGTCTAATAATCCGTGGTGGTGTCAGGATTTACAAGGTGAAGATTTTATGTCTCTGCCTGAAAGACTGTAAAGCCTCTGCTGGGGGGGCACTTGAGGTTTAAGCACCTGGAGCTGGTTGGGAGCAGCCTAGGGCATGTCCAGCTCTCTGGATTTTCCTTGGGATTGGCAGCATCTGGAAGCAGGGGGTGATCCAGACCTTGCTGAAACATGGCAAGGCTCCCCCTGACTGCCAGGGTTTGGGGAGGGCCCTCCAGCCTCGGGGTTTTCCTGTGGAGTGGAGCAGAGCTTCTGGAGCAGAGGGTCAGTGCTGGGGCAGCTCTGGGTGTCCTGGCCAGTGTTGGCTTGGGAGACACAACAGAGGGACCCACGTGGGCTTGTCCTGGGCTGGTTTGGCCAAGTGACCTTGAACAGGCAGAGTTTGTGCAGTTTTTAGGCAGGACATCTTGGAGCACGGGGTGGGATTTGGGTTCAGTGTTAAATAGAGGGATGTGCCCTTCCTGGGATGGAGGAGATCCATCCCTTGGATCCTGATCCTTTAGGGCAGCCTGGAGCAGATTGAGCCCCCTCACAGCCTTGAGTGGGGGCTTGTTTTCTTCAAAATAACGTGATTGTCCCACTCTGCCCTCTGTGAGCAGGGACAGCAGCCAGGGAATGGCTGGAGCTGTGTCAGGGCAGGCTCAGGTGGGATCTCAGCAAAGGTTCTTCCCCCAGAGGCTGGTTGGGCACTGCCCAGGCTCCCCAGGGCAGTGGGCACAGCCCCAAGGCTGCCAGAGCTCAGGGAGGGTTTGGCTGATCCTCTGGGGCACAGGGGGTGACTCTTGGGGCTGGGCCTGTGCAGGGCTGAGGGTTGGACTCCAGGATCCTTGGGGGTCCCTCCCAACCCAGGATATTCTATGACTATAATTCTGTAAACCCACCACTCTCTGCCAAATCCAAGGTGTTATTCCAAGTAAAACTTTAGGTCCTCCTTCGAGCACCACTCAAAGGAGCTTCTTCCTGAAGAGCATTAAAGAGACAATGGATATTGAGCTTGTCCCTTCAGGAGGAGACCACAGGGTAAAGGCAGCAAATTCTCCCTCCTGAAGGGAGCCATGATTTATAGAAATGGATTATATTACCATAATATATTGGTGTAAAATGTTAATATAATCCATTTCTATAAAGAAAACCATGCTGGTCACACTGAAACCATTTCTTTATGTTTTTAAATCTTTGCATAAGAGAATTATTTTGATTAAAGGAAAAAAAAATCATGCTCCTGCTTTTTAAAAAAAATACACTGACAGAACCTTTAATCTGAGCCCAAGTCACAAAAACAGCCAGAGTTGTTTTAGAAAAGGAAAGAGTAAACAGGATTTGGCCATTAATTTGTGAAGGGTTTTGATTTTTCAGAGGCATTAAAGAGACAGAAAAGATGGGTGTTGAATTATTTAACAATTGCTTGGAAAATTAAGCTTCAGAGAGCCTGTTTGCACTGAAATAATCTTATTAATGAAAACAAAACAATCTGGGGCAACACCAATATATGGAGCTGGTACCCTGCTGCCTGAAATGTTTCAGAGTGGGCCATGAAGTGATTTTGGAAGTCAGAGCCCAACAGAGCCTTCCCTGTGGTCTGTTCACACTTGCCCAGGAGGAAGCTGCTGCTGGTGGGTTAATACAAACATATTTTCTCTCTAAATCCAAAGCAGAGGGGAAAAAAATACACCAGAAGGAGTTGGGGGAATTTGGCTTTTTGAATTTTTTTTTCCCTTTGGCAGATGGCATTTAAGTGATTTATTGGCCACAGCCAATCTATTCTCATCAGAAAGCAAGTATTTAATGACTTTGAGGTGGGTTTTCAAAACAAAGGAGTGATAATGGAGCCGATTGTCCTCGGTGACAAACTAAAACAGCCCCTCATCAAACAGACTTTAAAGAGTGTTTGAGAGCCAGTGCTGAGGGCTGTGATTTCCTTTCATGTGCACTTTAATTCACTGTCCTTTGCAGCCAGTGGTGCATAAATAGGCAGAGATTAAATTAAAGGAAAATAGATCCTTGTTATCATCCTCGTGGGCTGGAGCAATAAGTGATGCCCTGGGAGCTCCCAGCTGGCTCTGCCCTGGAGCACGGGAGGCTTTTGCAAACTGTCCCACTCTGTCCCTGCCCAGAGCCCCGAGTCGATGCTCTGTGCTGGATGTCTGAGTGAAATCTTGTCGAGGTTACACCTCAAAATGCTCTCCTGGTGTTTGTAACACGTGTACACACAGGTGGGAGCAGCCAGAGCCATCCCTCCTCATCCCGGGGCTCCAGGGCAAAGAAGTTTGGAAAAAGCTGAGGAAGGGCAGTTTCCACATTCCTGATGGTCTGTGAGACACCCCCACCTGCAGAGCTGCCTCCAGAGCAGATCCAGAGGAGACCACGGAGATGCTCCAAGGGCTGGAGCCCGTCTGCTCTGGAGCCAGGCTGGGAGAGCTGGGGGGGTTCACCTGGAGAAGAGAAGGCTCCAGGGAGACCTGAGAGCCCCTTGCAGGGCCTAAAGGGGCTCCAGGAGAGCTGGAGAGGGACTGGGGACAAGGGATGGAGGGACAGGACAAGGGGGAATGGCTTCCCACTGCCAGAGAATGGGTTTAGATGGGATATTGGGAAGGAATTGTTGGCTGTGAGGGTGGGGAGGCCCTGGCACAGGTTGCCCAGAGAAGCTGTGGCTGCCCCATCCCTGGAAGTGTCCAAGGCCAGGTTGGACAGGACTTGGAGCAACCTGGGCTAGTGGGAGGTGTCCCTGCCCATGGCAGGGGGTGGAACAAGATCATCTTTAAGTCCCTTCCAACCCAACCCATTCTGGGATTCTGTGATCTCTGGGGGTGCCCCCACCCTGCCCCCACCTCCTGGTGTTTGGGGAAGAAAACTCGGTGTATCCAAAAGTTGATCTTTGCTGCTTTCTGTGCCCAGACTGGCCCTTGTACAGCCCTCGGTGGAGTTACATGAGCTGGGCCCCTTCCCAGGACAGCCTGAGGGCTGGCAGGAATTGTCAGTGCCCAGGAATTGTTTGCATTCATATGGAAATGAAGACACACAGGAACGTGTTTTAGTTCCATTTTTTTGAGGCTCCAGAATGCAGCTCTTGTCAGTGCCTCTGCAGGATGGTACCTGGGGCCTGGCTCTGCCCCGTGGGGGGAGAGGCTGCCTACCCAAAAATCCCCATTTGTGGGAGCCATGCAGGTGAGCTGCTGGTCCTAAAGGGGGAACATCAGCCCTGCTGATCCTGCAGGGTTTGCTGAGGTGCTGGGTCACCTCTGCTCACACGTCCCTCAGCACAAGCTCCAGAGCTTTGGCTCATGTTGTGAATCCTGCCTGCAGAGAGGATGGGGTGGGGAGGAGTCCTCACAGCTCAGTGAGATTTTTGAGGTCAAAAACCTGCTGTGCTTCCAGTCCCAAGAGGAGCTGGGCAGAGCAAAACCCTGTTCCAGGGAACCCCGAGGCTGGATCTGTGCTGTGGTGGGAAGGCTGGTGGTTCTCTGCAGGGCCCCGTGGTGGTGAATGAACCCCTTTGCTCAGGTCCCAGGTGCCTTAGAGCTGCTCTGCTCCTCACAACACCAGCAGGTCCCTGCTAAGGAGGTTGTTCTCAGCTTGACCTGCCCAGTGCTCACTTTGCTCTGATTAATGCCAGGGCAGACTCACCTTTCTGGGGGGAGAAGGATCTGCCTCCAGCCTGAGGCAGCAAAGGAATCATGTGGCTGTAGGGAGAGCTGAGGCTGGATTTGAACCAGGCTTTCTGTGCTGTGGGGAGCCTTGCAGCCCATCCCCTCCTTGTTTAGTCCTGGCTTTAAATTTGGAGGTGTTTGGGCAGTAGGACTGGTCTCTGTTCACCCAGCACAGTCCTGAGCACCAGCTGATAGTGTGACATCCTTCCCCTTCCTTACTCTTTCTACACTCTCTGTGCTTTCCCTTTCAGGAAAAAAAAAATATATCTTGGGAGGGGGATAAAATAGACAGACATGAAATATTTAGGTGAACAGATGTCAGTGGCGTTGCTTCAGAGTTTGTAATTGGAGCAAACTGGGCTGAATGGGAGAACTGGGCACCTCCTGATTGCCTTCTCATACTCCCTGTTTAATGTTGCTTCCTGTCAAGTCCAGCCCTGGGAGAAGAAAGCAGCTGACAGGTTTCCCAGTGGAAATTCTCCACAATTGGGATTTAATGGCCACAGGATCTCACGTTTCTGGCTTCTTTTTTAAGGGAAAAAAGTTATTTTTTTTTCCTTTTGCAATGGCAGAAATGTTTCTTTAGGTGTGGGAAGTCTGCTAAGGCAAGGGAGCCAAGGAGCAGCATCAGGAATTTCTCATGGTCTGAACTTCATGCAGGCAGGACTAAAGAGCTGAAGAAGTGCAGGGTTTTGAAACTGTGGCACTTTCAGTCCTGAGCGAGCCTGGAGTTGAACCATTAAACGTGTCAAGAACATCTGTGGCCAAAAAAGAGGCAGAAGCAAAGGCTGGCACTGAGGAAAGGTCTGGGGCTGCAGGTTGATGTGTTTTGCTCCTAGTCTGGAGGGAATTGGGAAGCTTCCTGGTGCTCAGTGGAAGAGGCAGTAAGGCAGATTTTGATATGAGGCTGTTCAGGGAGAGGAACTGATGCAGCAAATGGGGTGTTTGTTATATTGGCTTGAAAAGCAGGTGTTAATTCAGTGTAAGATGGAGGATGAGGTGGCTGAGAGTTCTTAGAATCCCAGAATGGTTTGGGTTGGAAGAGACCTTAAAGATCATCCCATCCCACCCCCTGCCATGGGCAGGGACACCTTCCACTGGCCCAGGTTGCTCCAACCTGGCCTGGGACACTTCCAGGGATGGGGCAGCCACAGCTTCTCTGGGTAACCTGTGCCAGGGCCTCCCCACCCTCACAGCCAGGAATTCCTTCCTGATATCCTACCCAAATTTCCCCTCTTTCAGTTTAAACCTGTAACTCCTTGTCCTGTCTCTGCAGTTCCTGAGGAAGGTCCCTCTCTGGTTTCCTTGTAGCCCCTTTAGATTCTGGGAGGTTCTGAGGGGTCTCCACACAACCTTCTCTTCTCCAGGCTGAACATTCCCAGCTCTCCCAGCCTGTCTCCATAGGGGAGCTCTTCCAGTCCCCTCATTAACTTCTTGCTGTGCTTCCCTGAGGATTCCTCTCTTGTCTCTGCACAGCTGTGACTTTCCCAGGGACTTGGGATGTCTCAGTGCATTCCCTGCTTTTTTTTGGTGAAGGAAAGGGACATGAACACTTACTAACCACTGTATCAGCCCAGTGTTTGGCTTATCTCTTGCCTTCAGTTGACAGCTGTGTGAGGATCATCTCCAAGCAGGCTGGGAATAAATAAACCCCACGAGCCCTGGGTTTTGTATTTTCTCTGCATCCACAGGCAGCTGCACTTGTGTGGGGGCAGTCGTGGGTTTGTCACCGTTGCTGAGAGGGAGAACACCTAAAAATCTGCTTTTCTTTTAGATGACAAGGTTTGCTGAAGGTATTTCACCTTCCCCAGAGTGAATTTCAGAACATGCACATGATATTTTGGTTTCTTTGTGTCACAAAGCTCTCTGTCCATTGGTCAGCAAATGTAACGTGTCTACTAGAATATTCCTGCTGGAAGAAAATGGGGTTGGAAGGAGAGAGAAGCACACAGATGCAGTATGAAGGATGGGGAACTGAGCTGTGGCTGAAGGATGCTCCAAAAATAAAGTGGGAAGTGGAAGGATGGGAGAGATTGCAGTTACTTGTGGAGCAGGAACGAGGCGATGGGGGAAGCAGATGGTGGGTTGTTCCAGCTGATTTTGGGATGGGGATTTGCAGTTCTTGCCAGGGAAAATCACTTGGGATTTCATGAAGCTGAGTACACGAAAGGATTCCTGGTTTTTCTGGGCTGTGGCTCCAGGCTGTGGCCTCTCCACATCTTCCACCCAGGGGGCTCTTCACGGTGCACACGGTGAAATACTCTTGGTTGAGATTTCCAGGGAGGTCTTGCCATAAACCCAGGAGCTTTGCGGGCCTGTGAGTTGTCAGGGCTGTGCAGCACAGGCACATTTTCCATTTCAGCAAGGGAGACAATGTAGCATCATTCCTTTTTTCCCAGCCAACAGTGTTTCTCTTGGCTAAGTTGGCCATAAATCAGCACTAATTCCCTGCGTGCCTCGAGAAGTGTGTGTTCATTTCAGCTGTGAGGGAGCGTTTGCTTTTCATACAGTAGTTTCTTTTTAAGCTTTTGTGAAGTAGACTTTAATCTAGAAATAAATCATCAGAGCATTACTAAATTAAAAATAAGTACAAAAGCAGACAGTGCTGCCAAGCGAAGGTTAAACTTGGAGCAGGAGATCAGATTAGAGTTTCATCAGTCTTTCCTCCCACTCTTTGCTTAATTTGGTACTTAAACGAACTTAATAACCATTTCAAAGATATGTACACCCAGCTGCTTTGGAGAGCAGTCTCCTGGTCCTCATGTTCTTATTTTGGGTCACATGCATCATTGCACTAATGTGCTATAACTGTACTTCTCGATGCCACAATTTATTTGGATGCAAAAGAATTACACTCGCTCGGAGCAGAGATTAGCATCAAGTTTACCTCTCTTCCCTGTAAAGCAGAAGGAAGAAAAGAAGCATTTTCAGTGCCCTGGCAGGTTTTTGGTTGCCTTTGTTTACTCTCAGACCTGTCCCCTGGCTCACATTTAAAGAGTGTGGAAGCAGCAGGAGGAAAACTCCCCCCCACCAGCAGGGAACTGGGCACTTCCCAGGCACAAGGGACAGGGTGGCAGAGTCTAAAGGGGCCTGCTGAGCTACTGGGTAAAAATCTGTCCAGGAGGTGTGAGGGTGGGGAGACCCTGGCACAGAGAAGCTGTGGCTGCCCCTGGATCCCTGGAAGTGTCCAAGGCCAGGCTGGATGGGGTTTGGAGCAACCTGGGCTAGTGGAAGGTGTCCCTGCCCGTGGCAGGAGTGGCACTGGGGTGGCACTGGGTGGGGTTTAAGGTCCCTTCCAACCCAAACCATTCCCTGATCTCTGTTTCATTCCTCACCATCAGTCTGAGACCCCAGAGCTGGTTTTTGAGCAGCGTTTCCCAACCGTGTTGTCCCTTTCAGAGTCTCATCCTTAATTCCTCCACGCCTCCATTCCCAGCACTCCAATGAGTGGGATGAGATTTTCTCCCCACTTTTCCTCTTTATTTCACTGGAGGTGCAATGTCACAGGCATATTGTGAACTGTAAGAACTAAAAGGACTCTTTCAGTGGTGCTGAGTGTGATCCATGGCAGAGAACTTTGCTGAGTCCTGGCCACTGTTTGCAGCGATTCCCACACAGGTCTTTTTGCTCTTTGTTTGCTGCAATCTCCATCAGTTGTCTGGTTGCCATTGCCAAACAAATGAGATGATAATTAGCAGAGCAACATCAGAGGAAGTTGATTTTCCGTCTGTAATAAGGATGATGGTAATTAAACATGCATGACCTCATTGGATTGAATAGGAATCAATTAAAATTAAAGCTTGTTGGGAATTCTTTTTCTCCTGTGAAATTTTTCAGGGAAAGCAAGAACAATCTAAAAAGTCCCAGTGAAAGGAAATTGGGCTGATTTGCACCCTCAGTATTAAAAAATGAAGAAGTTGTGAGATTTTTCAGGGGTGGAATATTTTATGGTCCCTCCCCCACCCTGCCCCAGGCTCGTGTAAATGCCCATTTTGAGGAAGTTTTTCATCTGGAAAAAGAAAGTTCAAAACTTTCCAGATGTTTCTAACGCTGTTTAGCAAAACTCAGATCAAATGTGGAAATGCTTCCTGAATTTGTGTCCAGGGAGGAACCTTCCACAGGCTCCATGGCCAACAGGGTGCATAAATTAGTTTTCTAACACGTCTTAATTTCCTGTGCATGAGTGAACATTGCACTGGAGCAGCTGATTTTAAAGGAAAATGATTTATTAAAGGCAAATTATAGAGGTGAAACAACAGAGGAGTTCAAGTTGGAAGCCCAGGAAGGAGCTGGTGATGCCTCACCCTCAGCCCGAGTGGTGGGACCCGAGAGGCTCCTCTGGAGCTCAGGTGGGAAAGTGTTGGGTTAAATTCCTTCTTTTGGCCATTTTTTCCAAAATGAGGCTTTGTTGGTTCTGTAGCAGTTGCCTTTTAGAGAGGTGGGAGACCTCTGAACCCTCAGGATGCTTCAGTGCAGAGCAGGGACCTGAAGAATGGGAAACCAAAGCTTGGGTAGTCCCAGGTCCACGTTGCACATTTTGGGATGCGCTTCCAGCCTGAGGTTGGAGCCCTTCTAACCTGTGTGGAGCAAGATCCACTCCCAGGGGTGTTCTGGATTCAGCTGCTGCTTTGCATTGCTCTGGTTAAACGTCCTGAGGACACTCAGTGTGTTTTCCCTGGGATGGTGTTATCCTTTGGGAATGGCCATGGAGGACATGGCCTCAAGCTGAGCCAGGGGAGGGTCAGGTTGGACATCAGGAGGAATTTCCTCATGGAAAGGGTGGTCAGGCACTGGAAGGGACTGCCCAGGGAGCTTTGGAGTCCCCACCCCTGGAGGTGTCCAAGGAAGGACTGGAGGTGGCACTCAGTGCTCTGGGCTGGGGGACAAGGGGGGCATCGGGCACAGGGTGGACTTGGTGATCTCAGAGATCTTTTCCAACCTCAGTAATTCTGTGATTCTGGTTGGAAGGGACCCACAAAGATCCTCTAGTCCAAGCCCTGACCCTGCACAGGACAACCTCAAAATCCCACCATGTCCCTGAGGGTGTTGTCCAAACCCTCCCTGAGCTCTGGCAGATTTGCTCCTCAGAGCCAAGCCCTGAACTCTTCTTCATTCCAAACCCCAACTCACAAGAGTTTGCTCTGAGGAAGATAAATAAATAAATAAATAAATAAATAAATAAAATGAAGGTTTCTTTTCCCTCTGCTTGTACACAGCAAGCAGGATAATGCAAGACAGACAAGGTGGGGATTGAGCACAGGGTGGGCTCCATGGTCTGGGAGAGCTTTTCCAGCCTTGAGGATTCTCTGATTTTCTCATCCTGCACCCAGTCAAGTGAAAGCAAATGCTGAAATCCTTCTTTTTTCTGCTCTTTGGACAGAGTTTTGTCTCTTGACCGTCCCCAGTAACTGGTATTTTGGGGTGTGTGGTGCTGTGTGTGTGTGCTGGGAGGTAATGGCTTAAATTCTCCACGTGGCCCCTTGTGCTGGCTGGGGTTTGGCATTTTTCTGAGCCTGTGCTGGGGACATCTGGGATTCAGATTCTCAGATTGCCCCACATCTGATAAATAACACACCACAGCGTTGTGCCTGTGGCTGACAGTCCCAGCCATGTGTGTTGTCTCACCCAATAAACTGGGACAAAAAAGTGCTTTTTTTGTTTTAATACATCAATTTAAAAGTCCATGTTTTCCAGAGGGATTTTTTCATTTGGCACTGGCATCCTTGTGAACGTGGAGAACCGTTTCTGAGGAGAGATTTCCAACAGCATCAAAGAAATAACATCTCTTAGACTGGCAAATCCTGGGTTTATTTAATTTTCACCTTTGCCTCGTTTAGGCTTCATTTCTGCAAGATGGGACAGTTCTACCCGAGCATGATGGGTTTATTTTCTGTGATATTTATAGACCTGGCTAAAAAGGCAGGCAGTGTTATCCACAGGCACCAGCTGGAAGGGGTTACTGGGGCTGCAGGACTCCCCCCAGCTGAGTTCAGATGGAGGCAGCACAAAGCCCTCAATCACTCTGGGTTTGGAACTTTCCTACTGACCTTCCATGTGCCAACTCCCCCCAGCTTTCTTCTCTCATTTGGCCATGAAGCTGCACAGAAAGCAGCTCTTGCCAGTGGTTCCAACAGGGAAGAACATGGCCAAGTTTCCTTTAGGGAATTTCTTCCCAGTGGTTTTTCTCTGGCGCTGCTCGAGTTGTTCCTGTAAAAACCTCGAGTTCGGGTCCAGCCCCATGGATGCAGTGGGGCTGTGGGGGGGCTCACTGCATAGACTATCCTGAGCTGGAAGGGACCCACAAGGATCATCAAGTCCAACTCCTGGCCCTGCTGACCCCAAAAACCCCACCATGTCCCTCAGAGCGTTGTCCAAACTGTGCTGTTTTCACAGCTACTGCACAGGTTTTTTGGGAAAAAAGGTGAATGAGGACTGAAGAGGGTATTTTACTGGCTATCAGGTGGATCTCTTAGTGATATATGTGGAAGAGGGATTTATCCATCATTCCCTGGGGGCTCAGTCCCTGCTGCCATCCCATGCCTGGTCGAGGGGGAATTCTTGGTGGGATCAGCGCAGCTTCCACGTGGTTCCTCAGGGAAAAAAGCATCTTTTGGTTATGCCAGTCCATGTGCTGTTGACTCCTGTTGTGCTCAGGGCAGTGGGGGAATAGCCCAGCTGGGTTCTGCCATCCTGTGGGACCTGCTGGGTGTCTCCTTTTGGTGGCCTCTGGGCTGGAAAGGACCAGAGTTGACTCCCCAGGAGAAGATGTGCTGTGCTGGGGGTTGAGAGAGGGGGAACTACAGGATCCCAGGGTGGGTCAGGCTGGAAGGGACCCCAAGTGGGTCACTGGTGCCACCTCCCTGCTCAGGCAGGGCCAGCCCAGAGCACAGGGCACAGGATTGTGTCCAGAGGGCTCTGGAATCTCCCCAGGGAGGAGACTCCAGCCCCTCCCTGGGCAGCCTGTTCAGAGCTGGGGCACTGCCCAGGGAAGAAGTTCTTCCTCCTGTCCAGCTGGAGCTTCCTGGGCATCAGTTTGTGCCTGTGGCCTCCTGTGCCATTGCTCACAAACTGCACAGACCTTGCTGCAGGGGCTGCAGAGGCAGCGGGTGAGGTGCCCCACGGGGTGTGTGGATCATCACAGGCCTTTCTTCTTAGAAGAGGAAGTTAAACATGTACATTTGAAGCGGGTTTTTATAAAACATAATGAATTTCATTGGGCTTGAGAGCCACGTTGGGCTGGAGGCAGCAGCAGATCAAAGGAAGAGGTTTAACATCAGGACCCCGTGCTGTTCATTAGGACAAATCTTGGAAAGAAGTTCTCTCTTCTGCCTCTTAATTACACCATCAATGCCAGGACCAAAAAGCAGGATGCAAGTGGCTGCTGCTGCCCAAGATGCCATTATAATTAGAGTAGTCCCTGAACCTCATCCAGACTTACAGTGTAGTATCAATTCAGGTTAAATTGGGAAACTGAGCAGAAAATTGCTGTCTGGTGTTTGGAGTGGTTTTTGCATCTTAACATTATCTGATACTGTATCATTATGCACTGCTGCAAAATGCCAGAGCCCTGCCAGTAATGACACCGGGATGTAAGAGCAGGAAACAGTGAGAGAGATTTAATTCCTTCTGCAGTTTCGTGAAATAAAGTCAACTCAGGTACACACTTGTTCAGATTAAATATAATGATCCGCGTCTGCAGCCCGACTCTGCCGGGAATGCACATCCATAGGTTCAGGGGAGAGGGGGGAGAGTTGCCATGGAAATCCAAGCAATGTCATAGTTGCAGCTCGTTGCAAATGGCTCATGTGTCATGGCTCATTTTCCAGAAGAAGCGGAGAAAAGCGGGAATTGAGGGAAAATGTCAAAACGTTTGCGGCGAGGCGCGGCGGGGACTGCGCCGGGAGAGCCCGATGGGCTGCGAGCTGGAAGGACTTTGTGGGGAGAAGGAGGCCCAAAGTACAGCTGGGACAGAGCTTGGCTGCTCCCCTGGGCTGCAGGATCCCTTCTCCAGCCTCCCCAGCAGCTGGAACACCCCTGGGCTGGCCGGGCTTCCCCTTCGTCCTGGAGAACCTGGCTCTGCACAGCAGCTTCCCCTCAGGCTGCTCCTTCCAACCCTTGCAAGGTGCCTGCTCCTTTCCAAGTTCCTTGCTGTCTGCCAAATGATCCAGAGTTATTGTTTGATCTAATCCTTTAATTGAGAATTAAATTGCTCGCTGTTGTGTGGAATAACACGTCCCTTGCTTTAAAATTGGATGAAGCACTCAAAGAGATTTTTTTTTAAATTTTATTTGGGGGGGGGATAATTTTTTTTTTTTGCCATGCAAAAATAAATGAGACTGCTAGACAAACAGCTTGGGTCTTTAGAGCCTCTCTTCAAATAATGATGGTGTAATTTGGGCCTCTGAAATAAGAAGCAAACAATAAATAAATGATTAACCTGGTTTTATAGCGCTGAAATCTCTATGTATTTTAACATCACAGTGGGTAAACAGGAGCAAAAGCATATCTGAACAGGCAATATAGGAGTAGTGACACAAAATTCAGGGGATTTGATGCCAGACTCTGAGGGAGTTCCCTGCCTCCTGCCTTGGCTCAGTTATCTCTGTTTCTGGGGGCAGTTTTATTGTGGGATGGGTACAACGGGGTTCTCGTGTGTTTGAGGTGACTTTTGGGGTGTGCACAGCAGTTGCACTGGCTGGGACTTCTCTAAAGGCCCCTCTGCTCTGCAGAGCCCCCTCTCTCTGTGCAGAAATGAAGGAGCTGACAGGTCCTTCCCGTTGGGGCAGAAGGGAACTGGGCTGACACAAGGGGCTGCTGAGCTCACACCCAGGGGGAATTGGGCTGGTTTACTGAAATGGGAGGAATTCCCAGCTCTGGGAGGCCCTGTGAGGTAGCACAGCCTCCACAGGGCATTCTGAAGACCTGACAAACTGCTCCTAGTTGAGGTCTGTGAAGCCAGTGGGACCCCTGGTGCTCCTGCCGAGGGGGGGGAGGCAGAAGTTGGCACAGAGAGAAAAATCTTCCCTTTTCCTCCGTCCTTCCCTTTTCCTTCCCTGTCTTCCACTCCAAGCAACTTGTCAACTTCAGCACCTTGAGGTGAAAATGAGTCAAATTGGGATGTAAATCTCTGGTTCCTTCCCTGTAGGGTTCTGTCAGTGAGAAATGTTGCCTCTGCCAAATCCCACCTGGGTGTGAACTTGGGCAGCAACCCCAGAGCTGCAACTCCAGGTCTAGTTTATTTTCCAAAGCAAGGTGATGCTCCTTAAAATTAAGTGTCATTTCTCTCTTCTTGCTGATGTATTTCCTATACCTGCACAGAAAAGCTACAGAATAAAATTGAGTGGAGTTTCCCCTGAATTCAAACACACTGTAGTGATAAATATGGTTCTGAATAAACCTCCTTGTAGTCACAAATCAATTAATCTTTTTTTTTCCCCTGTGTGCTCCATCCTCAGGATTTACTTTCTCATTGAGCTTTTGCTGGCTGGTGCAGTGTACCTAATTCTTCACCTGGATAAATAACTAGTGGCATTTTTATTCTACAGCAAACCAGCATTATCTTTCTTGCTGTGTACAAGCAGAGGGAAAAGAAACCTTCATTTTATTTATTTCTTTATTTGTTTTCCCCAGAGCAAACTCTTGTGAGTTGGGGATTGGAATGAAGAAGAGTTCAGGGCTTGGCTCTGAGGAGCAAATCTGCCAGAGCTCAGGGAGGGTTTGGACAACACCCTCAGGGACATGGTGGGATTTTGAGGTTGTCCTGTGCAGGGTCAGGGCTTGGACTGGATGATCTTTGTGGGTCCTTTCCAACCAGAATCACAGAATTACTGAGGTTGGAAAAGATCTCTGAGATCACCAAGTCCACCCTGTGCCCGATGCCCACCCTGTCCCCCAGCCCAGAGCACTGAGTGCCACCTCCAGTCCTTCCTTGGGCACCTCCAGGGATGGGGACTCCAAAGCTCCCTGGGCAGCCCCTGCCAGTGCCTGACCACCCTTTCCATGCAAAAATTCCTCCAGATTTCCCACCTGTTCTCCCCACTCAAGATCCTCAAAACACCCCATGAACACTGGGTAGAAAGAGAAGAGAAAGGAGCAATAACTGCCTGGGAGACACGACATACATGGTGTTGGCTGAGGATACACTGTGGTTTTAGGCAAGAGGTGTCCCACTGGTTTGGCTGCGAGGGCGGGGAGAGCTTTTTCCTCCTCTCCTGCTTGGAGCCAGCTCAGAGCCCTGCAGTGGGTTTGGGTTGTGGCTGTGGGGTGAGCAGGGACAGAGCAGGGACACGTGTCCCCGCAGTGGATGAGGGAGGAACACCTTGTGTGGGAGAAGCTCTTCCTTCAGCCTTCTGCTTCTCTGGGGGGGAAATTAAAAATGGAGCCTAAAAGCTTTCCTGGGAATTAATCAGCAAATGAAGTTCCCTGGAATGGGAGAATTGCTGTGTGTAAAGAGGGGCAATGGAGCTGGGGAAGGGGCTGGAGCAGCAGGAGCAGCTGAGGGAGCTGGGGGGGCTCAGCCTGGAGAAAAGGAGGCTCAGGGGGGACCTTCTGGCTCTGCAACTCCCTGACAGGAGAGGGGTTGGGCTCTGCTCCCGGGGAACAAGGGATGAGAGGGAACAGCCTCAAGTTGTGCCAGGGTAGAGTCAGGTTGGATATTGGGAAACTTTTTCATGGAAAGAGTTGCCCAGCCCTGGCCCAACTGCCCATGGTGGAGTCCCCATCCCTGGAGGGGTTTAACAGACATGTGGATGTGACACTTGGGGACGTGGGTTAGTGATGGCCTTGGCAGTCCTGGATTAATGGTTGGACTTGATGATCTTAGAGGGCTTTCCCAACCTAAACAACTCCGTGATTTCATCCTGGCTTTTTTTCCCATCTGGTAGCAATCAGCTGCAAATGCTCCTGCCAGGCCTGCAGGAGTGTTGGTGTTCCACCCTTTGGCCCCAGAGGCACCAAGAGAGCCCAGTTGTGGAGGGATTTCAAGGAGTTGTGTCAAAGTCTAAGGGGTTTGTACCAATTTCATCCAAATCAAAGGCTGCTGGGACAGCCACAAGTACAGTCTGGCTTTGGAAGGAAGGAGAACAGCAGCACTGTCTTCCCTAAAAAGAAATATATCTCTGGAAAGGCTCTAGAATAAATGCTTACTAACAGCAGGGTCTTACTGGTCTGTGCCCATGATGGCTCCAAAGTCCTGGCTCAACTGGGACTGGCTGCTGGTTGAACACAACTTTGGGATTTAGGAGTGAAAATCCGGGGTGCTGCCCATATTCCTTCAGGTATTTTGGTGGAAGAGCTTCCTCTGCATTGCTGAGAGTAACCAGGGCACCCCCTGAGTCAGGGGAGTCCCTCTGTAGTGATAACCCCTCGCTGGTAATGTTGAGCCTCTCCTGCAGGATTGGGAAGCCAATGGGATTGCAGAGGCATTTTCCTCAGAGAAGGAAGAGAAAAGAGGGACCTGCCCCAAATCGATGAGGTTCAGGATTGTAGGCATCCAGATCACCTTGGAAAATTGGATTTTGGTTCTGGAGACCCCTCAGAACTGCTGAGGGATTTGCTTCAGTGAAAGAGTTGAGGTTTTAAGATGCAATTACTGTTCCTTGTGACCCAAAACTTGGCAAACTGTTGTAACTGTCATTCACTGTAAATGAAAACAACTTTTATAGAAGATGAACCTCTCAGTAGACAACTCCTCCTGCCCCTGAATGTTCAGTGGCATCCCTTGGTTTTCTTACTGAAATCAATATGTTCTTATCCAACATCAGAGTCTTTTTGAGTCCTGCTCAATATTCAGCCTCTGCAATGAGAGAGGGGGACAGAAGGGAGGCAGTGAAGTTGAAAACACAGGTTGACAAGGACAAGGAGAGCTAAACTGTCCCAGCAGCAAAACTGGGATGGGGATGGACATGAGGGACTGAGCATCCTCATCTCCCAGGAGATTCAGCTCCAAAAAGCTGCTGATGCTCAGCCCCTTGCAGGATTTGTCCCCGTGTGCAATAATAAGGAGCAGACAAATAGTGCCATATTTATCTCCTTCCTGAGTTTTCAGCAGGAAAATGGATGAGTTCGGAATTCCTCACCATATGGTCACCTTTGGGCATCAGGCTTTGCACTCCCCCCCTTGCCTTTGGGGACTGGAGTGATGGAGCAAGGGGGGATCTCAGCCCTGGCTGCCATAATCCTCCTCCTTAGCTCAGCAACTTCCAGACACTAATATTTAATGCAGTGTCTTCCCTTCCTTCTGCTGCTTTTCCCCCTGGACTTTTCCACCCACTTGTGCAGTCAGCATGTTCTGCTCCCCCTCACATATGGCACACAGAATTTTCCCTCTATTAAAACCTTAACCCAGGAAATATTTGATGCTCCAAAAAACCAGAACGGCGAAATTGGAAACATCAAAATGTGAAAGCCACTGAAAGGGAAGGGGATTCCACCCAGGAATAACAAAGGAGTCGATCTGTCACGTGTCCTGTTGCATTAGTGAGCAGGAGCTGGTTGGAGCTCCTGGAAGAGCTGAGGATTTAATCCAGGTAACTTTGAACATCTGGCTTTGGGAGAGGGAGAGAAGGAGCTCTGTGTCTGGCTTTGGGAGCCTGTTGGCAGGTGTGTGTCCCCAAACCCATTTCCTCCCCTGTTCCCACAGCCTTCCCTGCACCATCTACTGAACTCAATTCCCCCTGGGCTGGTCCCCTGGGGGCCCAAGGCTGGAGGAGCTCCCAGATGTGGCCTAACAAGTGCCAAGTGATGGGGAACAATCCTCTCATCTCCAGCCTGGGTCCTGTTGGGGTGCACTGCTGTCCCCCAGGACACCTCCTGGGTCCTTCTCAGCTGTGCTGCCCCAGCCTGTCCCCCTGCAAAGGGTGAGGCAGCTCCAGGCTGGCATTTCCTGGAGCTCTGCTGGCCCCTTCCTCCCATCCCAGTCCCTCTGGATGGCCACTGCTGCTCCTGGCCTGGTTGCTGGAGAAATCACCTCGGTGTTGACCAAGAAATCTTGGGCTGGGCAGTCAGTGCTGTGGTGTTTGCAGGGTCTTCAGGTACTTTGAGGCAGTGAGGGGGTCTGTGCCGCCAGGATCACAGGAGGGTTTTCAGCTGCTGTCCTGACTGATGAACCAAACTCCATCCTCCACAGGGACTCTGGGCCCCTGACCTGCTCTGTCAGCCCTTGTAGCTGCCCATCCTCACTGGAGAGCTTTGGCAGAGAGGGCAAAGCAAAGCTATTTAGGGTTCATTTCACTTTCCAGCCAACAATGCCCCGAACCAAAAAGCTCCACAGAGCATCAGATCTGAGATCTGCTCAGTCCCATCATTGTCACCACTGGTTTCTGAAGGCCCTTCAGTGAAGCAAGTCCATGTGCATCCTTCCAACATATGGCCTTAGCAAATGATGGCCCTGTTTATATCCTGGACTTTGGCCAAGCAGCCGTGTCAGGCACAGGCATGAAATGTGTGCTCACACAAACACAGTGGGCTGTGAAGAAGGCAGACAAGATTTTTAGGTCAAATGTCTGGAGTGAGCAGCTTTGTTATTCTAAGGTTGTGTTGGCAGTTGCCAATACAGTGAATAATGTTTTCTGTTAATCCTGGGGTCTGGTTTGCCTGAACCTGATGACAAAGGGAATGGTGGACTCTGTTTTTCAAGGATGTAGGAAATTTATTGACTCTGCCTGGCCCTGGGTCCCTGCCCGGGTTGGGGCTTTCAGGGAGCATAAATTATTCTGCAGATTTTGCCTCCTCACTCTCAAGGTCCTGATTGTACCTTGCTTTTACCCAGCAGAGGGGAGCTATTGCTGCTGCGACAGCACACAGGTAACAGTGTTGAAGTAGCACAGAATTGATGTGTGATTGGGATGGAATTACGCCCTGGAATTAATCTCAGGAGTGTTATTGAAAATCACAGAATCCCAGAATGGTTTGGGTTGGAAGGGACCTTAGAGACCATCTCATC
>NW_021940460.1:2055687-2058235 GCF_001715985.3 Manacus vitellinus
CACTTCCAGGGATGGGGCAGCCACAGCTTCTCTGGGCAACCTGTGCCACCCTCTCAGGGAAGAATTCCTTCCCTATATTTTACCTGAATTCCCTTGTGCAGATCCCTGGCTCCTGGGAATGTGTTCCCTGGTGGGTGCAGTGAGCTGTGGAGCAGCACAGAGCTCTGCAATGCCTGCAAATGTCACAAGTCAAAGGTTTGATGCTGAGTTTCACTGAAATGTTGTGTTTCAGGGAGAGTGAAGGCAAAGGCCTTTTCAGGAAGACGGGAGTGGAAAATGTGCTGCTCCTGTGTTGTTGTGACCCACCATAATGGTGAATGGATTGACTGGGGGGGCATCGAGGGCACTGCAGGAAACACTACAGAGAAAATAGATCAGGAAATTAGTTGCCTAAATGATGAAGTTTTATAAGAATAACCATATTTAAAGGAAGGAAAACCCTCTGCAGTGTCCAGCCTCTGTGAGCAGGTGATGGGGTACCTGGGAAAATCCCAGGATGCTCTTTTTCCTCCTGCCCTGTGCTATGAGTGATGTGGGATTTAGTCTTGGTTTGTGCCTGGACCTGGGCACTGAAAATGTGCCACAGGCCTTGTCCTCCAGAAATCCCAAGTGTTCAGCTTTCCCCTGTGCTCTGGGGCAGTGCTTCCCCAGCACCACTTCTATTTCCAAGAACCTTTTCTTTTGGCTCCTGGCTTGTTGCTGCCTTCTGGCATCTCCTCTCTAAGAAATATCACAGAGATCCTTCTCTGCTGAACCTTTTAATCTCCAAGTGTTGCACTTGACCTGCTGTTTTTTCCACCTTTCCTTGCTTGCTTGGGAGGACAGAACTGAGGCAGTGGAATTTGCTGGCAGTTCTCACGTTCCATGAGAAATTCCAAGTCGTTTTCAGTCCCTTTCCTGAGCCTGGGAGATGCAGATGTTGGATAGTGGAATGAAAGGAGCACACTCAGGTTCTGCAGAGGGTTATTTTCACAAGTGCCATTCTCACTGTCTGAAACCTATATACATTTTACTACTAAAGGTGTTATAAATTCTATTCCCTTTCTCATCCTCTTTGGTTGGTGGAAACAACTCTTCCACCACAAGTTTTATTTACCTAAAGTAGTGCACTAAAGTGTGTTCCGTGTTTGTATAAATGAAAAGAGCTTGTTTTAAAAATCAAATTGAAGGTGTCTGGTTGCAAAACAATCCTTCTGTGTTGGCCATCCCCATAATGAATTATTCACTGTGTTGGGGGAAAAAAATAACCCAATCCCAAAGACATCCCCTCCAACTTCATTTTCTTCCTAATCTGTGCCAAGTGATGCTTGTGAGAGACCCCCAGGCAGGTGATCCCTGGGGTGGGTGACCTTGGGAACAGGTTTCCCTGCTTTGGGCAAGTGGAGTTTAGTTTTCCAGGCTCTGTGGATTGCTGTGGGCAGGAGAACTGCTGCTGGCAGCTCAGTTTTCACACCTGCATCATTTCCCAATGCAGGTGTTGAGTTCTCAGCGACTTTGGTTTGTCAGAGGTTTTTGTTGCCATCCTTGTTCGATGGGAGGGACGTGCCCATGTCTTTGTGCAGCTGACAGACAATCAGGCACTGATGTCATCTGAAACAAAAAGTGTCACTTTGGGGATTTTTGGGGGGGGTTAGTCTGGTCTAAAACCAAAGTTTTAAAGTCTGAGAAAACAGTTAAGAAAGCTGCCTGTGGCTGTTTTTAGTTGACAAGTTACAGAAGTTGGGTCTTTTGCTTGAACTAAATATATTTTTTCAGACTACACTTTTTGGGGGAGGTGAAAGTGGCTACCCATCTCTGTCCTTAAACCAAAGTTTTAAAGTCTGAGAAAATAGTTAAGAAAGCTGCCTGTGGCTGTTTTTAGTTGACAAGTTACAGAAGTTGGGTCTTTTGCTTGGACTAAATATATTTTTTCAGACTACACTTTTTGGGGGAGGTGAAAGTGGCTACCCATCTCTGTCCTTAAACCCACCTGGTGGTTGCCTTTTGCTGTTGGCTTCACTAGAAGGTGTTTGCTACCAGATGATGGGAGATGGAGAGACAAAGCAATACCAGAGCTGTGGTTGTATTGCAGTGGGTAAAATAAAACCAAACCACTTGATCAACAGCTCTCTGAGGGGTTCTGGTGTCTCTGGATGCTCCCACAAAGCCACCAGAGATGACAGGACATCTGTGGTCCCTGTCCATGGCTGTGCTTTGACCCTCAGTGGGGTTTGTCCCTCATGACAAGGATGGTTGAATTGGCTTTTTCTCTTGTGGCATTGTCCTGTTTCAGCTAAAAATCATTTGTGACCTCTCAGAGCAGGGTCTTGTTGATTGTTCAGATTGTCAAAGTGGGTGGTTGATAAACCACCAGAAAATTGTGAGTAGCTGGGGCTGTTCAGCCTGGAGAAGAGAAGGTTGAATGGAGACCTCACAGCCCCTTCCAGGACTACAGGGAAATCAGAGAGGGGCTGTTATCAGGAACTGGAGTGACAGGGGGAGGACAACGGCTTCAAACTGACAGAGGGGAAATCTGATATTGGGAAGGAATTGTTCCCTGGGAGGGTGG
>NW_021940460.1:2058280-2060991 GCF_001715985.3 Manacus vitellinus
GGCAGGGGTGGGACTGGGTGGTCTTTAAGGTCTCTTCCAACCCAAACATTCCCTGATCCTCTGAATTACCGTGTCCCTTCTATGGCTGATGGGTCACACTCTGATCTCACTCCCCCTGGGCTCCATCCAAATTTTGTGGTGGTTGTGCTGGTGTTTGGTGGGTTGTGGAACTGAGAATATGAATTAGTGTCATGTGTTTCTGCCTTAATGAAATCCTGCAGCTGGAGGAGGTGGGACAGACACTCAGGGCTGAGCTTTTGTTCCAAACTCCTCTGTCAGGAGGATGGCAAAGCCCCTTCCCCTACTGATCCTGATTGCAAAACTGCTCCTCCTCCTGAGCCAAGATTTCCCACTGATTGCAGAGAGAGGGGGTAAGATTTAGGCCTGATGTAACTAATTGTTGAGAGAGATTTGCTATGGGATGTGCTTTGCAGAAGGAAGAGCCTGACTTGCCTGGTTGCATTTGCATCTATCCAAGTTCCAACTCCCACACACCCTTTCAGTCAGCACAGAAAGTCACCTTGGCCCTTCCCCACTTGGAAGCACTGAGCTCCAAAACCAGGGCTGGGATTAATCCTCAAGCCTCCTCCAATCTGGCTGCATTTCAGTTTGGCTGAGCAAGGAAATAAAGGATTGTGGCTTGGAAAAGCTTCTGCTGCTGAGAGGCCAGAGATGTTCCTGTTTGGATCAATCCTGGGGCTGCTCCATGGGGTGGAAATCAGCTGGTGGTGCCAGGAATCAGCACTTAGAGGTGTCTTGTGTCACCCAGAGGAGCTGAGGGTGTAAGACAGAGCCATGTGTGCTCTGCCCACACCACAGACCCGGCAGGGGAACCAGAAACACAAACAAGGTTTGAAGATCTCCCCTGCAAAAAGAATTGTGGTGCTGAATCCACAGTTCTCACTCTACAGAGCTACACAAATGTCTGCCCACTCAGGAATTACTCACTCCTGCAGATTTTTCCCAAGCAGCAGGATTAGGTTTTGCTGCTCTTGAGTCTAAATTTGGGTGAGTTTGGGGAGCAGTCAGGGAGCTTTATCAGAGCTGGTTTGGCCTCAGTGAAATCTGGAGCTCTGGAGCAGGAGAAGGGTGGAATGTGGGACATCAGGGAGAAGGGTGGAATGTGGAACATCAGGGACCTGAAGCTGTCAGAGCTGCTCGTGGTCAACACTGAGGATGTTTTTGGGGTTTTGCTGAGTTGGAGCCTCTGAGAAGATCAGGAGAAAGCACTGATCCTGTGCTCCTGTATCATGGGATCCATCATGGGACAGGATGGGTTGTTTTTCCCTTCCAAATGGTCTAAATAAAACACAGAGGTGAGGTTGGAACAAGGGGCAAGCAGGAAAACATCCTCATTATATCACATAGGGCACAGAGACTGGGATGGGGAGAGGGAACACAGAAGGCTCTTAGCCAGGGCAGCAGCCTCCTGCTTTTTGGTTTAGTTTCAGCTTCCCTTACAATTCCTGCTGTTTATCCACTTTGCCCACACGGGAGCCAGAAGCTTTGCTGCTCTTTTCTGTCAAATTAAAATAATGGGGAGAAAAACCAACCACCCAGATGCTCCAAATCCCAGGCTGACACTGCAGAGCTTTGGCTCTTGCATCTGATCCTCAGTGTGGTTCAAAAGCAGCTCTGGAGGCACTTGGGGCACTCAGAAAGGCAAAAGAGCAGCAATTTTTTGTGTTTTAAGTTGGGAGCTGAATTTTTCATCCAGCTCTGAAAGGCAGGATGTGAAATCCAACCCCGTTCTTTGCACACGTGATGGGGTTCATTTGCTGTGGGTAGTGCATGGGAGTTTTCCAGGGACTACATTGGCCAGATGAGCTTTTTTGCTACATTATTAGTATAAAAACAATTTTGGGAAGCTGCTGTGAGTGTGATGGAGGAGTCTCCCCCCCTCTGCAGCTCCCACACTCCAGCAAACCACCTGGGAAGGCCGGAGATGGAAACCCAGCTGCTTGCACAGAGCAGTGTGTGTGTGCTTGGGAGATTTGACTCTTTGGGGGAAATTTGGTTTTTTTGAGATCACTCAGAGTCACCTTCTTCTCTGCAGCCAGCACAGGCCATGGAGAACAGCTCCAGACCCAGTGGCCCCAGTCAGAAATGGTCTGGCATGAGCTGGTGCAGCCACCCAAGGGCAGGACCATCGTGTCTCGTGGGTGCAGATCCCATTTTTGTGCAGGGAATAACAAAGGGGGAGGGTGGAACAGTCACCAACCAGCTGCTTACCTTTGGCTCATTGCATTTCCAAGCAGGGAGAAGAACCAAGGGGAGATGAAATGAACTTTTGGCTTCTCTAAGAACCAAGATTGTCCTTCTGAAAATGGTCTTGATTTGGATCTTTAGGAGCAGCTCAGACCTTCCCCTTCTTCAACAGCACATGCTCTGCTGTCAGGGTCCCTCTTTTCCTTCTTTCCTTTTCTTTCTCATTCCCAGGCTAACTGGGTTACAAAGGGATGCTCCCACATGCTCCATTTTAAGGGCTGGAATCTCCTGGTGCCTCTGGGACTGTTGGGTCAGGGATGTGATCATTTATGTGCATGGACTTGCCTTGTCTCCTAAACATTGTTGGAGGGTGGGAGAAGCTCCTCAGCCCTTCAGGTGGATGGCAGCTCATTTTTCAGTGTGAATTATAACTAGCTGGTTTGGCCTCTGTGAAATCTGGGGCTCTGGAGCAGGATAAGGGTGGAATGTGGAATATCAGGGAC
>NW_021940460.1:2063266-2065635 GCF_001715985.3 Manacus vitellinus
GTCCCTCCCAACTCAGCACATCCTGGGATTCTGTGAAATCCAAGGCACTGTCAGAAATCAGTGTTGGGTGACGACATCATCAGTTGGTTTGGCACAGCCCCGTGGTCATGGATGTTGGAAGTTAGAGATCCAGGAGCCTGGAGTCATTGGGAAGTTCAGGATATTTCTGCAGACAGAATTTAGGTGGGAGCATTTCCATCCATGATAGTCTGGGCCTGAGATCAGGGATGTCAGGAATGGTTATTGACAGCTGGAGCAGCTTTGCTCTGTGGGGAAATGAGGGAGCTCTGAAACAGCCCTGTAAGCACCTCAAAGGAGCTGAGTAATGCATTTATTTTTGACAACTCCTTGCTTGCAGCCTATTGGCAGGAAGGGCAGCTCCCAGGTTTATCTTCCCCTTCACGCATCCGTAGCGCTGAAAACACAATTCCTGGGAAATATAACAGATCCAGTCTGTGCCTCCAGCATCAAACAGCAAATGTCACTCTCATTTCTCAGAGCTTGGGCTTTGTTTTTGTCTGAACACCGAGTGAAGCAGAGAGAAAATAAAAATGAAAAGGGGAAGAACTGTAGTGAAATGTAAAGCTTGGTAAAGATGATTGCCAGGGAAGGGAGCTCAGGGGTGGAGAGGTGGGTTTGGATCCACCTCCCTCTGGGTTAGTGCAGATCTACCCAACCACAGTCAGATGGCCCAGTATTTGCAAAGGGATTGATCCAAACTGCCTGTTTAAGGGTCAGGCAACTCAGAGCTTCAAAAGCAGAAATCCCATCCCATGCCAGGCATTTATCACACCAAAAGACCTGTGAAAGGCTGTGTTTCCTCCCTCAGCTGCACAGGCTGGGCTTGGCAAGAGCTCTCTGAAAAGGCAGCCCCACTGAGCCCAGTGCAGCAATGCAATTATTGTAGATCTTCTGCTGACTTCAACTTGGTCCAAAGCTCAAAGCCTGAGCACCAGTGTAGCCAGTGACTGACTTCTGCAGGAATGGGACCCCCCAACATGAGCCCGCTCTGGTTTGAATGTGACTGTGTAAAAGAACCCTCTCATGGATGAGGTGCTGCCTTTCTGTGTCCCCAGGCACAGCTGGGCCTCACAGGGCATCTCTCACAGCTTCCAGTCTTTCTCTGCTCTTTTGTTCCTGTTGTTTCTTAGGGCTCAGTTGAGCTGACAGGGACTTGTGCTCTGTTCCTACCTGTCAGGAGAATTACTTTTGAACTCAGCCCACGGTGTCAGCTGTGTGTTTGTCCCCAGATGCATGGCCTTGGCTTGCAGCATCCTTGTTACAGGCAATGATTCACCAGGAGAGGCTTCTCTCCTGATTTCTGCTGTTTGCTTGAGTGTTCTCAGATTAAAACCAGTGTTTCAGCCAAAACAGAGCAGGTTTGCTCTGGAGTGATGCTCTCATGAGCCCATTTTCACCTTTAAAAGTCAATTTATTGTAGTTCCTTTATCTGATAGTCTCTTGAAGCAAGTGTAGAAGGAGGAGGAGTATTTTGGTATAAGCTGGGACAGAACACGCTGCCCAAGTCCCATTTTAGGTACCAAGGGGTTCCTTTTTGGATATCAAGGGGCTTTTGGCAGCTCAGTGAAGGATCAGGGGGGTTCAATCCTGATCCTTCAGCCCCAGTTTGGCACTGGGGTTGTTCCTGGGGTGGGTCCAGAGGTGGGTCTGACAAAGAGAACTTTGTTTACCTGTGAAATTTGTTGGCAGTGATTTTTGTGCTCAGTGGAGAGGAAGAACATGAGTGAAAGTCAACTGCTTGGCTGCCCTTGAGAAAAAAATATATTCATGTTAAAAAAAGAAAAGTAAATAACACGTTCCCGTTAAGTGCCTGATAGTTATACATATTACATCTCAAAGTAATTATCATTTAATTAGCAGTCTGGCAACAGTGGAAGGAGATGAAGTTACAGTTCCAGAGCTGTTATTGCTGGGAGGGAGAGAAGGGTCATGTTCCTGGTGAAGCAATTCCTGCAGTAGCCATTGGGAATGGCCCTTGGGGAGGGGGAGCAGCTCCATGGAGCCAAAGCCTCCAAGACAGCAGAGACCCAGAGGTGGGACCAAAACCTGCAGGGTCTCCATGAGTGATATCTGCTTTGTCCAAGAGGAATTGGAAGCTCTCACTTGAAAAGCAGAGGGAGTGGGTTTAGGGTTAGGTACCAGGTTAGATGAGCATGTGCAGTCCTGGACTCCCAAACTCTGGTCACCATCCAAGGTATTTCTAAGGAAAAATGTTTGGTCCCTGTTTTCTTTCCCTTTTCCTCTGTCAAACATTTTGGTATAATGAGGGCTTCAAGTGCCACGTGTTAAGGACTCAGAGATCAGGGAATGGTTTGGGTTGGAAGGGACCTTAAGGACCATCTCATTCC
>NW_021940460.1:2065646-2078772 GCF_001715985.3 Manacus vitellinus
CTTCCACTAGCCCAGGTTGCTCCAAGCCCCATCCTACCTGGCCTTGGACACTTCCAGGGATCCAGGGGCAGCCACAGCTGCTCTGGGCAACCTGTACCAGGGCCTCCCCACCCTCCCAGGGAAGAATTTCTTCCCAGTATCCCATCTAATCCTGCTCTCTGGTAGTGGGAAACCATTCCCCCTTGTCCTGTCCCTCCAGGCCCTTGTCCAAAGTGTAGTGAAATAAGTGTTGTTCCTCTAGCATGTCATCTTTAGGGCTTTGGGGTAGAGGGGTTGAAACAAGATGATCTTTAAGATCCCTTCCAACCCAAACCATTCTATGAAATAAAAGGGCAAGAAACGTTTCACCTTCCCAGGGGTGGAATCTCAGCATTCACCTGCTCTCATGTCACAGGGAGTTTGAAGTGGTGCAAATGCAAATCCTTAAATCCAGGATTCTGTAAACCCGTTGTCTTCTGGAGGAACTGAGAGCTGGTTTAAGGGCTCTGGCTGCCCAGCTGTGTGTTAAATCCAAGGATTTGGGAGGACTGGGGGAGGCACCTCCCGTTGTGCTGCCCAATGAGCTGCATTTCAGTCACTGCCAATTAACACAAATGAGCTTTTAAACCACTTCTGGCCAAACTCAGGCCAGTGGCTGAGTTGCCCTGAGGAGTTGTGCATCTCTGGTGTGGAATAAATAGGTCTGATTTGCATAGGCAAGCACTACTTGTTTAATGGAGAATCCATGTGGGATTGAAACCCTGGATAAGCTGTTCAGGGCCTTGAGGTGACTGAGAGTCGATGGTGGGCAGAGACTGTGAGACTGGGGGTTAATAAAGGTGTGTGCTCCCCTTACCTGCCCTGTGCTGTAACAGCAGCTTCCCTGTGGATGGATCCACAACTGCCCTGCATATGGATCCACAGCTTCCCTGTGGAGGGATGCACAGTTTCCCTGTGGAGGGATGTACAACATTCCTATGGATAGATCCACAGTTTCCCTGTGGAGGGATGTACAACATTCCTATGGATAGATCCACAGTTTCCCTGTGGAGGGATGCACAGTTTCCCTGTGGAGGGATGCACAGTTTCCCTGTGGAGGGATTCACAGCACGTGGAGACACTTGGATTTACTCCCCTCCCAGCTCAAGATTAAAATTTCAAATCACTTAGCGTTGCTTGAATTTTGTCTCCCGTTGGTTAACATGTTTTAATTACTGAGATAGAAGAAAATCTCTTTTCCTAGTGGGGCCCAGGCTCTGGGGCTCAGCCCCTGGGGTTGATCACAAGATGTGCTCGGGCTGGATCATTCCTGGGCAGGGAAAATGTAACAGCAACTTCCAGCTCTGCCCTGAGGGTCAGACCTTTAGGGGACCAGTCATACAGGGAAAGTAAAACCAGGTTAACCAGATACTGAGCCTTCCTCACTCTTTATCCATGTTAATCTGGGCTCCCTTTTTTCCCCTCTTGATTTTTTCTCTTGATTTGCTTTCCAGACAGGGAAAGTGTTTTTCTTGCATCTTTTATGCATTTTTCAGTGGCTTCCACTATGGGCTCATATGAAAATCTTGCTCTGCTTTATCTCAGCTCCAAGCCTGAGACTCTGTGTTGCCTCTCCTGTAGGACTGTCCCTAATAAATCACTGGGAGTGATCATTGTTATTTCCCCCAGTTCTGCCTGTGTGAATAAATGGGACCCATTCAGGGTCACGCCCCCAGCACACAGCTGTTTGCAGATGTGCTGCAGTGGTTGTGGGAAGGATCCTCAGTCCCCTGTGCTCTGGGGAGGCACCTGGGTGGGCCTGAGGGGTCCCCCCATGTGGCACAGATGGGGTATCCCCCTGAGTCCCTGCCCTGCCTCCAGCAACAGCTCTGCAACTGCCTGGAAATGAGCTCAAATCAAGAGCCATCTTTTAAGTACATCCCAAGAGAAAACACTGTAATTGCAACTATTTCCTCAAAACCATTCCTGAACAGTCCCCATTTGAAGAGTAAATATCAAATTTACTGTCCCCAAGGTGACTCCTTCAGGGTTTGTGCTCTGACACTCAGAGCTGCACCCCTCAAACCTGTGACCCAGCACTGCTCCCTGTGTGCCCAGGGAGCACAGGACCCCCAAAGGTCACCTTGGGCTGTGGCAGGGCTCAGGTCAGGCATGGAGAACAGCCCAAAATACCTTCTGCATGTTCTCCTGGCCCTGAGCTCACTCCCATGTCCCAGCTCCTGCTCTGGAAGGGCTTCTCGAGGTCTGTGAGGTCCCAACAAGATGTTGTGGGACATGGATGGGCAGTTGGCCCATGGGTTGAGGGTCTTCTGCTTCCAGGCAGCTGTGGGGATGGGGTAAGCCCTGCTCCATGGAATGGGGATCTTTAGGGCTGGAGTTTCACTTCAGATCAAAAATCCATGGAGCTGGAGATGATTGCTGCCTGCACAGGAGCATTTTGGCAGCCTAGAGCAGCACAGATCTGCATGGAAACTCCTAAAAGTGCATGGGGGGGTGGAGGTGGGTGCTCAGGGATCTTCAGTGCTTGGTTTTTAGAATAAACAAGGAAGAGAAATGTTTTTAGGCAACAACCTCAGCAGCAGTTTTTATCCTGGAGGGGAAATTTGGCGGCTGAGCTTGGAGGTGTAAATAAATCTGCAGTGGGTTCCCACGCCGTGTCTTAGCACAGGGTGGGCACCAGCTTTTGTTGCTGCTGTGGGTTGGCAGCAAGGCTGGAAAACAGCAATTCCTTGCTTAGGAGGTTGTTAACTACCAGTGCTTTTCTCACCACAGAAAACTGAAATTGGAGGGGTCCATAACAACATCAGTAGTTAATTGAGCAGCTCTGTGGGGAAATCACTAAAGCAATTTATAAATGCTTTTTCTCTGAGCATCCAGGTATTTATACTCGGCTGCCAGAGGAGGAAACAGAGGCACAAAGGAGTTAAATGTTTTGCCTGAAGTCCCAGAGCAAGCAGGGACACGACAGCGACAAAGTCAAATCAGTCTTGAGCAAGGTCACAGCCATGGGTAGATGGAATAGCTATTTTAAAAAATACATCATTTTCACAGCTTCTTTGCCATTAAAAGTTGAAGTTGTGTTAATCTCCAATAAATTCAGCAAAGGCATGCAATCTAGCATCTCTTTTATGTGGTATCTCTCATTTTTAATTTGTTTCTCAGGTTCTGTCGTTCTTGGCAACAGCGGGAAAATAAACCCATTGGAAACAGACAATTAGCCAAGGTCACTGGGGCAGGGAAGGGAGGATTAGTGAGGAAACAACTACTGCAGATGCCATCCTGGAGATAATGGGAAGGAAGGTACTCTGCTGGGGCCTAAAATGCCATTCCTTCATGGAAATTTTATTCCATCCTGGTGAAACACATCCAACTTTCTCTGCCCAAGCCATTACAGGGGCGGTGAGGGGAGCTCAGAGCCTGACTCCACATCTGCAAGATGTCCTCTGCAGGAGCAGGAGCAGGAGCAGGGTGTGTTTCTCCTTTGGAGATGTGCTTGGTGTGTTGCCATCACCCTCTTGCCATCACCCTGTTGCCATCACCCTCTTGCCCTGGGGCACTGCTGGCACCCCCTCCCACGCTGTCCTGGCACTGGGACACTTCCCTTGCTGCAAAGTTCTCAAATTCATGGCCTGAATCACCTCCAAAGCAAACCCTGCTCCATGGGATGCATCCAGGCCGTGTCTGCCTGGTGTGCTTGGCACTGGGAGAAGCTGGGAAGGGGGAAAGGAAGGGGTGAGACCATGGTTGACGAGCTCATGGGGTGAAGGCTGGGAAGGCCAGGGCCAGGCAGGAGGGTTCTGCCTCATCCTCATCCTTGCTGGTGCCTTCTGGATGTGACCAAACCTCTTGTGAGGGCAGGGGAAGGTGGTGGGGTAAAGCTGAGGGAGATGGTGGCAGGTTGGGCAGGGCCAGGTTGGTCTCTGGGTCTTTGGTTTGCTCTGCCTGCCCCCCCATTTCCCCTGTGCAGGGAGTTCTCCTGCCTTGGTGGTCTCTCACTGCAGAGAATGGACTCACTCCCAGCTCCAGGCTATGCCTGGACCTCTCCCATCACAGCCTGACCCCTCCATGGATCCCAGGAGCCAGCTCAGGCTCCACAAGGCAGTTCCCAAGCGTGTGGATGGTCACTAAGCCAAGTCCTCCTGAAAAACAGGATGGTTGCTTTCCAATTAATTTTTTTTCTGGTTCCCCTCCTCTTCCATTTCTCTGCCTCAAAAACCTGAGGGACCAGAGGTTTCCTCTGTGGCTCTGCTGTGGACTGACTGGGAACAGATACCACTTAGGGGTGGTGGCAGCTCCGGGGTGGCCCTGGAGCCTCAGCTGCCCCTCCTACCATGGTCAGACCGGGCCCAGTGTGGTTCTGCAGTGGGCTGGACTGGGCAGGGAGGCTGCTGGAACAGGAGAACTCCATCCTGGCATTCCTGATGCTGCCAGTGGGGCACAGGCTTGGGACTGGGGCAGGCTCTCACTGTCCCTGTTTGATGACAGAGGGGTCAGTCCTTAATGCCAATTTAATTTCTGCTCATTTGTGTTACTCATCCCAGCTTTATTTGCTGTCCTCTGAGCACAGAGGGGATGGTGCTGACAGCTGCTTCTCTTTGCAGACAGGTCCTTATGGCCAAAAGGAAATCAAGTATTTTATCACAGAATATCACATAAAAATAAAGGTGGTGTTCTTCCCTACCCTGTTGTCATCAGGGAAATCATTGATAGGCCAGTAATTAAAGCCATAGGCTTAATTTGACTAAATTTGGTAATTTAGCTGAAATTTTCCCTCAAACTCAACATGGAAAATGAGATTGCTCTGGGCAGACCCCACCTGGAGCCCTGCAAACAGTTGTGGTGCCCCCAACATGGAACTCCTGGAGCAAGTCCAGAGGAGGGACTTGATAAGGGGACTGGAGCACCTCCCCTGTGGGGACAGGCTGGGAAAATGGTGTGGAGACCTCACAGGACCTTTCAGGATCTAAAGAGGGTACAAGGAGGACACAGAGAGATTCTATATCAGGAACTGGAGTGACAGGACAAGGGAACGGGTTCAAACTGGCAGAGGGGAGATTTAGGTTGGATATTGGGAAGGAATTCTTGGCTGGGAGGGTGGGGAGGCCCTGGCACAGGTTGCCCAGAGAAGCTGTGGCTGCCCCATCCCTGGAAGTGTCCAAGGCCAGGTTGGAGCAACCTGGGCTAGTGGAAGGTGTCCCTGCCCATGGCAGGGGGTGGAACTGGATGATCTTTAAGGTCCCTCCAACCCAAACCATTCTGGGATTCTAAGATGTTAAATTAGGAATTGTGAGGTTGGGAGAGTGACAAAGAACATCTTTCTGGGCAGGTAAAGGACTATCCCAAATGTGCCAGATGTGGGGCTGTGTCTCCCAAAGGGTTGTCATGTGGAAGGTGAGCAACTCTGTGACCCAAGTTAATTAAAAACAATGGCAGTTTGGTGGGAACAGGACACCCTGTCTGTTCTCAGCCTCCTTGCAGTCAAACCACTAATTATTTTTTTAATATCTTTTTTTCCTACATATTTCATAACTTGTTCTTTAGTATCAAATTGGAAGCCAAATCCAATGGTGGGGGAAATTAATTTCCTTGAATTGAAGAAGCAATCTCCTTGAGACTTTTTAATCATTAGATGATAACTGTGTGCTAAAGAAAGGAAGACCATTAAAGTAACTTAATAGACCAGGATAAACGTTTTTCCCTGTATCTCCTTCATCTTTATTTAGAGATCCATACTGAGGATATTTCATAAAAGCTGCTCTTTTTGACCTTTCATCAGTTATTGTGTAGAGGAACCAACTGAAATAATGGTGGGGAACTAACACTGTGGACTCCTGGATACAAACCCAGTAATTCTGCTCTTCCTTCCTGCCAAATTGTGTTTTTCCTTTCTCATTAAAGGAGGAATAGCTATGGGGACAAATAAAAATGCATTTAGCTGAGCTGTGTGATTTTTAAAAAGAAGCTGTGTTAATGCTTTTAATTAAGGGGCAAAAGAATAAGAGGCTTTATCAGCTCTTTGTCTGCAGGCCATTATTTGGTTGTGGATGAGCAATCTGTTCTTGTCAACGTCCACCTACTTGAAGGATTTACTACAAAATCAAATGGTGTTTTCAGTTAAATTCTCGAGCACTCTTTGATTCCTCATTTATTTAATATGGAGCATTGTTGCAAAGAAGAATGAAGCACTTGATTTGTGTTGCTTGAGGGACCCAAGGGCCACTTGGGAGCTTTGTGGTGTCCTGTGCTGAAACAGGATGTGCAGCAAAATGGAGAAGAGGAAGAACTGAAGGTGAAGTTGCTAAATCTCAGTTAGAATCCCAGAATGTGCTGAGCTGGGAGGGACCCCCAAGGATCCTGGAGTCCAACCCTGAGCCCTGCACAGGCCCAGCCCCAAGAGTCACCCCCTGTGCCCCAGAGGATCAGCCAAACCCTCCCTGAGCTCTGGCAGCCTTGGGGCTGTGCTTCCAGGCGTGTTTAGGGAAGGATCACTGACTCTTTGCTCTATAAATTGAAGTCACATTGCAAAGTCTTGGGAAGAAGTTCCTTCACTGGTCAGGTGGGGAGGCCCTGGCACAGGTTGCCCAGAGAAGCTGTGGCTGCCCCATCCCTGGAAGTGTCCAAGGCCAGGTTGGACAGGCCTTGGAGCAACCTGGGCTAGTGGAAGGTGTCCCTGCCCATGGCAGGGAGTTGAAGGGGATGAGCTTTAAGGTCCCTTCCAACCCAAACCATTCTGGGATTCTATAAAATAATAATGAAAGCAGCTCTCTCAGGGTACAGCTCCTGTTCTTGGCTCTTGAACCCTTTCCAGTTCAGAAAACATTGTTTGCCTGCTGGTGAGTTCCCAATGATCCACACTATTGGGTCAAAAATGAAGTTTTATTGTCTGAAACTTTCACCTGGATTCTTTTTCTGGCTTTTAACTGTTCTCTGAGTGCTTTAAACAGACCTAACAGGTTTTGACTGGAGAAGTCAGAGATTCCCATGTTCCACCACACCTATTCCCAGTGGAGGAGATGAACTGGGTTGTTCATACTCTGTATAAAACCAGAGCAATTTACCCTTCTATGTATTTCCAGGAGGTAATCTGGGGTAATGGAGCTATTAGATTTGGCATCTGTAACGTGGTTATCATTTCAGAAAGAATTGTTTCTGCTAATGGCAGTTAACTTGCTACAAATAAAGCAATAGAATTGAAATTTTAAGTACTAGAGTGGCAGCAAACCATGAAACATTATCCTGCTTAGAGGAAGGAAGGCTGAACCTGCTGTTGGGGAAGGAATCTATTGAAAAAAAACCCCTTTGATGGATTCCAATTCCAACTAATTTAATATGGCAGTTCTTCTACCAGTCTATTCAAAGTATTAAAATGTCTCTAAATAATAATAAAGTGGCCAGAACCTTTTGTCCAAGGAGCTCAGGGGTTTCACCAAGATGAATTTGGCCTCTGCCATGAGGTTACTGAGCCCTGGGGTGCCTTGGGGGACCCCAAATGCTCCTCTGGCAGATTTGGGCACTTTGTGTGGTGTGGATGGAGAGGTTGAGCCTGGGCCTGGTCCTTGTTTTCTGTAAGCCAGGTCTGGGTATTTTCAGGGATGTTTTCTACCTCTGCAAGTCAAAACTTAGTTTAGACTTTAATGTGCATGGACAAGCCATGGAGTGGGTTTTGAGCCAGGATTTTGGGGGCTGCTGTTAAAATACATGATCCTGTTGCCCCGTTTCTACCTCCAGACCAACATCCCCCTGGAGAACAGGCATTTGTGAGTGGTGTGGGATTCCCAGGGACATGAGTCCCACCCTGTGACTCTTCCCTGGGCAGCACAAGGTCCTGCAAGGGTGGTGGCCATCCCCCCTGCTCCAAACTCTGAGCTCAGGGTGGGCAGGGGGTCCCACAGCTCCCCAAAAAAGCAGCACCTTGGCACAGCTTAGCTCCATTCAATTCATTCCTTGTCACCCCCCTGCTGATCTGAGGGGATCCTGGGCTTTTTTCTTTACAGCATGGATTCAAAAGCAAGCAGTTAAATGGGAGAAAGCCTTTTATATTTCTAATTTAGCACAGCAAATATCCCAGGGGGTAAACTTTCCCCACACCACAACACAGAGTGTGTCCCCGAGCAGCCAGAGCGGAACGAGATGGTTTGTTCAGTGCCGTGCTCCGTGGAAAAATGGGATTTTATGGAGAGGGTCAGGAGTGTTTAACCACTCAAAAAATACCCTGAAATGTGCTCTCGGTGTGTGTGACTCAGAACAGCATCCTGAGCTCAGGGCAGCTGGGTGAGCTGGAGAACTGGGCCAGTGTTTTGCAAGTAATGAGGGAGGGACACAGCCAGGGTCCTTGTAAACACAACCATCTATTACATCCTTAAACTTGCACAGTTATGAGAAATTAACCCCTGACACTGCATTTTTCCTTGCTCTTTGTGCTATTCATTGATGTCAGTGTTGTACCACTCTCATTTTTCTCTGTTATTTCCCTGACCAGACCCCGAGCTCGGCTGCTCTGGCAGTGTGGAGCTGAGCACTCTCAGGTTTTTTTGAGGTTTTGCAGGATGGATGTGACATCTCTAACCCAGAGCCCTGTTGGTACTGGGCAAGTGACCCAGCTGATGGTTCTGCAAACAGTTGTCTTGAGTTTTTAAAGGATTTGCAGTGACCTCGTTGCTCTTGGTGATGGCTCCTCTGTGATGTATTATAAAGATCCAAATGGGAAACCGTCTTTCACAGGATTCCATAAAAACTGCTGTCTGTCCTGAAGTCTACTCTGTTGCTAGACAGGCTAGAGGTAAGAGAAAGGAAATGTCATTTTTACATTTCCTTCACTTATCACAGAATCCCAGAATGTGCTGAGCTGGAAAGGACTCCCAAGGATCCTGGAGTTCAACCCTCAGCCCTGCACAGGCCCAGCCCCAAGAGTCACCCCCTGTGCCCCAGAGGATCATCCAAAACCTCCTGAAGGTCTGGCAGCCTTGGGGCTGTGGGCATTGGAAACCCAAGAGTTGGTGCCCTTGCCCATGGACACCACAAGGTGCTCCCAGCAGAGCTTCTCTGTAATTTACCCCCAGGATGTCTCTCCAGCCTGTTCGGAGTGACACAAACTTGAATTTGGGATCATGTCATTGCAGTGGTAAAATAACCTCTTCAAAGGTCCTGGGGGCACCAGGGAGGGGATTGTCCTGCTCTGCTCTGCCCTGGGGTGGCCTCACCTGCAACATTGGGGCAGTTTGGGGGGACACAATGTAGAGAAGGGATTGAGCCATTGGAGAGTGTCCAAAGGAGGCCACAAGGATGGGGAAGGGCCTTGATTTGAAGCCGTGGGAGGACACTGAGGGCACTTGGTGTGTTCAGCTGGAGCAGAGGAGACTGAGGGGAGACCTCAGTGCAGTTCCAACTGCCTGGGCAGGGGCAGAGGAGGGGCAGGGACTGAGCTCTGCTCTGGGGGGACCAGGGACAGCAGCCAGGGAATGGCTGGAGCTGTGTCAGGGCAGGCTCAGGTTGGATCTCAGGCAAAGGTTCTTCCCCCAGAGGCTGGTTGGGCACTGCCCAGGCTCCCCAGGGCAGTGGGCACAGCCCCAAGGCTGCCAGAGCTCAGGGAGGGTTTGGCTGATCCTCTGGGGCACAGGGGGGGACTCTTGGGGCTGGGCCTGTGCAGGGCTGAGGGTTGGACTGATGATCCTTGTAGGTCCCTTCCAACTCAGCACATCCTGGGATTCTGAGCTCACTCCTTGCCGCGATTTCTCCGGGATAACCAGTGCCAGGAAACATCTGAAGCCAACAGGAGCTCTGCAGAAATTATCCCTCAGCCCATTAAAACATTGGGGAATGTCACTAACTGTGCCTTCCCGTGGGTTTCTCTCCGTGCAGGACCCCGGCCATGATCGGCTGCTCCTTCGTGGTGAACAGGAAGTTCTTCGGGGAGATCGGGCTCCTGGACCCCGGCATGGACGTGTATGGAGGGGAGAACATCGAGCTGGGCATCAAGGTTGGTGACACACTTGCAAGAGAAATTGCACCCAGCAGGATTTAAGGAGCCCAAAGCGACACTTTAACAAGTTGGCATGAGCAGTTATTGGAAGGCTTTGCGGGACTGAGCAGGGATGGGATATTTATAGCATTTTAATTTCAGTTTAAGGGGGAAAATGACTTGGTTTTAGGGGTGAGAGGAGTTTCTTTCCTTGGATTCTTATCTGTCTGACCTGAGGCAAAAAGCTACTGAGATGAAATGGCATTTCCAGCTTAAAGACTCTGGTCATGTTGTCACAGTGGCTGTAAAGTTAAAGGTATCTTAAATACCAGGAAGAATACAGGGCCACTTTTGTGGTTTCAGAGTCTTGGGGGGGTTGATGGGACTCTTGTGAGTATCTCAAGAAGACACAAAGCCCAAAATTACTTTCCAGGCATTTACATCTGCAAATAAAACACGTTCACAAACAGACAAAACCTGCTTTTCCCAGTGAAAGCCCCCAATTGCAGAGCTGCCTCAGAGCATCCTTCCAGACTCCACTGTGACAGCATCACTTGATTACCATGTGCAATATTAGATATGGCTTAGTGATTCAAGTGTTTGCACACACTGAAGTGATTCATAAGCAATGAATTCAGTGTTCAGAAGCAACCTGGGCTGGCAGAGTCTGTGGAGATTTTTCCAGGCACGGTTTGGAGTGCGGCACTCGTACGTTAACGAGCTGATAGGGGGAGGCTGGAGAGTTATACCTGGAAAATTGCATTGATTGTGCTGTTGTAAAAATGAAAAATCATTGTTCAAGCTCATAGATTTACCAGAGGATATTTGCTTTGCTGGCAAGTCAGGGGAAACTTAAGAAATCTATTGTTAGTCGGCTACGGGGAGCAATAATCTCACTTAAACAAGGGAATGGAAATGAAAGGCTTTAAATGTGCCACAGAGCTTCTCTACATGTGAAGTAATTACTGCTCATCATCGTGGGTCTGGAGAGATCCCAAACCAAGCTCTTCTGGTGGCTCTCCTTATTTGTTTGTGGGATTTTTCAGTCTCACTGTGGAGTGAGTCTTCTCACGATTAGTAATTCAACCCATCTGCTGGGTTTGGGGGCATTTCGTTGAAGTTTGGCTTCTCAACAGGAACAATCAGATGCATGTCTCAGGGACAAGTGATGAGCATATGTCCTCTTCTTTTTCACATGCTGAATTTTTTAGAAACATCTAAAAAGCATCCTTTTGAACAAATAATCCCTCTCTTCCCCAAGTGACTTTCCTAAGCTTGTGTTTCTAACCCATATGTTTGCCCGTTCACGTGCTGCGTGTTCTGGACAAGGTTTTAAAGTCATTGGTGATTTTGAGAGCCCAGGTCCTTAGAAATCTACCTTGTAAGGCTACATAGAAAGTAGATTTTTGAAGATTCTTGAGCTCCAAAAATCAGCCTCTCTGCAAGTGTCTTAGTGGCCAACAGCTCATGACCCATCGGTCCCAGATACACATTGGCCAGATAAACACTGGCCAGTATTTTTCCAGTTAGGCACCAAAACCCACATAAAAACTGAGGCTTAAGGATGTTTCCAGATAAAAATCAAGTTAACTGGGAAGAAAGTAAGAGGCAGAGTAGGAGTGACCTTGGAAAAGGTCTTAGAAACACGTCAGATACACGTTGGCCACTGTGTGCAGGTCAGGAGGCTCATGGGGAGGTCCTGGGGATGGTGGTTGCCAGGTGTCTGAGTTTCACTTCCCAGTAAGATTCCAGTTATAAAGAGTTTCAAGGAAAAGAGAATTAGTAAGGTTTTTTGTGGGTCTTTTGCTATTGCACCTGATAAGTGCCTATCTGGAGTCAGAAAAGTAATTTGGTGGCTCCTCAGTTGGTTCAGTGATTCCTGGATGAAAATAAAGGCAGAAAGTATTTCTTTGCTGTTTTGATGATGGTGCAAATTCCATCATCATTCTGAGAATCATTTGAGCCTTTTTAAACATTTTATGGAGGAGACTGTCCCATCTCATCAAAAATGAGATAATAAACCCATTGAGGTGACGAGGAGGACATGGAAAAATGACAGTGTTTCAGGCAAAAGTACAAGTTTAACTCTGTTTTGGTAAATTAAATACAAATAATCTGAATAACAAAATGAAATAAATGGTTGAGAGGGTTGGGCTGGACTAACCTGGAATGGCCAGGGCCATATATTGTCCAAGAATCTTGTTTTATTGATGTGCTTCAAGGTGATGGAATCAACATCCCTGGAGAGTTTTAACAGATGTGTGGATGTAGCACTTGGGGACATGGGTCAGTGGTGGCCTTGGCAGTGCTGGGGGAAGGGTTGAACTCAGTGGTCTCAGAGGGCTTTTCCAACCTAAGTGAATCCACAAGTACTGTAAAATCAGCTGTCCTGGACCTATTGTGGTGAAATATATGGGCCATATGTTTCTTTCAGCTGCTGAATTCAGTGAGCAAAATGAGAAAGTTCCTGCAGGAGCCACTTAAAAAACCAGTAACAAAGTGTTAGTCCCATTCCCAGGGTGGCTCTGCCCTCCTGCACGTGCTGGGAGCATCCTGGGACTGCTCAGAGAATAATACTAAAGCCATTAAACATGTTGCTGCCCCAGGCACAACCCTGTTCTGCTGGCGGGGTGGCTTTGGCCCTGACACAGGAACGTGCTGTTCTCCGGGTTATTGGATCTTCTTTTGTGCCCCTGGAGTGCCTCCAGAAGGTTGTGCTCATTCACTCACTCCTCTGGTCCCCAGTGTCCACTGCTTCACTTCCTGAGACAGAGCTGAGTCTAATTCCTCTTTCCTTGGCAGAGAGCAGAGAAGTGTTTGCAAAGCAGAGCAGGGAAGGCTGATGTTTCAACAGAGAGGTTTTCAATGCCCTTTTTTTCTCCCTCCCCACAAAGTGTGCCTTGAAACGAAATCATAACAGCACCAGGTCTTCCTTGCTGTGCTGACAACCACAGGGAGCAAGGGGTTGATCTGTCCTGGTGTTAATAACCCCCCCAAGACTGTTTGGGGAAGAGCTGGTGAGCAGGTGATCCTGGTGAAGCTGCTGGAGCCCAGGTTTGGAGGCATCTCACGCCTGGTCTCAATTTCCACACTGGAACAGGGAGAGCCCCTCTGCTCTGGGACAGGCTGGGAGAGCTGGGAGTGCTCACCCAGAGAAGAGAAGGCTCTGGAGAGACCTGAGAGCCCCTT
>NW_021940460.1:2080782-2099885 GCF_001715985.3 Manacus vitellinus
CAGAGTTTCTCTTCTCCAGGCTGAACAATCCCAATCCTCTCAGCCTTTCCTCCCAGCAGGGGTGCTTGGAAAATAAATGGGTACAACAAGGGCATATCATTGTTAGAGGGGATTTCTTTAATAATCAGAGTCTCACCCTACAGCACTTTAGGCACAAAAATAACCCCACTGCACTGGCAGGGACATAGATCCTTTCCCAGGGTGCCACGTCTCTGTCCTCTTCACTCTTCCAGAAACCCTTAAAAGAGATAAAATGGCACTTCGATGGGACAAATCTCCTGCCTGGGTTCCAGCCATCAAGGAGCCTGTTTTGTTTATATGAGTGTGATCATTCACAGGCTGAAACGTTTAGAGGGTCAGGCAAAAAAAAAAAAAAAAAGAAAAGGAAAGCCATCAAATAGATATATTTAAATTCCACACGGGAGCTTGACTCTTTCTGCATTCAGAAAGTGAAATCCTTCTCTTCCTGCATTCATTTTCTGTAAAATTATGGTTTTATCTTTTTGTTAAGGAGCAAACAGTGAGGGGGGTTCTCTTTCAGCATCTGTGGCTCTGTGGGTGTGAGGTGAGGGATGGGCAGCCTGTATCCCATGGGAGGCAGAGGATCCCCCGTGGGTGGGAGTTGAGGAAGGGTGGCAGGGCTACCAGTCCTGAGAAAGATACTGTGAGTTTTTATCCTCTGTTTTTGTAAAAATAAATACACCACTAGTCCAGCCTGGCCTTCCCAGCCTGCCTGGGAACACGGACTGCCATGTGGATACCCTGTGGCTTTCCATGACCTTGTGCCTGTCACGGAGAGTGATGGACGTGAGCGTGAAGGGGAGCACACCAATCCCAGTCCTGACTGGCTTTGTGCCTGCATGGACATAATATCTAAATAGTGCCTGTCATCAGAACGTAAAAAATACCCCTGGTTAGGCTGCAGTTATTTTCATAATGTCAGCCAAACACAGACATCTCAAACCAGGAGTCACGTCCTGCCTCTGCCACGTGTTAACGGAGACGGGGTTTGCCGAGGGTTTGTGTTTGATCTTCTTCAAATGCCTCTCTCTGTCTGTCTCCTCCCTGCTCCTCTGATTAACATATTAAAGGCTGGGTGCAGGCAGAGCCAGCTGACAGCAGGCAGCCCCTGCAATGCCTTTTTAAGCACCCTGTCCATCAGTGCCTGGTGTGACTGTCACCTCTCCCGTGACGCACGCCGAGGGTTTGGGATGCGGAGCGTGGTGGGATCCGGGAATCTCTTGATGCTGCATTGTTACATCTTTTTATCGCTTTGAAAATCAGGGAGCTGAAAAGCATGTAATTTATTCATGAGGCTTTATTAGGCTTTGAGGGTTTGCTGAGGTGCAGGAGTTAGGGATGACTCCAGTTCCTTGGGGGCTTTTTTCCCCCCGTCTGCACCTCGGTTTGTGCACTGAATTAGGCATGGAATTACATATGCTGCAAGGTTTTTTGGGAAGTGTGGGAACAAATCAGCCTGAATTTGGGAGGGAAGGACTTTGGGAAGCACAAACAGATGCCTTCCAAGCTTTATTCTGTGGTTGGTTGCAGGAGGTGTTGGCACATCTGGTGCAGGGAAGGAGAGCTCAGCTTTGGGGAGCTGAAGGCTTTGGGGTGGAATTCCCAGGAATCAGTTAATTATCTGGGACTATTCAAATATCCACTGCTTAGACACTCCTGAGAATTTATACTGATTTTAACTGAGAATTTAACTTCACCAAATTGGTCAGATAAGAGGATGCAGTGCCAGTGGTGGGGGTTGTTCAGGTGGGGCTGTGGGCAGGAGGGGAATCCCAGAATGGCTTGGATTGGAAGGGACCTTAAGGATGATGCAGTTCCACCCCCTGGCATGGGCAGGGACACCTTCCACTAGCCCTGGTTGCTCCAAGTCCTATCCATCCTGGCCTGGGACACTTCCAGGGATCCAGGGGCAGCCACAGCTTCTCTGGGCAACCTGTGCCAGGGCCTCCCCACCCTCACAGCCAAGAATTCCTTCCCAATATCCCATCTAACCCTGCCCTCTGGCAGTGGGAAGCCATTCCCCCTTGTCCAGGCCCTTGTCCAAAGTCCCTCTCCAGCTCTCTGGGAGCCCCTTCAATCACTGGAAGGGGCTCTGAGCTCTCCCTGGAGCCTTCTCTGAAGCCTGATCTGCAGGGTGAAGCTCTGTGGGGATGGATCACCTCTCCCTCCTCCATCTTCAGGAACAAAGAGCCTCCCTAGCACAGAGGAGAGGGATTTGATGCCCTCTCACAGACCTGTTGATGGTTTGCCAGGACCCCAGACACTCCTGCTGTTCAGCAAACATCAGAAAAACCCCATGAAAAGATACCAAAACAAACAAACAAAAATCCCACAACGCAAACTTGCCAACGATACAAACTCAACACCAATTTTTAACAAGTATTTTATCAGTCAGGCACCAAAATCCACATAAAAATTGAGGCTTAAGGATGTTTCCAAATAAAAATCGAGTTAACTTGGAAGAAAATAAGAAGCAGAGTAGGACTGACCTTGGAAAAGGTCTCAGAAACTGTGATACACCAGGAATACTCGAGCTCCGTGAGCAGCCCCAGTGTGTTCATTTGTACCTGGATCCCTGGTAGAGGAGATTTTGCTCTTCCGAGTGACTGTGGCGTGGCTGGAAGCAACATTTCCACCACTGAACAATACCCAATCACTGCCTGCATTTATTTTAAGAGCAGGAATCAGCACAAGTGTGGACTCAGAGCCTGTGTTTGGCATTTTAGCTGCCAGCTCAGGATTTACGGGAGGTGCTCGAAGGTGCTCGGGCCCAGTTTTCCAAACTGGTAAAATGCTTTTCATCACAACCTTCTCTATGGAAAGGGAGCTGTATTTTGATTATTTCTAAGCAGGCTGTAAGCTCTGCACTGGGGGCTGGAGAGCTCAGGGCTGGGGGTTGTAGCTGTTCCTCCTTGGGAAGGGGGTGGCAGCTCCCAACTCGTTTTCCTCTTGGTGGCAAATGGTTTGTCATCCCTGTTATCCTCTGACAGATGGGACAGGTAGAGGAGGGGGAAGGCACTATTTTCACCCCAGTTAATCCCACTGTTTTCACTGACAAGTTGATTTTTTATCCCTGATCATCTTTGCTGGGAAACACGATGGCTCCTCCCGTGCAATAAGGCTGAGATTCCCTGGTGGATGAAGAAACCCCTGGGAGGACTCAGCCATGCCTTGTCTCCACTTGAAACTCTGGCAGGTGTCAGCTTTTTATTGATTTTCCCAGAATTTTCTCTGGCAAGCAGGGCTTGGGACCTGTCAGGGCTTGGTTTAAGACTCTGGCCCATGGTCAGAGTCCAGCCTGGGTTTGGGCTGGGGGCAGAAAGCCAGATGTGGAAGCAGGCACAGCATCTCTGCAGCTACAGGGGCTGTGGAGAGCAAGGACAGGTGGCTGTGCAGGTTTGTAGAGACTTGGCAAAGTTTGTTTTATTTATGATCTTCACCAGTGGATTTTAGAAAATGGAGCCTGAATCCCTCAGGAGGTCATCCCGTGTCTGACTCTGCTGCTCCTCCTGAACAGAACTGATCCCCTGGGCCTCTTTCCACTAAATTTTGGGGAGGTTTGGATTTCCCCTGCTATGGGATGTGGACCCCACTGTCCCTGTCCACTGAGGTTGCTTCAGGGGCTCCTCAAGCTCCCAGCCCTGCCCACCTCCAGGCTGGGGACACCAAAGGCACCTCCAGTGTCCCCAGGACAGGTTGAGTTTTTATGTATTTCTTGGGCATGACATCCATTCCTTGAACTTCCCCTGAGCTCCAGCTCTCCGTCCTCTGTGGAGAAACCTCCCCCCCTCTGCCAGAGGAGGCACCTGAGGCTGCATTTTCCCCCTTTCCTGCTCAGGGGCTCATCCATCCCTGGCCATGGTCCCTCAATGTTTGATGTGGGAACTCCTGAGCCCTGCCAGCTGTGGGGTTGGGGCCTCCCCATCCATGTTTGATGTTCTGGCTGTAGGAATAAGACATGGCCCAGCTGCCAGTGCATGGCCTGCTCTGGTTAAACCAAAACTGAGCTTGGCAGGACCTCCTGAGGGATTCAGGCTCCATTTTCTAAAATCCACCGGTGAGGATCATAAATAAAACAAACTCTGCCAAGTTTCTGTCAATCTGGTTTGTGCAGGTGTCTGCAAGGCAGATTTTGGTTATCACAGAATCACTGAGGTTGGAAAAGACTTCCAAGATCAGAGTCCACCACCTCCCTGGGCAGCCCCTTCCAGTGCCTGACCACCCTTTCCATGGAGAAATTCCTCCTGATGTCCAACCTGACCCTCCCCTGGCACAGCTGGAGGCCTCCTGTCCTGCTGTCAGTAGTTTCCAGGGAGAAGAGGCTCTGTGGCAGTCCTGGGTGGAATACTCAGGCATCCTTTCATCTCCCACTCCAGGGATACCTCCAGTGCCCCCAGATCCTGCCTCCAGCCAGTCCTTGCTGCTGTGGGGAGGACTCAAAAGGAGCAGCAGGAGTTGCCATGGGGAATTCCAGCAGGCTTGGCACAGCCAGGCTCTCCCCCTCCCTGGTCTTGCAGGGAAATAAATCACTTAAATCCCATATTCCCCTGCATTCTTTATGAGCCCCCTGGGCCATCCCTGCCCATCCCTGGGCCATGGTCACATTGCCAGCACTGAGATGTCATTAAGGTGGGGATGATGCATGAGCTGGAGCAATCCTGGCTCCCTCAGTGCCTGGAGGCTGCAATTTGGGCAGGAATTGCTGAGATGCAGCAAAGTGAGGCCCCCTGAAAGCTGGTTTTATGGCCTCACTCCCTGGAGGACAAGTGTCCTCTGAAGTATTTCTGGGGGTCTGAAACAATCACTCTGAGACCTCCTTTCCCTCTTCACTGTTCAAGGTGAGCTCAGCACATTTGCTCTGTGCATGTGCTGCAGTGTTTGGGATATAAATTACCCTATAAACTAAAAAAAACCCACAGGCTTGTGTTTTCCTAAAATCCAACTCCAAGCAAAACTGAACTTTGTCTTCTCACAAACAAAAAAAAAAAACACACTTGGGAAATGCCAGGAGAAAATGTGACATGGAATTACACGTCAGTAAATGAGGCTGATGACAAACTGAGGTGAGGAATGGGGGGTTTGTTCATCCCATTGCATTCAGAAAGGCTTTGGGAAGCTCCCTGTTTGTCAGGACTGCAAAGGCAAGAGGATTCTTTTTTTCTTCTCATCTGACCTTTCTTATGAGCAGAATAACTTGTGATGCTCATCCAGAGCCACAGAATTAATTTTGTCACTCTTCTGGCCTCTGGGGACTCAGGCAGGGCAGTAACTCAGGCCTGGGAGCAGCCCTGTCTCACTGGGAGCTGTTTTTTCCAGGGATAAGTCTCTCTGTTCGTTGATACAGGTTTCTCTAAGGCTGGAGGGTTGTTCCTGGTGAAATGGAATCAATGCATGACACTCCTGTGATCTTCAAAAAGCTTGGAGTTAAAAATTGCCAACCAGCTTCCAGTGTGTTTGGTGTCTCCGTGAGGAATCCTTTTCATCTGAACTCCTCCTGGACAAGGAGGATGGGGATGGCCAGGAACAGAGGCCAACTGCAATTCCCTGCCTAGAACCATCCCAGCCCTGCTGAGTCAGCAGAAAATTAGAGCAATAAGAATATTTGTGACCAGATCCTGTCCCAGCTCTGCAGTGGGGCAGCTTCACTCCCAAATTCTGGAATACCTTTCTGCCCTGCCCTCCTGCAGGTGCCCTTTTCTGGAGGATCCTCTTGAATTCCCCCCGGAACATCCGAATCCTTCTGAGCCGGATATTCTTGTCTGTGGCATCATTTGAGTCCACTGTGTTTTATGGGAGCTTATAGCCAGGTTTGATGGACTTTGTTCCTCCAAAAAATTCCTCCCAGAGTGTTTGTATTCCAGTCAGCTCCCTCCTGACCTTTGCTTGTGGTGTTGCTGAGCATGACCTGCACTGTGCTGTCACCCTTTCCAGCGTGCCCGGGTACAGAGCTCCTGTACCACCCTCAGGAAGGATGGCATCACTCCCTGGCATCGTGATCCTGAGTGCTTGAGTTCTCTTTGCCTGGTTTGCCACATTCAGGTAGATTTTGAACGGTTGAGAATTGCATGTCCTGTGTTTAGGAGAGGTGTTGGCATCTCTGGAATCTCTCAGGATTAATGGCAGTGAGAAGCAGCATCAGCTTGTTTGATCTTCTCAAATTAGTTGGCTCCCTTTTCCACAGCTTCTTTAGTAGCTGAGTTATTGCTCAAAAGGGAGGAGAAAATTCCCAGCCAAAATCAGTTGGAACTCATCATTTATCTCCTTCAGCCATCCTGGAAAATCTCCTCTTCCCTTCTGTGAGTGGCAGGAGCCTGGTGTTGAGTGTGTGTCCCTCCAAGTGGCACCACCTGAGACTTGCCCTGTGCATCATTCAGGGAACAGAGGAAACAATTACACAGGATTTAAGTTTCCTTGGGCATTTATCCCTCAGTCTGGTGGATCACAACCCTTGTGATCCTCCATGGAGGCTCTGTGGGGCAGCATTCCCAGCTGGAGCTCCCTGAACACCCTCCCACCGTGACCTTTCCCTGTGGTACATTTATTATTCCCATTTATTATTCCCAGCCAGACTGTTGCCTCATGGATGATCTAATGGCTGTGAATAAGAGGTGCTTGACCCCAGGAACTCTACACACAGTTCTCATTCCTCTCCTTCACTTCAGGCTTTTTCCAGGAGTCCCTCAGCAAAGGAAAATGCTGCTTTACCTCCACACCCTGGGCTGCCTCCTCCTGCTGCTGTTCAGCCACCAGCCACATCCTTCCTCAAATCCTATCAAAATTGAGGTGCTCGACCCAAACCTCCTTGGCTTTGCCTAAAAACTCGGCCACTGAGCTTTTAGACACCATGGAACTGAAGTATATATTACTTTTCTCTCCTCAGTTGAGATTTCAGCAGCATTTTCACCATCCTGGCTCTCCCTGCTCAGAAAATAAAATGCAATTCCACCTCTGAGTAGCCAGGCCAGGATCCAGCAGAGCACTTAACTTTGAAGCACCTGGGCCACCCTCTTGATTCCTGTGGCACTATTTCACCTGCTTAAATGTGAGTCCTTAAGTGCATTCCTGGATCGAGGCCTCTGGAGCTGAACTTGAGCCATAAGGGTTAATATTTTCAGGACTGAATTTTTCTCTAGGAGAAGGGGTTGTTCCTCATCCTTGCCCCCTCCAAACGGTGCTTCCATTTTATGAGCTAATTAACTCATCCAGCTTTAAAATACAAGTGCATCCTTCTTGGGTTTTGTCATGTGTCACCACCTTCTAGAGAGTTATTATGTCTTATTTGCACAGAAAATACTGGGAGAATGCAGCAGGAAGTGAGTGAACCTGTTCAGTGCATAAATTTACCCCTGAAGTTTCAGTACCAAACCCATTATTTCATATTCATCTACAGGCACAAAATATGTATTAATTAACCAAAGTGCTGCTAGTGGGCATATGCAAATGAAGTGGCATCAATCAAGCCAAGATCACCTGGTTTTGTGGTTTTACTTGAGAAATATTGCTTTGTGCTCACTGCAGTTCCTTAAAATCTATGCCTGGAAGTTCAGGATTCAGGCCATGAAGGGCATCAGAATTTCCCAGGGCTGCAGAAACCACTGCAAATGATGCAGCTGATAAGGAAGAATTCCTGTGCAATCCCAAGGAGGAGATGACTGTCTGGATGTGCCTCAGGCACCAAGAACCCAAGATTCTTTCTGTAGAGGGTATTTAATTCTGTCAAAGCAACAGAGTTAAACTGAGAGAGACAATCGGGTATAAATTCACATTGGGACTAAATATATCATATAATCATAGAATTATGGAATACACTGAGTTGAAAGGGACCCAGGAGGATCATGGAGTGCAACCCTGAGCCCTGCACAGGCCCAGCCCCAAGAGTCCCCCCCTGTGCCCCAGAGGATCAGCCAAACCCTCCCTGAGCTCTGGCAGCCTTGGGGCTGTGCCCACTGCCCTGGGGAGCCTGGGCAGTGCCCAACCAGCCTCTGGGGGAAGAACCTTTGCCTGAGATCCCACCTAACCCTCCCCCAGCTCACTCCAGCCTTAAGATGTAAAATGGAAGTTCTAAGACCCCAGTCCTGCAGTACCCAAAGCAGGAGATGACACAGGATTTGTCCCATGGCAAGTGCTCTCTCCAGGAGGAAGGTGGTCCTTGGGGTGCCAGTGCCAGGGCACCAGGAGGAGCAGCACCTCCCAGCTGCCTCACTCCTGGTTCTTCAGCTTTGAAATGCTTGGCACATCCCTGTCCTGCACCTCTCCCAAACCAGGGGTGGTGGGTACCTCCTGCAGGAGGACATTTGGCAATAAATAGTCTCCTGGCTGACCTGCATCTCTGCAGCATCTCTGTTCTCTGATTTGTTGCTTTGGCATCATTCAAGTCTTGACTGTGCTGAGGGCACCTGGGGGTTTCTGTGAGGATGCATTTTATTTGCTTTCCAAATGAGAGCTCTGAGCTGGGTATCAACTGAGGAGTCAGGACTGGGGGAAGGAGCTGGAGCCTTTATTGTTTAAGAAGAGTTAGTGTTAACAGTGCTGGTAAAGACATTGTGGGTGGCAAAGGAACTCCTTTGTACCTGGTCTTTTCCATCCAAAGCTGTCAATACACTCGCCAAAGGGAGGGAACTGTGGAGATTCCCCTTCCATGTAGCACAGACGTGTCAGCGTGAACCCCCCGTGCCCTGGATGTCCCCCTACCTGCCCATTTTGTCCCTGGAGCTCTGAGTGCAGAGAACTGGTCCAAATCCCTGGGTTGAAACATCCCTCTGTGATTTTCTCTGTGCTGGCAGGACATTTCTTCCCTGCCATCCTCTTCAATCAGCCATGAACTCTGGGAGAGTAAGGCCCAAACCAGCTGTCACCCCCCATTTGGTTGGATTTGGTTGGCTTTGCAGACATAGAGCTACAAACAAACACAAAGTTTGCAGCCAGAAGTTAAATATTTCCTCTCTCCTTCCTGGGATTTTAGGTTTAAAACCATTTCAGTGCACAGAATTACATCAGGTTTCTCTTCAGCAGTTTAGCTTTGAAACTCTGGGTGGGTCTGCAACAAGCTCGTGTTCCTTGTTGGTAATTCCAGTATCAGGAACCCTTTGGCTGTGGGCATTCAAAACCCAACATTCCTGCAGCTTTGGAACATCCTGGGACATCTCACCACCTCCTGATGAACCTGGATTTTGGCAAGGTTTGTTTTCTCCTTTCCTGTGCTTGCTCTGTGGCATCTCCAGTGGGTGCTCAGAGGTGGACGTGACCCCTGGGGCTGCCCTGGGGGTTCCTGCTTTGGTGGCCAGCACAAATGTCTTTATTCAACACCACTTGAAAAACCCAGAACTGGGAAAAAGCTGCAGTTTTCTGCTGTTCCCACCAGCTCCTGCACTGGGCTGTCCTGACAAACCCTCCTGTTCCCCAGGGCTCCCTTTTGTAGCTGAATCCACCAGCGAGGGGCAGAGTGGGACCTGGTGACCAGCAGGTTTTGCCAGAGCACCCAAAAAGGTGACCAGCCACGTTCTCCATCCCAACTCCCTTTACAACTTGTGTTCCCAATGTTATCCAAAGGCTGCCACCACGTTTTCAGTCCGAGCTCATCACAGCCACCGAGTCCCTGGGAGTTTTCTTGTGTTTCTGCTGCCTGGACAGGGAGGAGCTGCTGCCCAGCCTTGGGGCTCTTGATGTCCTGTGGTGATAAGTCACTGTCACCTGCCCACTCATCCCACACCATCCCACCAGAGCAGTGGGATCACTCCCCCATGGCTTTACCTTGCCAACCAGCAGGTAGAGCCTCTGCCACTGCCCATATCTGCTGCACTTGGACTTGACCTCCTGGCCAAGGGTTTGCTGAACCCCCACATCTCCCTGTGCTGCCTGGAGCTGCATCTCCATGTGCTTCTTAAGGCAAAAGCTTCAAAACACTTAAAAATGGTTCAGAAAACAGACCTGTTTGATCCCTGCCACCAAGGTCTCTGTGGCTCAGGTTGTTGGAGCAGCAGGAGCAGCAGGAGCAGCAGGAGCAGCAGTCAGACCCTTCCCAGCAGGGCATCTCAGTGGTAATTTTTGCTGACAGCCAAAAATCAGCCAAGTGAACCATTTTAAAAGCCTTTCAGAGCCCTTCATTTGCATCATCTGCTGCTCTTGTCAAACACATGGGATGGTGTCTTGTCACGTCCCCTGTCTCGTTTCTAGAAGAGTTCTGGTGTCCATTTAGATTATATTGCAGGAGCAAACAGTTGTTCAGGGATTATCATCTGTATGATACGAGGAGAACGCTCAGGAACAGTCACAGGGTTGTTACCTCGGGTGAAACTGCCATTAAATAAAGTTTTTTCCTATTTTATAAGCTTATTTTGGTAGTTGAAGCTGCATCCAGCGTTGGCAGGTCCCCACTGCAAGGCCACACTCATGGAGGGGGGTTTCTGTGAACAAAATGTGGTTTCTGCTGTGCCCAAGTGAGGTGAGGGGCCAGAGGCAGGGTCAGCTTATTTTGAGGGTCTCTGTGGAGCAGGTTTTGCTGCCCTGGTGTGTGGTTGGTGTAAGGACCTGGTGACCTGCAGATGTGTCCCCACGAGGGGACAGGAGCCACGTGCCCTGGGGGAAGGTGAGGAGTGTCCTGTGTCATGTGGGCAAGATCCCACCTCCCTTGGGGTGGAAATGCTTCTGCAAAGCCATGGATGGATGTGCTGGGAGATGTAGGGGGTGTCCCCATCTCATTCCATGCCTTCAAAACCTCCTCCTTGGGAGGAATTTCCCCCTTGGCTGTGTGTTCTGCTTCCACTGCAGCTGCAAAGTGCCTCTTGTTTCTGAAACCTCTGCTGTATTTAAAAACATTTACAGCAACTGTATTTTCTTTTTCTTTTTTTTTTTTTGGTGAGACATTGAATCCTCCTCCCACCTTTATGTCCAATAAAATTGAGAACTATCCACCTCAAACCTGAGCAAGAGTTTGCCTGGGCTGCTCTGATTTCATTTGGTTTGGGAACAGTGTGTTTAATGGATTTGCTGGGCTCTTTCAGTGACACATATAAAGGGAAAAATGTGTTTATTGGTATCAAATTTAGAAGCCCTGTAACATTTAAGGGGGAGATATGTTTGAAAATGGGATCTGAAATGGGAAATTGTTGGTTTTTGCTGCCTTTGCAGAAGTTCTCTCAGCTTTACTGACCAGGCTCCTGTGGTGCAGTTGGAATCCAAGTCCTAAAAAACTGAATGCATAATAAAACACCTATGGCATGTCATCATTTTGGGTTATATTACTGTAACTGGTGTATATATCTAAAGGCAATCATCACTGCAGAGGAGGGAGGAAGATACAGAGAGAGCTTTAAATTTCATTAGACATTGAAACATCTGAAGGAGGAACTATAACAGTAATATATAATAAACCTCTTTTTTTATCTTCTCATAAAACTGTATCTCTCTTCCTTTTTCTTCTGAAGTTGATCTGACTTCCAGCATTCAGTTTTCTGAAATAAATCCATGATTAACTAAACAACAGGTATTCATAAAACTCCTTGTTTTATGGCAACATTTGAGGTGGTGCAGAGCACGTGCTCTCCGAGCAGATATACAGCCCTCAGGTCCATTATTTGAGCTGTGCATAAATGAGTAGTTATGTCTGGTGGAGCTGATGTTCAGGTTGTACTTCCCCTGCTGCTGTAAATCCATGGAGGTTTATGGAAGAGCAATATCCTTTTATAGCTACAAGGAAACGTGACCCAAGGCTGGAGATCTCCAGGCAGTGCACCCAGGGGATGGTGCTGAGCTTTTCTGAGCACATCCCAACAACTGCAAAGGAGATTTTTTTTTTTCCATATTTCCATTCCAGTTAAGAGTAAATCCTGGGGCATTTTGGAGGACTGGCTGCTTCCATTCCTGGAAAGCATCACCGTGAGGGAGGGAGGGAGGAAAGCTTTGTTCTGAATAAGCAGCTCGTAGTAGATGGTTGTCATTGAAAGCATTTAGCTCCTGGCAAATGTGTCTCATGTAAATACAACAGGCTGCAAAGAATATCTGATTGTGAAAGGCATGAAAAAAATGCTACAAATGCTCTTGCTAATCCCTTGGAAGGGTCTGTGGTTCTCAGAGGTGAACAGGCAATCCCTGTCCAGGCTGTTCACATGAGAGCTGGACTCCGTGATCCTTGGGGGTCCCTTCCAGCTCAGAATATTCTGTGATTCTGGACTTACAAATGCAGTTGTGCAGATTTCTCTGTTAGAAGTGTTGTGATGGTCGACCCCTGTTTGATGTAGGGCTGTAGAGCCCCCACAGATTTCCCTGGGATGTCCATCCTGAGCCTCCTGGAACGCTGAGCTGGGGACTGGGCTCACCAGGGCTCATGGTGGGCAGCTCCTGGAAACAACAGCTCTGAGTCAGTGACAGCAAAACCAAAGGGATTTAGCAGGAAAAGAGCTGAGAATAAAAGCAGGACACGGCTCTGGCTGCCCACCCCCTGACTGGGCTGTGTCGCTCCAGGACTTCTGTCTGGAAAAGGGTTTTGAGTTGGAAATGGTTCAGAGGAGGGCAGGGGGGTGATGGAGGGGGAAAAGGGCTCCTGCATGGGAAAGAGCTCAGCAGAGAGGGTGTCTGGAGCTGGATGGAGGAGGAGGATGTGGGAAAAGCTGCAAAATCAGTGACACAGAGTTGCTTTTCCTTGGCCCTTGCACTGGGAGCACAGAGGGGTTTGGAAACACCGAAGGAGGTGCTGCTTCCCAGTGTGTGTGGAAGCTTGGCTGCTGCTAAAAGTTCACTTATTCAACAGGTTCCTGGGTTAATTACTGGATGAAAAGTCCCCTGAGGGCTATTAAATTTTGAGGAGGCTGCCTGTGGCTCCAAGTGTCACCCCCATCTCTGCCCAAGGCTGGGACTGAGCTCTGGGACAGCAGCACTGCACATTCCTCCTCTTCACTAAACTCTGGCTCTTGGCCACATCCAGCTCCACTTCCCTTAAAAACCTAGGCCTGAATTGAGCTGAAGGCAAAGGGAGAACTCCTGGGTGTTGCTTCTGCTCAGTCTCTTCCCCCCACCTGTTTTCCCCCCGTTTTCCTGCAGTGCCCCCCCCGTATTTGCTGGTTGTGTCCGTGTGATGCTCCGGGTTTCTTATTGAAAGGTCTCCTCTTCCAAATCTCGTGGAAAAACCCTGGAGGAGGGATATGTGTGCTTTATAAGGTGAAGAAAGAGTTGGGCACTTGGAGTGATTGATCCTGCTGAAGTTTCACTCCTGCAGTGGGAGTTTGGCTCCAGGCCTGAGGGTGATGCCGGTGCTGGGGACGGCTGAGGAGCTGCATCTCCCAGGCCTGGTTTCCCCTCTGTCCATGTGGCCCCTGCTCCACAGCTCCTGTGTGTTTGCAGGACTGCTCTGGGAAAGCCAGAAAGCACAGAAGATGCACACAGGTTTACAGCAAGTGATTTCCAAGTTGTTTCTGCTCCCGCCTGCAGCTAAATCCTCGTACGGAGGGGAAGGATTTCTTCTGACAGAGCAAATCAGCTCAAAATCTCCTTGCAGGAGAGGTTAAGCACAGCAGCCCCAGATCTGTCAAAACTACACTCGTTTCATCATCAAGGCAGACAGTGTTCTGTCCTCTGCTCTGAGGAGTGTGGTCTCTGTTAACCATTTACCCCCTTCCTGTCTCAATCTCTGTCCTTTAATCACCTGTAATCAGATTACTGGGCCTGACTTCCTCCTGCTCCTCCTCCTCCTCACTGCCGTCCCTGCCAACCCAGCTGAGCCAGTTAAAAGGCAAGACTGGCAGATGCTCCAGATTTTTCTGTTTGATTTTTTTCCCTGCTGTTGCTCCTCATTTGACCCTTCCTTTGTGCATCACTGGTAGAGATGCTGGAGGATGAAATCCGTTTCCTTCTGCGGGTACTGCACTTGGCACTCGGGCTCTGATGCACCAGCACTTTCATTTGAAGTCACTTCAGGGGGGTTTAGCTGGGCCATAAAAGCCTGTGCTCATCTGAAAGCTGAGGCCCAGGTAGCAGGGACATGCACTCTGCCTTGATGAGTTGGGGAGAGGCAGCCAGCAGAGCAGACAGCTCGAAAAAAAAGGCAGTCAAGAGTTGGACTCGCTAATCCTTGTGGGTCTCTTCCAGCTCAGGATATTCTGTGATTCTCTGAAATGCCTTTTCTGGCACTGCTGTTCTTGCCAGGATTTGTTCTTTCACATGAGCAGCAGGTTAGAAAGGAGACAGGCAGAATTGATGCACCAGGTGAAAAAAAATGACTGCAGGAGACATTTACAGTGTCAGGAAAAGCAGCTTTGAGGAATTGTCCCCTCCTTAGAAAAGATGTTTTTCTTCTAAGAGCGATTGAAATGTTGCTTTAAAAAAAGGAAAAAGAAAAGATACTGAGGATGCTGGAGGCAAGTGGGACAGCTGGGACCTCCCAGGCCTGGGGCTGGGTCAGCAAAGACACATCTCCCTGACCTCACATGAAGGGTCTGAAGGCAGCAAACACGACACCACAAGCCTGAACTATCAAAGGGAGACAGTTCCTGCCTTCCAGCAAGCAATGAGACCGTCAATCCACTCATCCTAAATCCTTGTGGCACACTGTGGAAGTGCCAGATGCTTCACATCCAAAAAAACCCTAGATAGTTGCTTCAGCCTTGTTTATCATTTCAATAAAAGTTTGACTTTTTAATGCCCACCCAGTGTTGGACCATCCTGTGCTGGAACTGATTCTTGGGGTGTCCTGTGCAAGGGCCAGGAGTTGAACTGGATGATCCATGTGGGTCCCTTCCAGCTCAGGGTATTCTGGGATCCATCACCAGTTCTGGTGATCCCAGTGAGGTTTTGGGATCACCCCATGCACAGGGAGGCCCTGCCTGTAAAGTCTCACTCCCAGACTGTCATTATCTACTTTTTCTCTTGGATCTCAGTTCCTTTGAAATGCTATTTAAAGCCAGCAAAGGTTCCTCCTGAGCATGTCCAAATAGAAAACCTACTTCACCACGTCTTGCCTTGCATGTTGCATAAGAATTGCTGTTTAAATTCTGGAGATGGCCTGGAAGTTATGTGATTATATCTTTAAAAAGTGAACTAACATATTTCCCCATGTGCAGGGCTGCAGGTAATAACTAAACTTCCTAGAAAATGCCCATTTTTCTGCTCTCCTGCTTTTTGAACTGATCCAGAACGAATTCCCTGCAGGCAGAAAGTGGCAACTCCTGGGTGTTAGTTAAGGGGAAATCTTACAACATGAAACAGGGTAAAGCCACCTGGATTTAGGAGTTTTGCAGGTATAAAAATGCAGTTTTTATTCTGACATTTTCCTGAGTAGGTAGAAATTTTCTCCTGAAATGAGATGTGGATATCTGTGATGTCTGGAGCTCTGGGATCTTTACTGTTATTATTGGCATGTCCCCAGAGCAGAGTATTGCTGGATTTCAGGAACTAGAAGACCCAAGGTTATTGCTGAGACCCTGCTTGATGATGAAACAGGTGCTGATGAAAAAGCAGCCACGGGCAGGATGAATTCCTAAGCACAGGAACACAAACATCACATCACAGAGGAAATCTTGGGAGCGTGGAGAACGTTTAGAAGCATCACTTCCAGGGCAGGGACCTGCATTCTCCTTTCTAGATGCCTTCAGCACAATGAGGTGCAGACAGGAATGTGCTTGTCCTTTGTGATACAGTTGGCTCATCCTCCTGAGACTTGTCCTGGCCTTCTGCTGGTTGTTGCCTCAATGTTTGCAGTCAGTTGAGTGGGTGACATCAGCCTTGCTCTGCTATCAGGATCTCTGGGAGATGTGTGTTCCTGCCCACTCATGATACAGGAAATAATCCCCTTCTCTGGGGTGGCTCAGTAGATTATTTAAAAATGACTTTGCCGTGGGTGTGTCATCAGTTTTGTGTTTGGATAACTGCTGCTGCTTTGAAGTGATGCTTCTGGATGGTATCTGAGACAAACCAGCATTCCCAGTGGAACTGAACCTTCCTCTGGACTGTGGGATTGATGCTGGGATTGCAATAACACTCAGCTCTGCTCTCAGTCCCCCTTTCCATGGGAGAGGCCTTTCCAAGCCTGTGAGCTGGATATAACAAGGGATTTAGCTCAGGTTTGGCACCTGCTGAAGGCTCCAGTGCCTGCTGGTTCCCATGAGGTTGGACTGGGCTCTGCTCAACCAGCGCTGTGTTTCCCAGGATCTGGGCTGTGGGGAGGGGTGGGGCTGCCTTTGTCCCATTCCCATCCCCATCCTGAGGCTTCTCTGCCTTCCTTCTCTCCCATTCCCTTCCTGGGGCTCCCCTGCCCTGCTCTCCCATTCCCTCCTGGATGTCCCTGCCCTCCTTCCCTCCCATTCCCATCCTGGGGCTCCCCTCCTGCTCTCCTCTTCCCATCCTGGGGCTTCCCTGTTCTCCCATTCCCATCTGAGGCTTCCCTTCCCTTCTGCTCTCCCATTCCCTCCTGGGACTCCCTTCCCTCCTGCTCTCCCATCCCCATCCTGGGGCTTCCCTTCCCTCCTGCTCTCCCATCCCCATTCTGAGGCTTCCTTGCCCTTCTCTCCCATTCCCATCCTGGAGCTCCCCTGTTTACCTGCTCTACCATTCCCTCCTGGAGCTCCCCTACCCTGCTCTCTCATTCCCTCCTGGATGTCCCTGCCCTCTTTCCCTCCCATTCCCATCCCAGGGCTCCCCTCCTGCTCTCCTATTCCCATCCTGGGGCTTCCCTGTTCTCCCATTCCCTCCTGGGGCTCCCTTCTCTCCTGCTCTCCCATCCCCATCCTGGGGCTCCCCTGCCCTCCTTCTCTCCCATTCCCTCCTGGATGTCCCTGCCCTCCTCCTCTCCCATTCCCTCCTGGAGCTCCCCTGTTCTCCTGCTCTCCCATTCCCTCCTGGAGCTCCCCTGTTCTCCTGCTCTCCCATTCCCATCCTGGGGCTCCCCTGCCCTCCTGCTCCCCCTGCCCTGCTGCTGTGCTCAGACTCCCAGTTTGCTCAGGTTTCTAAAAGCAGGGGAAGATGCAATTCTGGTTATTTCGACAGAAAAAGAAGCCCAGTGAGCCCCCAGGTGCAGGCAGAGGGGTTATCTCAGGGGGAGAACCACACGTGTCAGGCAGAGATTTCATTTCCAGGAGCTGTGAGTGAGGCTGTGGCAGCCAGGCTCAGTCTCCAGGCAGGGATTTGTTCAGTCTGGGCCACAGGAGCTTTGCTGGGGTGAGTTGATGTCCACAGTCCCAGTGCCAAACCCTTCTGGTGTGACCTTGGCCTGTGCCAGAGCCACAGGGCATCTTTTATATCTGGTCTAAAATATGCCACATTAATGAAAATTGCTTCTTCATTTCAAAATGCCGTGAAAAATCATCTCCCTCTCCTGGAATTACTCCAACCTGGGGCAGCCTAAAGGTCCCTTTGCTCCACATCCCTGTGAGAGCATCACCAAACTCCTTCAAACAGGTGCTTTTAGCTGAGGACGAGCATCCCAGGTGACACCTCTGTGACCTGGGAGTGGCTGGGACTGGGTGCTCTGGCAAACACTGCACATTGTGACAGAGCTCTGAGAGGGAAGCCCAGCAAACCTGGCAGTGGGGAAGGTTCCTGGAGCGTGAGGAGCCCGGGGCACTTCACTCCTGAAACTCCTGCTGGTGTTTTTGTGCCAAGTCTGCTTAAACCTCCAGGGAAGGCAGGTTTCTAATTGAGGAACTGCATGCTGTGTATTCACCCTGAGCCCTGATTTATGTCTGCTGCTGTTGGAATACATATTCATGACAGATTTTGCATAAAGCAAAGCAAATTATTGTTGGAAAAATATATAGGGCAAGAATCCCTTCGATTTGTTACTCCCTAAAGTGTCTCTTGTGATTCAAATGAAAAGCAAAGTGGCAGGTTTGGGTTTGCAGTAGTCTGGGAAGGAAGGGGGGGTCATTTGTTAGGGAACCATTCTTTGGGAAGGGGATGTGGGGGATTCACAAATGCTGGGAGGCCCCTGGTTGTATCCCCAGATCACTCTCTTGTTTCTGTCACTGTGTGACATCAGTTGTGTTACTATCAGAGAATCCCAGAATGGTTTGGGTTGGAAGGGACCTTAAAGCTCATCCAGTCCCACCCCCTGCCATGGGCAGGGACACCTTCCACTAGCCCAGGTTGCTCCAACCTGGCCTGGGACACTTCCAGGGATGGGGCAGCCACAGCTTCTCTGGGCAACCTGTGCCAGGGCCTCCCCACCCTCACAGCCAACAATTCCTTCCCAATATCCCATCCAACCCTGCCTTCTTCCAGCTCTTTCCTTGTGGGATATATTGTTGTCTGAACTGGATAAACTGCCCCACACTCACTGAAGAGGAGTCACTGGGGTTGGGGACCTGCAGGTAACAGTCCCTTGTCCTTCCCAGCACTTCCAGAGTCCAGCAAATCCCAGCACTGAGGGAAGGGGCTGCTTAGGAAGCGTGAGGCTGATCTCTGATTGAATGTGAGTTTTTAGCAGGAGATGTAGATGAGATCTACCATTAAATTAATACACTGTGAACTCTAAATAATTACTGGAAGGAAGAAAAAGGAGCTTGAAGTGATGGATTACTTGCCAGCACGCCGAGTGTGTCCTGAATGGAAGGTAGGTTGGTGCTGCTCCTCTCCTGGAGAGGAAAATCCTGTGAAAAACCCCGTGCCTGGGTCTGTCTGTGCAAATTCAACCTCCTTCCCTTTTCCACTTGAATTATAAAATGTTTCTGTTTGTTTTCTACAACTATTCGATTGGCTTTGATAAGGAACACGGTGTTATTTACTGTGCTTTAGCCTTGTACTTTAATCTGTGTTTTAGTAGCAGAACAAATTAACTGCTTTCTCCTTCTCCAGTCAGAGCTCTCTGGTTCAGAGCCAGCTGAGCCTCCCAACAAAGGCTGCTTTTAGTCACCACGTCTTCCCGAGCTCCCATCTTTAGTGGATTATTTTATTATTCTCCCTCTGATTTGAGATCAAAAATGGCTGTGTTTAAAGCTCTGTATTTACAATAAACCAGGAGTAAGCCCCCAGAGCTGCTGCAGGCTGGCTCTGCTCGATGTAGGGCACCAGATCCAAGGCTTTGCCCCGGTGAGTGGGTTCTGACACACGTGGAATGAAGTGGGAAATGCTGCATGGGCAGAGCTGCAGCCAGTGGTTAT
>NW_021940460.1:2100944-2137911 GCF_001715985.3 Manacus vitellinus
ACAGAGATGCTTATGATCTGAAAATTCAGGGGAAAACTCATCATTGGTAACCAAATCCTGTTTGGATTATGCCAGGAATTTGGAGGAAAAGTGCTGGAGAGCTTCAGGGTGTTGCAGGCTTGGATGAAGCTTTCTGAGCAGATCCTGCTAGAAGGAATTTCCTGTCCTAGTAGAGCAAAGTCCCCCAGACAGCCATTTGCTTCTGCCACTGGCCAACATTATCACAAAAAATATTATTTCCATGCTGGAAAGCTGCTTATCAAAACTTTTCCCAAACCTGATTATTTCCTGATTCTCTGGAAAGGATTTAAGGAGAGATCATGCTTATAAATTCATTTGCATTTTCTCCCCCTGCTGCTTTCACGGTAAAAAACTCAAACCTGACATTAAATATCTGCTTTTTTCTCCATCTTCAGTTACAAATCACTGGATTTCATGTGCTTTCCCACTTCTCTTGTTCAAATATGGATTGTGCCATGCATAGAAATGCGGGATTATTTAAGGCTCAATAAAGAAGTGAATATAAAGCTCTTAGTTTTTCGAGGTATTTCTGTCTCTGGGCTGAATTCAGGGGGAAACCACTGGCAGCAAAAGCCACATTCCCCATCCAGAAGAATAGTTTGGACATTAGTGAACCTTTCCAGAAGTCAGAATAAACATGCTGTAAATACCTCTCCCCATTTTACTGCACATCCCATGTCTCCCTTGTGCCAGTTGCTTGACATAAAATTCCCGAAATAAAACCAGCTGCTGCAGGAATTACGTGCAATACTTTCACTGAGGAGGGAGGACACGTGGAATATTCTTTTCCTGACTGTGAAATGGAAACCATATTTAGAAAATGAAGCTTTTTTTTTTTTCCCATTTCAGAAGAAGGAAGGCACAGCCCGTGCTGGCTGGAGGCAGGGCCCTCGTGGTGTGAGTTCTGCTTGTTTGCACCGAGTTGGCCGCAAAATTCCTTGGAAGAAAGCGCCGAAGCTTTCTCCTTGTGGGAATGTTTTCCTTGGTTTCACGCAGCTGATGGAAAACTGTGCCCATAACAGATTACTTGCCTCAAAAGAAAACGTTGGATAGAACTTTTATGGTGCCCTAAACTCTTGGGGGGGAACTCCACAGCTCAGGGGACCAGGGAATTTCTTGGTGCTTCTTCCCCGTGGAGGTGGGGCTGGATCCACCTGCCTCCACAGGCTGTGTCCCTTCCCTTCCAGGTGTCAAACCATTCCCAGCAGCTCTAAGTCTAACAAAATACCCCCTTTCTGTGTAACAGCCCCAAAACACCCACGTGGATGTGGTTTATTTGGATCCAGCTGGGTGGGGAGTTCCTGGAGTGGACCAAGGGCCGAGGTGTTTGATGCTGAAGGTGTCCCTCAGTGACTGTGTTCCCGTTGCCTCTGGAAAAGCCACAAATGCAAAGTTGGGAGAACTTCTTCCACTTTTCCTTTGCTTTGGTGGGACTGGCTTCTCACTCAGCCAACCTGGACAACACCCACTGTCCCCGGATTCCAATCCAAACCAGGGGCCTGGAAAAACACTTCTGCTCTGCCAAAATGCTCTTGCAGGAATAGCTTTCCTGAAATTCCGGATACACTTACAAGCCTCAGCTTGGCACTGTGCTAAGAGCTATAAGCAGTTAGAGAATGAATTAAAACGTGATACATGGTGTGGGAAATGAAACCCAATTTCATGTTCACTTTTTAGCTGAGTTACTCTAATAAGTGTTGCAAATGCAGGTGAATATCCCACAAATTAAAGGGAGAATGAAGCGTTTTCTAATTTTATCTGGAAAAACACATTAAGGATGGCAGCAGGTCAGCTGGTGCAGGATTAATCACTTCCCAACCCCTGGGGTTGGGCTTTTGGGGCACTTGAATGGCTGCCTACTTGATCAGGGAAAAGAAAGGGACTTTTAGGCATTCCAGGCACCTTGCCCAGCACAAACAAAAGGTGTCATTAACTGCCTCTGAGTTCCTAGGTTTTCCAACTTAGTTTTCCTTTCAAACTTTTATTGAAACGATTTTTTTTTCTATTTTTCCTCACATAAAAGAATCCAAAAAAGATCTGAAATGTTTGTGCAGTGCAATTGCTCTTATTGTCTTTATGAAGTTTCAACTAGTACAGGAAAATATTGACTTGTGATGCTGAGCTGGCCAACAGCATTTATTTCTTCCCAGGCAGCAGCCAAGAAAAAAAGCTTTCTGGCTCTTTCTATTCCGATTTTTTCCATCATTTTGTTGTTATGGATCTGAACTCCTGTTGACTCTTAGGCTTGTTTTTGCCAGGAAAGGAGGCACATCCTATTGACCAACTGAGCTCGTGGAGAGAGTGGTCAGGGACAAAGGAAAGATCTGGCCTGAATTGGGACTCTCAGATGGGTGCAAAGTGCTGTGGAAGAGGAGATGCAGCCAACCTGCTGGTTTTATAGTGGTGTAAATCATGGATTTGGCATGGAATAAATATCTTCCAGCCCACCATGGTTCTGGTGTGAGCCATGTGCAAGGACACAGTGTGGTCACAGGGGCTGCTCGTGGGGACACTGGATGAGGGGAAGGAGGTGTGGGACTCCCACTCTGACCAACCTGACCTTCCTTACCTGCTACACTTTGTAAGTCCCCTGAGGAGCAGCTGAGGGAGCTGGGGGGGCTCAGCCTGGAGAAAAGGAGGCTCAGGGGGGACCTTCTGGCTCTGCAACCCCCTGACAGGAGGGGGGAGCCGGGGGGGGTCGGGCTCTGCTCCCAGGGAACAAGGGACAGGAGGAGAGGGAACGGCCTCCAGCTGTGCCAGGGGAGGGTCAGGTTGGACATCAGGAGGAATTTCTCCATGGAAAGGGTGGTCAGGCACTGGCAGGGGCTGCCCAGGGAGGTGGTGGAGTCCCCAGCCCTGGAGGTGTCCAGGGAAGGACTGGAGGTGGCTCTCAGTGCTCTGGGCTGGGGGACAAGGTGGGGATGGGGCACAGGGTGGGCTCCATGGGCTGGGAGGGCTTTTCCAGCCTGAATGATGGTGTGATCCTGTGATCATCCCTGAAATGGCAGGAGGGTGCTGGTGAGCTGGAAGTATGACCAAGGATGGGGGTGTAGATCACCCAGATTTTGGTGATTCGAGTCCCAGTTGTTCAGTGTCCTTAAAACCAGCTCTGTCTGTGCCCTGGTCACCTCAGGTGGGGCTGCAGGTGTGGGGTTGGATTTGCTGCTTCACTGTTTTGTGGTCACAGACCCCTGGAATGGTTTGGGTTGGAAGGTACCAAAAAGACCATCCAGTCCCACCTCCTGCCATGGGCAGGGACACCTTCCACCAGCCCAGGTTGCTCCAACCCCATCCAACCTGGCCTTGGACACTTCCAGGGATGGGGCAGCCACCTCCCTGTTGGGGTTGATGACTCTGCGTGTGGATGCTCTTGCCCTGACCTACCCAATTTTGCTCCAGTTTAGGCCGTGCTGCTGCTCCTCTGGTTTCCTGACCTGCCTTTTGTTCAGAGGAGCAAAGTCAAAGTGCTTCATTCCCCCTCTTCTTCCTCCTGCCTCTTGCATATCACAGAGCAGGACTGAGTCCACAGTGCTCAGATTTTGTTCCTTAGAAAGAGTAAATCAAAACTAGGTCAGTGCTTTGGCCTCTGACTTTGTCTCCCTCAAGCCAACATGACTTAAGGGTTTTGTCACGTTGGATGAAATCACCTCTGAGTTAAACATCCTTTATTATCTCTGTTTTCAGGCTGACAGGGAGGAGATGTTTTGGAGTGGATTCCATTCTATGATTTTTGCTTGTTAGTGTGGCTCTTTTACAAACTCTGAGGGCTTGGCCGTGGTTTTGTCACCTTCAGCATTTGGCATTGCCTTCTAAGGGTGCCCCCAAAATCTTGTGAACTCTTCATTGCTTCAGAAAAATCCTGGGGTGACTGTTCAGAAAGGAGCATTGTTGGCTGGGTCATACCTGTGCCAGCACAGGTTTCATCAGTTTTCTGCCTCTGGTGCAGCTCTTCCAAGTGGAACTTTCCCTGCAACGTGGCCAACAGGCAAGATTAAATCATTCCTTGGTCTGCTGAAGGCACAGAAGGATTCTGTAGGAATCCCTGTGGAGCGTGGCAGGAGCCAGGAGGCTGTGAAATCCATATTTCCCATGTCTGATAGATATGATAGGACATATCTGAGATGTTGGGATCAACTGATTCCTGCAGCAGCGGTGAGGGGGGCTGGTTGTCTGAGCTGGGATTTTCTGGAAATAACCATTTCAAGATCTCTGTTTGAATGAAATCCATGTGTTAAGAGATTTGACATGTTTGAAGTATGAGTTTCAAAAACAGTGGATACTTCAGAGTTTAATTTCAAACTGAATTGCCTTGGGTTTAACAGGTTTGTATTCATAACTTTCACACGGTCATGGAAGTCATAAAAGCCAACTTTTGAAGCAAATGTTACAATACTGGGTACAGGCAAATTGTTCTGTGTTGTTGTGTTCTATTTGCTGATTTTCTCTTTTATTTTAAAGACATGGGAGTCTCCCTGTGTGTGAAACAGAGCAAAGGACCTTCTTATCCAGAGAATCAGAGTCATGGAATATCCTGAGTGGGAAGGGACCCACAAGGATCATCAATCCAACTCCTGGCCCTGCACATTTATAAAATGTAAAAATGTAAATGCCCAGGGCAGTGGGCACAGCCCCAAGGCTGCCAGAGCTCAGGGAGGGTTTGGCTGATCCTCTGGGGCACAGGGGGTGACTCTTGGGGCTGGGCCTGTGCAGGGCTGAGGGTTGGACTCCAGGATCCTTTGGGGTCCCTTCCAGCTCAGCACATCCTGGGATTCTGAGATTCTGTGAATACCCGGCATTGCTCAAAGATGATTCCATAAAACAAGCCTTACACCAGCTAAAAATGCTGAAAAATAGGAATCTGCTGCCAAAAACACTGACCCACCATAACTTATTGTTCCTCTGTTTCCCTCCTGTTCACAGCTGTAATAAATTCAGAGGGTAAATTGAAAGTCCAGCATTTTTTCCTGCCTGATGATATTCCAGGCAGTTTAACATCCCACCCAGCTCTGGGCTTGCATTTCATTCCAGGGACATCATGAATTTTCCCGTCTTTGCTGCAGAGCAGGGCTCAAAGCTGGAAAATGACTTTTCTGCAAAGTGAATGTTGTCAGTTTGAGCCTCCTGATCAGGAAAAAAGGTCCATTTCCATGTCCCTTATGAGCCTTTTGTAGGGAATTTGCCCATCTGGCTGTGGTTCTTTCCAGTCTCCTGGGTGTGAGCAGGCACACAGTCTCCTGCAGCACAGATTGGGGCTATAAATAAGCAAAAAGCAAAATTTTTTTCCTTTTTTTTTTTTTCCTCCTTAATTCCTCCCATCTTTACTTATTTTCTGCAGCAAATGTAAGATTTCCCCTATTTCCAGTGCATTGGAAAGGTCAGTCCTTTGCACAAAACCAGCACTTGCATTTTGGCTCAGTCTCCAGATGTTTCCAGGCTCCTTCTGTAATTTTGAGCAACTATTTTGTACCTTGGTTCCCCAGCTTTAAAATGGGAACAAGAAGCCTTTTGCTGTGCCCTTTTTATGCAGCAGAGAATATATTTGGACACAGAGCCCAACAAATCCAGCTCCCAATTAGTTGCCACTAATTGCAAGAGTAAAGAGCACGTGTTACTTCCTGAGGCACGATCAGATGGTTGTGGAATCACGGAATAACCTGAGCTGGAAGGCACCCCCAAGGAGCATTGTGATGCTCTGCAAGGTTGTTGTAACACCATGTAATTGTGACAGGTTCATTAGCATTCCAGATGCTGCCAGTGTGGAGGATCTGCTGAGCTTCCCACCCCTCCATGCTGGCTGGAGGCCACGGTGGGTGGTGGTTGTGCTCTTGCCAAGGTTGGAGCTGCTCCTCCTGCCAAAGACTTCCTCCTCCTTTCACTCTGCACATCAAACCTTCCTGAAAAATACCTCCCCTTGAGCCTTTGGTGGCCCCTGCAACAGCAAAGGGCCATCAAGGGCATGTTGGGGAGACCTTGGGTTGATCGGTGCCGTGTCCTGCCGGTGACAGCCTGGGATAGTCCCTGCCAAGGGGCTGGCAGGGCCTACACAATAAACATGGTGAGTTTATAATATAAATGAGCAGCATATAATTCACAAAGAGCTTGGATATACATTCCTGAGGCTGAGCTTTGAGGTGGGTTGAGAATAAGGATCTTTTGGAGTGCTCAGTAGCCAGGGCTGCACCAAAAGCCACCATGGCCCAGCACAGCCATGGCTGTGCAGTGGTGGGAGCCTCTGACGTGGCTGTATTTTGGCCTGGTTGTCGTCTACTTTAAATATTAAATAAAATTAAACTGTTATCAGACTGATACTAAAGGAAATCATGCAGTCATGGAATCATTAAGGTTGGAAAAGCCCCCCAAGATCAACCTTCAACCACTGAGTGACAGAACCCAGGGAATGGCTGGAGCTGTGTCAGGGCAGGCTCAGGTGGGATCTCAGCCAAAGGTTCTTCCCCCAGAGGCTGGTTGGGCACTGCCCAGGCTCCCCAGGGCAGTGGGCACAGCCCCAAGGCTGCCAGAGCTCAGGGAGGGTTTGGCTGATCCTCTGGAGCACAGGGGGTGACTCTTGGGGTTGGGCCTGTGCAGGGCTGAGGGTTGGACTCCATGATCCTTGGGGGTCCCTCCCAGCTCAGCACATCCTGTGATTCTGTGAACCATGTTGTGAAGTGCCTTCTCTACTCATTTTTTGAACAAGACCAGTTTTAAAAGAGACAAAACAAGCCTGAGCTGCTGTTCAAGCTGCCATCAGCTGGAAAGCTTTTGCAGGCAAGAAGCAAGATAAAAAACTGAAACCCATGAAGACCAAACCATGACAATTTTGTCAGTGACTTTAATTTGCAGGGTGCTGGAGCCCTCCTTCACAGCAGCCCTGGGAGCCCGTTTGCTGAACGAGGCAGCACCGCAGTGCTTATCCATGGGCTTCCAGTTAATATGTGCAATAACTCACCCTGCACTAATTAAGCAGCTCAATTTGTAAAAGAGGCATAAGGGAGTTGGATCCAGGGTGTTTGTTTGAGGAGCACAGTGCAGTGTTTGGGTTTGGGCAGCCGAGCGTTGGGGATCCCACTGTGTCCTTGACAGGCAGCAAATCCAGAGGGTGTGGAGGCAGCAGGGTGTTTGGGGTGGTACCTGTCCCTGCCACCCCCTGTCCAAGCACAAACAACTGTTAACTAACCCAGGGTACCTTTGAGGGCAAGAGGAAATGCTTCTCTTCAAGGTGACACCATACCTGGAGAGTGCCAGCTCTGAGCACCCAAATTCCCCATGTCAGTGACCCACCTTCCAGCTTCTAGTGGAAGGTGTCCCTGCCTGTGTCAGGGGGGTTGGGATGAGATGAGCTTTAGGGTCTGATGTGAACAGCTCCTCTCTTAAAAACCTTTAGTAATCCTAAAACTTTGTCTAAGTGAGCTGGGCTTGGGTTGCCTGGCTTTGAATGGATCTCAGAGGGGCTGAGCTCACAGAGTCACAGAATCCCAGGATGTGCTGAGCTGGGAGGGACCCCCAAGGATCAGGGAGTCCAACCCTCAGCCCTGCACAGGCCCAGCCCCAAGAGTCCCACCCTGTGCCCCTGAGGATCAGCCAAATGCTTCTTGCCACAATTCAACATGGTTTTTCCATATAAAAACTGTCAAAGGGATGGAATTGGTCATGAGTTGTCTAAGTCTTACTCAAAGTCCTCACTGAAAGGTAGAAGAAACCCTTGGAGAACGTTGGGCTGGTTTATAAATAACCCTTCCAGTTGCTTTAAGCTGTTCATTTGATGATATGTGAGGATGGAAAGGCAGGGGAGAGCCCTGTGTGGAAGCAGCCAAGAAGAAGGGAAAGATGGAATGAGAGCACACTGATGGCTGGGACAGAGGGAAACGTGGCAGCACCACACTGGGGTGAACAGGAGAGGCTCTTGGGAACTACTAAACCTGATTAAAGCAGACTTTTTTGGCTCAGAGGGAACTTAGCAAAGATTTTAAAGCTGTCCTAATAGCTGCTGAGAAAGCCCAGCCCCAGTGGTGTGTTTATTTACCCAAATTGTTGTGGCTGTTCCTGTCGGAGCAGCAGTGACGTGGCTGCTGTGCAGTCTCTCATGTGCCTTACGTGGGTGTCCTCCTGCAAATCTCATCTTGTTTACTTGCCTTTCCTGGAAAATTAAGAAGAAGTGTGGCCACAAAATGAATTTCAAAGTTAGCAAGTAGGAAAGTAAAGCTGTCCTTCCCAGGGAAGACATCTGGAATGACTGGCAGTTGTGAGTGTGTACCTGCACTGCCTATGGAAAATATTTTGACAGCTCAAACTGGAAGCAGACTTTGGAGTTTGGATTTTTTTTTTGAAAGAACTGTGGTGTGGAACACAGCTTTGATGCCTTAATGGAATCTAGAGAGCTCAATAATATGTTTCAGGTTTGGATAAAAGAGAGGAAAATTGCTTCTAGCACTTTTATGCTCAAGAAAAACAAAGCCCAAATCATCTCTCTGTGATGTCTAATCTATATTATTTTATCAGTGTGATATCTAAGGGTAGCCTTGGTAGAGCTCGCTGAGACTTCTCAGCTCAGGGAGGAGATCCAGGAAGACTGGACCATACTCTGAGTTACTTTATATTGACCTTCCTTTAAAATAAAGAACAAAAATTAGAGGGAGGTCCAGTTGGGTGGGTTGATTTTCCTGGGTGGATGGCTTGATTTTCCTGGTGGATGGCTTGATTTTCAAGGATCATGTGCCCATGGGTCACTGCAACATGCAGGAAGTCAAGGAAAGGTGGCAGGAGGTTTGTGTGGATGAACAAGGAGCTCCTGACAAAACCCACATGTAAACAAACATTGCAAGGGGGAAAGCAGAGTCAGATCACCCAGAGGGAATCCAGACATTATCCAAGTGTGCAGGGGTGGGATTGGGAAAGCCAAAGCCTACCTGGAGTTAAATCTGGTGACAGATGTGGAGGGCAACACCAAAAGCTTCTCTGGGTTGATCTGTGGTGGAGGAAGAGCAGGGACAGTGTGGGTCTGGTGCTGGAAGGGGCAGGGCAGTGGAAATCAAAGGTGACCAACCCAACAGCCTTCTGTGATGAGGTGTCGGGCTCAGCGGAGGGGGGACAGCAGGAGATGTTTGTCCTGACGTTGCAAAGGTTTGGACTCTGTCTCTCATGACTCCCCCATGGACAGAAGGGTGAGGTACAAACTGGAGAAGTGCTGGGCTCAGTTGTGATCAGGGCCACTGGTCCATCTAGAGCTGGGAGTTATAAATTGTCACAACACAGATGTGTTTGGTCCAGCTTTCTGAGGGCAAACACGTGGAACTGCACAGGGAGGGCAGCACAATCCTCACCCTGTCTCATCCATGGTCCATCCCTGCTCAGCAGCAACCTTGACTGAAGGTTGGAGAAGTCCAGAGGAGGCCACAAAGTTGATGAGAGGACTGGAGCAGTTCCTCTCTGGAGACAGGCTGAGGAAGTTGGGGCTGTCCAGCCTGGAGAAGAGACAGTTGTGTGGAGACCTCACAGCTCCTTCCAGGGTCTGAAGGGGGCTACAGGGAAGCTGGAGAGGGACTGTTCACCAGGAACTGGAGAGACAGGACAAGAGGGAAAGGGTTCAAACCAAGAGAGGTTATGTGTGGATTGGATATTGGGAAGGAATTCTTCCCTGTGAGGGTGGGGAGGCCCTGGCACAGGTTGCCCAGAGAAGCTGTAGCTGCCCCATCCCTGGAAGTGTCCAAGGCCAGGTTGGAGCAACCTGGGCTAGTGGAAGGTGTCCCTGCCCATGGCAGGGGGATTGGAATGAGATGAGCTTTAAGTTCCCTTCCAAGCTAACCCATTCTGGGATGCCATAAGGTCCTTCAGGACAGCCAGCCAGCCCTGCCCAGCTCAGAGGGACAGAGCTGTGACAGTAAAGGCTCAGCCCAGCCTGGCTGTGCAGTGGCAAACGAGCTGAGATTTAATCTTCGAATCCCCAATTTGCTGCCGATTCCATCCCGTGTGACTCCCAGCAGGAGCCCTGGTAACTGGGGCTGTACAGCTGAAACCCAGCAACAGGGGTTAATTGGTCCCTTTCATCTCCTTTCCTGTGTTGCTTCTCAGCAACAGCTTTGTAGGTTTTTGCTTCTTTTTTAGCATTTTCCCCACCTCTTTATCTCCTTTTTTTTCCTTTCTGTCCTTATCCTTCTCCTGGAGACAGCCTCTTCTGCAGAGACCACTGTGCTGCAGACCAGGAGCAGCTGCTCTGAGGGGGTTTGAGGAAATATTTATCTGGAGATCAGGTGGGAGTGGGAAGGAACCAGCTCAGCATTTATCTGTTGTTGCTCCTTCTTAATTGCAAGTGGAGAGAAAAAGGGATTTTATGTTTCCAGTGATGGGAGGCTGATAACTTCTTTAATTTTACAGTCTTCCTCATTCCGGTCTCGTGAGTCACATTGGGAAGGAAAAAAATTCTTGTAAAAGATCACATGAGGTGGTCACCAAACAGCTGCTTTCCTTGGGCCAGGATTCCCCCCCTCTCATTTCCAGGATAAGTGAAGCCAAAGACACAAGTTGTCCCACCAGCCCATGAGCTGTGGGTGGGGGTCAGACATCCCTGGTTTCTTGCTGGCTCCTTCCAGCTCTGGCTGGACCCTGGGTGGGAATGAGCTGTGTGTAGGAAGTCTTGCAATCCTAAAATCCCAGAATGGTTTGGGTTGGGAGGGACCTTAAAGCTCATCTCATCCCACCCCCTGCCCTGGGCAGGGACACCTTCCACTTGCCCAGGTTGCTCCAAGCCCTGTCCAACCTGGCCTTGGACACTTCCAGGGATGGGGCAGCCACAGCTTCTCTGGGCAACCTGTGCCAGGGCCTCCCCACCCTCCACAGCCAACAATTCCTTCCCAATATCTCACCTAAATCTCTCCTCTTTATTAACTCAGTGCTTTGGGAAGGTGTCAGGGGGGTTGTGCTCCTGCAGTGAGGTGCAGGATGTGTTTGTTCTCCCTTCCCCTCAGCTTTGGATGTGCCCCACTGCAGTGGCCACTTGCTGCCCACATGTCTTTTCTCTTCCTTTCTGGCTGCTGGTAAAAATTCCTGCTGGAAGGAGCTAAGGAATTTCTTCCTCTTCTTGTAGCCATTTGCACTTAATTGTTTTTCTGAAGGAGGAGTAATGATTTGCAGATGGCAGCAGCAGAACCCTGGAAGAACGTGCCTTTCCTTTGGATGTGTCTTTTTTTCCGTGGGTTGAAGCCAGGAGATTTAGGAGTCAGGGTGAAACCACATGAGGTCGAGCACAGAATGCCAGATCTGACCTGCCCAGCTCTGGATTCTGATTCCTCCTTGCCTTTGGTGGCTCCTCAGGAAGTGCCCCTGAACCTGCCCTTCTGAGCTGCAAACCCCAGCTTGGGGGAACCCCCCCTGGGGATGTGAGTCATGGACTGACAGCTCAGCCTGGGAGATTTGGGGCTCATTATTCTGGCTTTTAATCCTCTGATTAGCCCAGTTCCTACCAGCCCTTGTGATCCTCGAGTGAGTCACCACTTTTCTCCTCAAAGCTGTTTTCTTCCCGTGTTTCCTGCTGGTTTATGGATTTTCCTTGGTTTTATTGAACAGATGAGCTCAGAAATTTATAATCCTTTGGCCAGCAGTGGCTGGGACAGTGGGAATCTCCTTGTGGCTGTGGCTGTGGCTGTGCAGGGTTTGGGTTTGTTCCTGCAGTTCAGAGCAGGTGTAAACCAGCCCTTGGGCTGTGTGTGCCAAACTGCCCTTGCAGCTCAATTCCTGGTTTTAGGGTGAGCAGAGCCTCTTACGTGGCATTTGTTGCACAGACTTGGGGAGAAATTAAATATTTAGTCTTAATTAACCTAATTAGTGCAAGAGAGGAGCTCCTGTGGGTGCAGCTCATCCTCTGACAGGGCCTGTCCCTCTCCATCGACAGCAGGGAGACCGTGAAGGACAAGGGGACTTTCTTGTGAGCAAACCCAAGCAAGCCTTGCTTAAAACCTGTTTTAAAATCACTGCTTTTGGAGCAATTTGCCCTGGTGGCAGGGAGGAGGAGGGGGATGTAGGCTGGGGGGCTCCCTCCTGCATCCCAGGAATGATCCCACCCCCACATCCTCAGTCACACTGTGGCTGTGTCCAGCATGCAAAGAGAAAAGCTCTTTACTTTTTTTTTTAGGTGAATCTGTATATTCTGCTTATTACGGACCTAATAACAGCTTGAGCTTCTTTCTGGTGACTAAATATTTTAGTTCTTATCCAATGTCTGGTGAGGTTTGTAGGAATTTTGTGTTGATTTGGAGAGGCATTGCCTTAGCCCCAAAATATGCTGCTTTAACCAGACACACACAAAGGAGTGCTCTGGTCCCCAGAGAGTCCAGAGTGTGGGGATGCCAACCCTGACAAAAGCTCTTCCTAAACAATCCCATGTGTGGATGGGATTACAACATTTTATAACATCCATCTCACCTATCCTGAAAGCTCTCTCTGTGTCTGGCCCCACATCTGGGCCATCTCTGGAGATCTGAGGGACAAAAGTGCCTTCTGAGGGATGAGTCACCTCACCCTGACACTGGGGGGTGAAGTTCTTTGGGGAGGTGCCTCTCATTCCTTGTGGGTGCAGGAATTTAGGTGATGGGCTTGGTGATGGAAGGGGAAGAGATGCTCCCTGCTGAAGACTTTTTCCTGCTTTAATGCAAACCCAAATATAAGATGAGAGACTGGAAATATAAGAATAGCAGAAGCTGGTCTTGGATTTTGGGAAGGATCTGCCCTCAGGGGGACACCGTGGGCACGTGGGCTGGTTGGCTCAGTGGCTGCTTCAGAGTTAACACTCCCAGTTTAGGCTGTTAACTGAACCCCAGCACTAAATTAAGGTGTTGTGGCAGTTGTGGCCCTTGTCACAGCCAGGAGGGAGCAGGGGGTCACTTTGGGCACAGCTGTGGCACTTCAGAGCTGGTCTGTGGACACATCTGTCCGTGAGTCCTGTGCTGAGGGGACAGGTGACAATGTTGGCTCCAGCCACCCCCTCCCAAGTGCTGCCAGGCCTCCACTGCACCCTGATCCTCCAGCCTGGGAGGAGGAGCAGTGCCATCCTTGCAGAAAAAAGAAGATTAAAAATACCCTATGAACGGATTACAAAAGTATTTGACTTGTCAAAAGCTTTTCACAGAATCCCAGAGTGGTTTGGGTTGGGTTGGGATGTTAAAACCCATCCAGTCCCACCCCTGCCCTGGGCAGGGACACCTCCCACTAGCCCAGGTTGCTCCAACCTGGCCTTGTACACTTGCAGGGATGAGGCAGCCACAGCTTCTCTGGGAAATCCATTCCAGGGCCTCCCCACTCTCCCAGAGAAGAATTCCTTCCCAATATCCCGTCTAACCCTGCCCTCTTTTGGTTTAAAGTGCTTTCTTTCCAGAGCAGGAGGGGAAAAGCAAGAAAAGAATGGTTTGCAGCTTTCTTTTCCTTTTTTGGTGTGTGAAAACTTAGAGGTTTGATTTTCATTTAGAAAATGCAAAAAAAAGGGAAAACAGTCCCAGTGTGAAAATGAAATACAACAATAGGGTTTGAGCAAAGCAAAGCACTCTGGAGAAAAACAGCCACTACAATTTCATTGTCCTGAGTAATTGTTGCTGCTTTTTGGAGGGAGTCAAACACCCCTAAATTGTGGGTCTGCAGAGAGTGTGGGCTGGGACCCCTGACAATGCAGGAATTAATTGCTACCTTTAAACCATACATTTGTTTAACAGCTGCTATTAGTTCATTTTAAGGGATTTTACAGCTCTGGGACTAGACCCAGCTCCCTCTGCCATCATCACAGGATGCCACTGGCAGCGTCAGGGGTTTGGGCTGAGCTTTGTGCAGCACGTGTGTGACCCAGTAAAGTCTGGTCTTAACACAGATGGAGTAAAATCCTGCCTCCCTCCTACATGTCTGGAGTTTAGGAGAGCTTAAGTCAGCTGGGTTTAGTCTGGTTTGCCACTGAGCCTGCTGGAGGGGTTCACTGCTGGTTCTGTGGGGTTGGGGAGGAGCATCCCCAGCTAAATAAGGGGTGTGTCCCCTCCCAATGCTTCCAGTACATCAGTGGCTGGTCAGACCTGAGGAGCTCCAGGAGAGCAGGGTCTGTGTTTCTTCAGGGTACCTTTATCTGGGACTGGTGAGAATGAAAAGAAATTTGGAAATGTTAATATGTTTTCATGGAAATGAAACCTGGCAAGTCCACCCTGACTGGGCTGTGTCTCCTTGCTGGGATTTCTGCTGGACCTTCTCTGCCAGCCCCTTTCTCGCTGGACCCAGGCTGGGCTTGGACTCCTGGCTGGCACAAAGCCCAGGGCAAAGCTGGGATTTAGGAATTGGATCACCCCAAACACCTTCATAGAATCCTGGAGTGTTTTGGGTTGAAAGGGATCTTAAAGCTCACCTTGTACCAACCCTGACACCTCCCACTAGCCCAGGTTGGTCCAAGCCCTGTCCAACCTGGCCTTGGACACTCCCAGGGATGGGGCAGCCACAGCTTCTCTGGGCAAAGAGAAGCTTTTTTCCTCCAGATTTTCTTATGGCAGGAGGGTGTTGGAGACCTGGAGAGCGTGTGGGTCTCTGGGAAGGCTGAGTCATGTGTCTCTGGTGAAGACATCTGTCCCAGGAGTAATTATAGCGAGATGAAAACCAGCAGTGACAAGCTCTGTACCAGCAGTTGGAGCTCAGATTCTCATTTCATGCTGCAGAAGGATGAGTAATTCTAAATAGCTCTAAAGACATTTAAAAGCACCCAAACCATGACAGACAGAACAGAGCAAATGAGAACAAGGTAAGTTATTAAATGCTTTGTGAGCAGATACAAAGCCCTGTTATCAGTGGGATGCTGATACAGGGTTGTCATTGTGCAGTGTCCCTGGAATGTGCTGCTCTGCTGTGGGGCAGGTTTGGTGACACCACAGCTGATCCTTCCTTTCCCAGCAGAGCTGGAGGCTTTGGCAGCATCATCAGCTCTGAGCTGGGTCAGGTAGTGATGTGAAAACAACAGGATCCCAGAATGTGCTGAGCTGGGAGGGACCTCCAAGGATCATGAAATCCAACCCTCAGCCCTGCACAGGCCCATTCCCAAGAGTCACCCCCTGTGCCTGAGAAAAAGGAGTCTCCAGACTCCATGGCAGTGCTTGGTTTGGATGGAATTACTGGTTGTGTAACCCCTGTAGATGCACCCACTTGGACACCTCGGAGAGCACGGCCTGAGTGAGTGGTGCTGTGGTGAGGGAGGATGAAGCTGAGCTGGGGGGGTCACTGCTCTGCTCCCACCTTGGCTCCTGACTTTGTCATGACTTTCAATCCAGAGTTCCAGTTCTTGAACACTGGGCTGATTGTCCTGGAAATGTTGTCATTGGCTCAGCGTCTCACAGAGTCACAGAACGTGCTGAGTTTGAGGGACCCCCAAGGATCACGGAGTCCAACCCTCAGCCCTGCACAGGCCCAGCCCCAAGAGTCACCCCCTGTGCCCCAGAGGATCAGCCAAACCCTCCCTGAGCTCTGGCAGCCTTGGGGCTGTGCCCACTGCCCTGGGGAGCCTGGGCAGTGCCCAACCAGCCTCTGGGGGAAGAACCTTTGCCTGAGATCCAACCTGAGCCTGCCCTGACACAGCTCCAGCCATTCCCTGGCTGCTGTCCCTGGTCCCCCCAGAGCAGAGCTCAGTCCCTGCCCCTCCTCAGGCAGGTGGAACTGCAGTGAGGTCTCCCCTCAGTCTCCTCTTCTCCAGCTGAACATTCCAAGTGCCCTCAGCAGCCCCTGGGGTGGTTTCCCCTCCAGATGCATCTGCTCCATCGTGGGGCTTTCAAGAAAGTCCTTATTAAAAAGTCCAGGGGAACAACAGGATGATGGAAGGAGTCTTGCTGTGAGAGGAAGCTTGGAACACCCAAACATGCCAAGGAGGCAGGAGGAGAACCCCACCCTGTCCCTGTCTGGGCTGCCCTTGGCAGTCAGCAAGGTGGGAGCATCCAGCAGATTTATCCCTGCCTCCAGCAGGATGTGGATCAGCATGATGTGAGCCAAAGCTCACCTTTGCAGGGGACATCAATGAGCAGCTTCTCGTTAAACTAATGGAGCAGAGCTGAGAGGGACTTTGCAGCCCCAGAGCTTCACAAGAGCAGATCCTTTTGCACCTGGATGCATCTTTTTAATTAAAAAACGAGTTTTGCCAGCGTTTTCTGCTGGAAACCTCAGCCCTGGGAGGTGTCGATGATGGCAGAGGCACCTTCCAGGTGAAGCCCTGCTGAGTTTGGCACGTGGGACCATGTTTAGAGCTGATTTAAAGCCTGTTGGAGTGGATGGGAGCATTCCCATTTTCCTTCAAGGACTTGGCTCACACTTTAGAAGTGTAATTTGAAGTGGAGCCAGAATGTAGCCTAGGCTTCATTTTAAAGGGAATTTGGCTGATGGCTTTTCATTGCTTTAAGGGCTGCAGTGACTTTAGGGCTGCCTGGTGACTCACAGGTGAAAAAATAGAATAAAATAAAATAAAATAAAATAAATAAAATATCTTAACATGCTGGTGTGACTTGCAAAACCCTGAGTAGTGTTGGAGCAGCCCTTCTGAATAACCTTGGAGGAGCAGAGAGATGCATCAAAGGCTCAGCCCCTGAGGCTGCAGCAATGGGTACTTTGTCCAGCAGAAAAATTTGGGGACATCAATCTGGGAGCAAACAAAGAGGGATCTTCTGAATTTCTGTTTTGTTTCCATCTCTTCTGGCTTTGTGTTTTCACAGGAAATGTCTATATTTATCATTTTGTCCCAGTACCAAGCCCAGGGATGCAGATGAATGAGGGACTAATAAAGATTGGTGTTGAAATCTGAACAAATGGACGAGAAGTGACTCATAAAACTGGGGATGACCCGAGGAGACAGAGCTGCTCATGGTCTCTTTTCTTCTGCCTTGTTCCCTTTGTACATTCCCATTTCCAAAACTCATTATTTCTATTTGGGTTTGGAAATGCCTATCAGAAAAACCTGAAAAATTTCCAAATGCTGAAGTTGAAAAGTGCAGACTTGATGAGGATCTTTTGTTGCACCAAATGTGAAATTTTGCTCCATTCACAGCTTTCATTTTTTTTGTTGGTTATTGGGAATTTTGAACTTAGTGCAAACACAGGAATACAGACATCCTGCACTCTGATGAGCTCTAAATGAGACTCATCCATGGTCTTGGAATGCTCCCGGAGCTCTGGCAGCCTTGGGGCTGTGCCCACTGCCCTGGGCAGCCTGTTCAATGCCCAACCACCCTCTGGGGGAAGAACCTTTCCCTAAAATCCAGCCTCCCCCTCCCCTGGCACAGCTCCAGCCATTCCCTCAGGTCCAAGCACACGTGGGCTGTAAATCTGTTCTTGAAAACGTGTCCTGTGCTGCTGCTCTGGGTTTTGTAGCCTCTGTCATGCCTTTTGAAAGGAAGAAAATAGAAGGAGCTGCTTCAGCAGGAAGGTTATTAGTGCTGGGCTGCCCTTGAATGGCGAGTCTCGGATTTGGAGGCAAAAGCTGAAATGAGACATTTTCCATTTTATGATTCAGTCTGTGGAGAGAGTCCTTTTAATCTCAATTTAATGAAAGTCGGCTCAGGACGTGTGAGTGACTGAGGGCTTGGAGAGACAGGAGGAAAGCCTGAAGAGGGCTCAAAGCAAGATGAATCTCTCCTTTAGAGGAGGCCGAATTTGGAACGTGGCTGGGTAACCACCACAGTCTTGTTTGTAAGTATGTGATGCTTCATTTACAGCATTTGTGTTTGGAAATGCATTTCAAGAAAACGTGGAAAATTTCCAAAAACTGAAGTTGAAAAATGTAGACGTGATGAGGATCTTTTGTTGCACCAAATCTGAAATTTTGCTCCATTCACAGCTTTCATTTTTGTTATCATTTATGGGGAATTTTGAACTTGATGCAAACACAGGAATACAGACGTTCTGATGAGCTCTAAATGAGGCTCAATCCATGGTCTTGGAATGTTCCCTGAGCTCTGGCAGCCCTGGGGCTGTGCCCACTGCCCTGGGGAGTCTGGTCAATGCCCAACCACCCTCTGGGGGAAGGACCCAGATGGCTTTTGGGAAATGGCTCCTATTCCTGGTGGAAAACGTGGCAGAATGGATTGACTCAGTGACAGTCACACCAGGAGCTCCCACCTTGTCCAGTCTCTCAGACCAAACTAACAGAGAACAGTCTGGTCTCATTGCTCACTTCAGCCTCTGCCCTCCTGCTGCATCACAGGGGGGGCTTTTCCCACAGCCCTTCCCCAGGTACAGAGTTTCTGGAGTGTTCTGAGCTCCCACCCATCCCACCAAGGCAGGAGGCTCTTCTGGGACTTGATCTTGTCCTTCAGATCTTCACTGGTGCCTCCCCAAGGTCCATCAGAAAGCCCTGCACAGCAGGTCCCTTGCCCTTCCCACTCTGTTGTAACAGGTGACTTCCAGTATATTGATCCAGCTGAGGGGCCAGGGCTGTGCAGGGGTGGCCCAGGGCTGCCTCAGCAGCTGTGGTGCCCTGACCTGATGAACATCTAGGCAGTTGTGCACCAGGAACTTGGCCAGAGGGGCGGGTGACATCATGGAGAGCTTTAAACTTGCTGCTCTCTGAGGACGTGGCAAAGCCATTTTGTCCCCACAGGGTGGGACAGTTAATCCAGGCTCTTCTGCCTGTGGAAGCCTCTCCTTGCTGGGAGCTGCCAGGAGCACTGGAGCAGCACCAGAGCTTTTGCTGGCTTTGTGTCCCAGTCCAGAACAAAGCACTTGTTGCCTTTGGGTGTCGATCTCACCAACAGCCTGGGGGGTCCTGCTGAACTGCTTCAGAAGGTGGCCAAGCACAGCAGGACCTCCCTGTGGTGGTGCTGCACCAGGGATGCTGTGCCAGCTGCACCCACACCACGTGGGCTCCTCATTGCCCTTTTCCTCCTGTATTTTCTTCATCTGGAAGCTCTCACTCTTCTTCCATGAAGCCACACTGCCCACACCTCGGCTGCTCCTGGCGACAGATGATGTGGAGGAGCTGCTGAGGAACAGAGTGAAACCCAGCTGCATCCACCAATCCTCTAGGAAGGGAGCTGCTGGCCTGGAGAAATCATAGAAACATAGAATGGTTTGGGTTGGAAGTGAACTTAAAGATGGGTTTGTTCCATCCCCCTGCCATGGGCAGGAACATCTTGCACTAGCCCAGGTTTCTCAGAGCCTGGTCCAACCTGGCCTTGAATTCTCTGGGCGGGGAATTCCTGACTAAGAAATCCCTGCTCTTCCCTGGACTCTGCTCTCTGGCTGTAACTGAGGGATGGGAGAGGAATTCACCTCCTGAGCAGCCTGGCCTCCTTCCCTGCCAGCTCCACTTATCCCTCCCCAGTCTGGGAGCTGCTGGAAGGGGATGGGATGGAGGAAATGGCTTTCCCACAGGGCACTGAGCTGAGAGCAGGATGTGTGATGAGCTGTACAAATGATCTTCCTGGAAATGTCTGATTAGAGGATAATCACCATTTTCCTACTTCTTGGTGGGTTTGGAAGCTCTCAGTTACAGGGAATGGTCACTGTTTTCCTTGTGCTGGGATAAAATGAGTGTGTGTTTGTTTTGATCAACAAAAAGGATTCCACATGAGCTATTTTATGGCTCTGTAATGACTATTGGGGTGACAATCTGAATCTGCATTGTGGGCTTGTATCCCTTCCACTGCACTTATCCCTAACTGGGAGATCAAGGACAGGAGGAGCCAGGGAGGAAGATAAGGACCGAGCTGCTGTTGTGAAAATGCAATCTTGAAATCCTCCTGTGCTGAGATGTAGTGGTGCTAGCCAGGGTTGTTTTGCAGTGACTCAGGGCATTGTTATTCTACAGGTTTTCTTATTCTTAATTAGTGACTTTAGAAAGGGATGTAGGATGAAAATAGAAACAAATGGATATTAGGTGATCTCAAGGGACTGGGCAGTTGTGGACTTAGAACTGAAATTCTTACCATTTATTGCATATTTAGTGAGAGTTTTACACAGAACATGATGAGGGAAAGCACAGGAGTGGTAACACATGTATCAAATGAATAAACAGCATCCTGTCAGATAAATGCAGGAAAGTGTTCCTGTGTTTTTACCACTGTCCCTGTGCTGCCCATTTCATGCAAAATATATAATATCAGTTCCTAAACTTTGTAAATAAACCAGTCCTCAAGTCCATGACCTGTCCAGAGGTGGTTTAGTTTGCTTTGATCCAAAGCCTTTGGATGAAGCTCCTGCAGCTCTTTGGGAAATGAGTGTTCACACCAATACTTACAGTTTAATTCACTGGAGAGATGTGACTGCTCGGGAAAACGGAGCCTTTATTGCCTGTCAGAATTCCTTAAGGTTTATCCCTCCACTTGGCAGTGTGCCTGTGTTGCTCAGCTCTCTTCTCCTGCTTCAGCTGTGTTAGAACTTCACTGAAAGCCTTTGATCAGCTGAAGCAGAGACTGAGCTTTAAAAGATTCCCAACTTTGTCTTCCTTGTCCACCAGCCTGTTGTTCTTACACACCCCGACCACACTCAGGGCCTTTTGTGCTCTCCTGTGACCAAAGGGAATATGTGCCCTGATCCATCTTGGAATCACACATGGATGGTCCCATCTCCTCTGTGCTCTGAGGAACCTGGAAACACCTCAGAGCTGGTTTTCAGTCTGGTCCCTGTGGACACCAACTGTCCAGGAATAATTTTACAGTGTCTGTGAAGAGGGAAAGAATAAAGAGTTCTTGGAGGATGAGCAGTGATCTGACTTGGAGAACTTCTAAAGGATCTTCTCCTCAACTGGAAAAACTCACAGGGCTCAAAGATTACAAATATATGAGAGACACTCTAGTAGGCATTGTAATTTAAAACATTTCTAAAGGCCTTGCAGTCAGAAAAAATTCCTTCTAATCCAGGATCTTGGAAGGGCCTCGGGCATTGCAGTAGGAACCATCCAGGTGTTCTGACAGCCCCTCTCCTCACGTGGTGGTATCTCAGTTGGACTACAGGGGTTGGACAAGGAGAAGACAAAGGCAGATAGCACAGAAATTACCTGTCAAGATGCTCAGTGGAAGAACCAGGGCAAGATTTCACACCTCTCTACCTCAGCCCAGTGGTGTCCTCCCGGTGACCTCCACACGTCTGCCTCGAATTGTAGGGTAATTCAGGCTGGAAGGGACTTTTGTAGGGTTGTAGTTCACTTCCAGCTCCAAGCTGGCCAAGCTTCAGGCTTGGATCAGCTTTCCCAGGATCAGCTCAGCCAACACTTCCCTCCCCCAGTGGTGGGACACAGGGGCAGGACCAGGCTGGTTTGGTGGCAGGCAGAGGTGGCAGAGGTGGCTGTGGCTCTGCTGGGGAGAGGTTGCTGCTGCTCTGGAGTTACCTGAGATCTCCTGGAGGAGCTGTGACCAGAGGTGCTCTTGTTCCAGTGGGTTGGGTCACCCTACACAGTGCAATCCTAAATGTGTTCTGCCCCCAGTGGCTTTGGTTGAGTTACATTTATGGAGGGCTCATGAAGCTGCTCTGCCAGCAGACCATTGGAGTTATTTCTTCAGGGCCCCTGTTGATGCTTTATAAATTATGATGAAATTAATGCCAATAATAATTATAAATAATAAATATAATTATAAATAATAAATATAATTATAAATAATAAATGCAATTATGAATAATTATAAATAGAAATTTAATTATTAGAAATAATATTATAGTGTTATAAATGCTCCATGAGAGCATGAATTGACCAAGACACATTTGCATGTGTCTTGTTTTTGTACCATGGAGGACACAACACCCGGGTGTGCAGGAATATCCACCCCATCCCTCATCAAATCCATGGAATCCTTCCTGTGTTCAGCAGCTGCTGCTGCTTAGAGAGGGATCTGAAACCCTGGCTCTGGGAAAGACAGTGGGAATTGTGCTGTTGGGCTCAGGGAGGGCAGGAATTAACATCCAAACAGGGCTTTGCTCAAGATTAGGTTGTGCTAATGCTGTTGTTAATGAAAAAAGGGCTCAGCTCTGGTTTTAATCAGTTCTGTGCATAACAGGAGGGAAGAATCATTTTGCATCAGACACATTTTTGCTTCCATCCCCTTCCAAATCTGTCCCCAGTCATTGCACAGCCTTGGTCCTCCTGGCTGTTCTTTTTGTGTGCTGTTGGAAAGGTGGAATTTCTGGCTGCTGGGAGCAAGGTCAAGGACTCTGAAGGCAGTGGCCATTTACCCAGAGTGTGTCTGCATCAAAAAAAGAGCCCCAAAGTCTGTCTACATCAAGAAAAGAGCCCCCAAAGCATTATCTCCATAAAAGAAATGCTGTGGTCTTCATTAAACCAACATCTAATGCTGAGTTCAAGCCCTGGCCACTTGCTCTGGAAACATCTGGAGAGGAAAGAGAGAGTCCAGCTGGAAGGGCCACCAAGGCAATGGGATGGTCTTGGAGTGTCTGAGGGACAGATGAAGCAGCTGCAGCACAGTTATCACCCTAAGTGCTGCCCCCAGACACGGGACTTCCAAATTTAAAATCAGAAGTGGATCTCAGAGGCTGCTCTGTCCTGATGGGAAATGTTCCTGGAGTTGGCCTGGCTTGAAGGAGTGATGTTCAAGAGCTGATGGTGCCTGCCAGGAGATGAGCAGCAGTTATTCATCCCAGAGGGCCTTTGCACAGCACTTTACCTGCACAGGCACTGCAATTTTAACATCATTTAGTGGAGCTCTGTGCCAGCCCATCATCTCTGGGGTTTGGGATGATGGTTCAGGCTTTCAGCTTCCATCCTTGCTTTGATTTGCAAAGCATTCATTATTTCAGACCACGAAAGAGGGGATTTTAACAGTGCCAGAGAAAATAAGCAGATGGTGGAGTGAATGGCAAAAACATGACAGGACTGCCCTGGTCTCCAGCCATCTGGTTTGGACCTCAGTGGGTGTTTGGACCTCGGGTGGGTGTTTGGAGCTCACACACACTCAGTCCATGGGCAGCAGGCACGGGGCTGGGAAGGGACAGGGCCATGAACAGCCCACAGATGAGGATCTGACCTCAGGGAAACAGGGGCAGATCCTTGTTCCCCTCTGTGACAAGGAGTTCTGAATTCCACCCACCCCAGCTGAGCTGGCTGTGGTCCCCCTGCAGTGACAGTGGGGGAGGGCTCAGTGTCACTCTGGGGTTTGGCAGGACCCCTCTGGCTCCCTCTGACCCTTCTGCACGTCAGGGCTGAGCATTTCCTGCTGCCTGACCCAACTCAAGTGCAGCAATAAAATTCAGGGTGGAGCTGTGTCCAGCTCTGGGGTCCCAAGAACACAGAGGACATGGACCTGCTGGAGAGAGTCCAGAGGTGATCAGAGGGAGGGAGCAGCTCCGCTGGGAGGGAAGGCTGGGAGAGCTGGGATTGTTCAGCCTGGAGACAAGAAGGCTTTGGGGTGACCTAACTGTGGCCTGCCACTACCTGAACAGGCTCCAAAAGAGCTGGAGAGGGAGTTTTGACAAGGGCCTGGAGTGACAGGACAAGGGGGAATGGCTTCCCACTGCCAGAGGGCAGGGATAGATGGGATACTGGGAAGGGATTCCTCCCTGTTCAGGTGGGGAGGCCCTGGCACAGGTTGCCCAGAGAAGCTGTGGCTGCCCCTGGATTCCTGGAAGTGTCCCAGGCCACGCTGGAGTGACCTGGTCTGGTGAAAGATGTCCCTGCCCATGGCAGGGGATGGAACTGGATCATCTTTAAGGTCTTTTCCAACTCAAACCATTCTGGGACTCTGTGACTCCTTATATCACTTTTTTAGTGCATTTTTTCAGTTGCAGTGGGGAATTGTTCTCTCTACAAGCTTCCTGCAGAGCTCTCTGTGTTCCTGTGGGGTAAAGATGATCCTATCAGAGAATCCCAGAACATGCTGAGTTAGAAGGGACAGGACACAGGGAATGGCTTCCCACTGCCAGAGGGCAGGGTTGGATGGGATATTGGGAAGGAATTGTTGGCTGTGAGGGTGGTGGGCCCTGGCACAGGTTGCCCAGAGAAGCTGTGGCTGCCCCTGGATCCCTGGAAATGTCCAAGGCCAGGTTGGAGCAACCTGGGTTAGTGGAAGGTGTCCTTGCCCGTGGAACTGGATAAGCTTTGAGGTCCCCTCCAACCCAAACCATTCCATAATTCTGGGATGATTTTTCAAAAGCACATTTGTACCACTGGCTCAGACACATCCAGCTCCCTCAGTGGCAGCAGGCCCAGGGCACACTGTACACCAGGCACACTGTACACCAGCCATGGGCTCTGAACCCCTCTGAAGAGGAACAAGATCTAAAACTAAGGTAGAGAGTCTTAGATAAAGTGCCAGCTCATTTCCACACTGTCCCACAGCCTTTCCAAGCATAAGGAATGAGGAAGATGGGGGCCAAAACGTTGGAGAGCTTAGGAAACATTGTCAGCCTGGCTTTGAGCGTTGAGAAGGTGCAAAGTACCTCCTGTGTGTGTGTTCATGTGTGTGTGGACTCACAGACCCCACCCCAGATCATGTTCCCTCTGCCTTTGCCTCCTCTTGTTCCGAGCTCAGGAGCTGCTCTTTTGAGGAGTTGTTTGAGCAGGTTCTGCAGAGAGGATGGGCTGAGTCACAGTCACTCACATCCCTCTGGGAACATCCCTGGAGGAGCTTGGCTCCCTTCCAGCCCCTTCCCCATCAGGCTCTGCTGGGAGGAGATCTGTGATGCCAGGTCCCAAATGCTGCAGCTGGGATGTGCTGGAGTTGAGAGGCCTGGAAGGAGCTTGGTGGAGCTGGGTCCTGTCAGCTCAGGAGCTGCTCCATCACACCCCAAGCTGTCTCTGCACAAATAATTCTGCTTCAGAACCGCCTCTGATGGTTCAGATGATCCATGGCATGTTCCCCCCTCCTCCTGCCACTCCCTACATGGAATAGTGTTAGTCCAAAGAACCATCTACAGATGATTCTCTCTGAAGGCTTTTTGGGCATGAAAAATAGATCAAAATTCTGTTGAGCTATTTATGCTGCTTTATTTTTACAGCTTTGACAGAGATGGGAATAGGAAAATGAGATCAAGATGCTTTTGGTACATTACTGGAAACAGAACAATAAAAAAAAAGAGCAACCTCCCAGCAGTTCAGGGTCAGATCCTGCAGGTAATTTCTGTACCAGGAGTGTGTAAAGCCCAGCAGGTTCTGCTCCTTCTGAGGGCTTACAGGGATTGTTGGTGCTCTTTTGAAGGCACTTGTCTTTTAGGAGTCTGTAATAATCTTTGCATTACACTGTTACAACATAATCAGGTCCTTGTCATGCTGCCAAGCCTGATAACATCAGAGCACTGAGGAATTGCAGCTCTAAACTTATTAGGAAGATCCAGATCCATCCCAAGGTATTTCCAGAGCACTGGAGCTCTGTGCTCTGCAGGGATGTGCTCTCAGCCAGGTGGCAGCTGGGGGGGGACAGATTTTTGGCTCCAGCTCCAGCAAAGACTGGGAGTCCAGGTGTGAGAGCATCTCTCCAAGTGTTCTCAAGATGGGATTTAAAAATACTCTGTTCCTCTTTTTAAAAAAAAAAAAAATTGGGAGCACTAAACCGACAGAGCTACAGTGGCTCTGCTATAGTTTAATTTTGCAGCAATTAAAGCACCAATCTCGATGCACTGGGAAGCAAAAAGCTGCTTTTCAGCTGTTTTTCCAAGCCAGGAGGATGTGGGCACTTGTCATTCCAAGGAATCCTCCCCACGCTGAGCTTTGTGATCAGAGTCTTTTAATTCCAGCTTCCCACCAAGGCCATTCTCACATATCTTACCTGGTGATAAAGTCAAATCCATACCTATTGCATGTCTTGTGTTGTTGGTGATGCACTGTTTAGGAGGGGTTGTGTTGCATTTGTTGGGGAAGCACAGCATAAATTTTTCCCTGGAAAAGCCTCCAGCTGGAGCAAACTCCCCTCTGGGGAGGTGTCACCCCTGCTCTGCACTGGGGGGAATCCTGCTTTATTCTGACCTCTGCAAAACCTCAGCTGTTAAACTATTTATGGGCCTTGCTGAGTTAAGAGGGTGAAAAGTGGTTATTCCCTGGTGTTGCTGCAGGCTGGGGTTTGTGGAGTGGGTTGTGCACCTGCTTTGGCATTTTAAAGTAGTCATTCTGTAAGGAATTAATTCAGTCCTCTCAGAAGGAAAGGTAAGACATTTGGACACTGGACAATCTGAGCATTTCTCTTATTGCTCTGGCACAAGACAGACAGGAGCCTGTCCAAAGTATCATCTGTAAGGATAAAAAGTGAGAAAAGGAATGCCAAAAAGGAGAAAGAGAATGAATTTTTTAAAATCTATTATAACCCTCTCCTCCCACTTCCATCCTCTGCTGGAGTGGGGGTGGGCTGAGATGGTCAGGTTTGGATGTGATCCATTCAAAATTCCTATTTCAAGGAGATGGCACATCATTACCCTGCCTGATCTTGTTGGAAATGATAGAGCTTTTAAAATAACTTTACTTAATGGTTTTAATCAACTTTTAATTAATTGTTTTAATTAATCATAACCAATATCTATTAATTATAAATAGTGTGTTATTCTTAAATTGCTTACTCTTAATTTCTCTTATCCAGAATTCAGCAAAGTTGTCATAAGGTACTTTTGTGGGCAAATAGCTTGGGAAAAGTTATGAAATTTTAAGTTTTGATAAACTAACTCTGATCTGCTTCAGTGAACAAAGCCTGGGAGGGAAGGATGGACTGTTGGACATCTGGAATGCAGAATTTATGGACCACAAGGACGTTTTGCAGAAACAAAAAGATAACAAAGAGACTCAGTATTTGTGTTGGAAACTCCCTAAGAGAGGAAAAAGATCCTAAAAAGACTAAAAATATGAACTAATTGACATGAACAGTGAAGAATTAATAACCAATAGTGGATAGAATACTGATTAATGAATGAGAATTATGTAATTCAGAACCAATGAACATTAATTACTTTGCTAAAATGCATAAAGAGGTGGAAAAGTTTTACATCAGGGTCTGTGTGGAGGCCAAGATTTTGCTGGTCACACACAAACTTCCTGACCAAGAATAAAGTAATTTATGCTTATTAACACTAAAAAGAGTTTTATTATGCTGATAATTTTGGAAGGATTTAGTGACAATTTGGCTTTTTGACCCTGATCCTCTGGGAAAGGTTTTCCAGGGGCTCATGACAGAGGAAAGAAACCCACAGGTATAACAATGAAAGTCCTTTTCCTGTTCCAGCAGGATGTGGAGTCTCCTTTGCTTTTTCCTAGAGGTTTCCAAGGGAATTCATTAGTTCAGGATGAAGCTGTGTTGGGATTTCCAGCAGGATCCCAGAATGTGCTGAGTGTGTGGTTCCTTAACTCACCTTAATTCAGCTCCCCACTCTGATGGTTCCAGGGGACAGTGGCATTTACAGGAGACTGGAGGAGCATTTCAGTGATGTTTTAGGACACAACATCTATCTCTCTATAAATATACACATAAAAATATGGAATATCAGCCAGCCTGCTGGGGCTGAGGGTTCTGCAACGTGACTGCAACCCATAAACAGCCCCCAGCCAACCATGTGGAGGTGTTTATTTACCAGAATTGGGATTTAACAGGCTGGCTGGGGGATGTGAGTGTCACCACAAGCCTTGTGACAGGGAAATAAAAGTCCTCCTGCTGAGTGGGCACAAGGTTTTGGGGCATTGCTGAGCACAGAGGTTTGGGGGAGCAACCCCTTCATCCCATTCCTGACCCCTTTGCTGCTCTGGCACCTTGAGGAGCAGCACAATCTGGGCCCTGGGGACATGGAATGGGACACAGCAAAGTGGGAACAGAAAGGATAGGAAGGCTGGGAATGTGTCTGTGCATGTTGTTTGTTCTGACAAAAGGAATAATTTGGAGAGATACCATCTCTCAGAACTGCACAAAGGAGCACGTGGAGAAATGATTATTTCTCTGCCTTTTTTTGCTGTTTCTCAATTTTCTTATTTAGCTCTTTGTTCTGATACATTCTGTATTATTTTAGCTTTCCTGAGTAATTGTGTTTTTTCCCTTAACTTTGGAAGTTACTTGGGAAAGAAGGGAGGGGGGGTGAAGATAAGTCAAAGCTGTTAAATGAGAAATCTATGGCTAATTAAGGCCTGGCTTTGCTAATCACCTTAGAAATGAAGTTATCAGTTGAAAAAGCCCAGAGTTGGTGCAATGAAAGTTTGGAATGGGCTTTTCCCCCCCTCTTTCCTTCTGTCACAATGGATTCAGAGATTAAAAGTTTACCTTGCAGACAGATCTTGACACCATGAGACATGTTGTCTCTTTGCATTATCTGCAGGAGGCTGGAGCTGCTCTGGGATGGATTTCAGTTGGAATAGTTAAAATTTGGCAAAGTTATAAACAAATAAAGTCAGGATCCTTTAATGGGAGCTGTCAGTGTTCATCACAGATGTCACAGCACACTCCAGCTGGAGCTCCATGTCCAGGACAAGAGGGAGTCACTGTCTCTCCTTCTCCTTCTCCTTCTCCTTCTCCTTCTCCTTCTCCTTCTCCTTCTCCTTCTCCTTCTCCTTCTCCTTCTCCTTCTCCTTTTCCTTCTCCTTCTCCTTCTCCTTCTCCTTCTCCTTCTCCTTCTCCTTCTCCTTCTCCTTCTCCTTCTCCTTCTCCTTCTCCTTTTCCTCCTTCTTTCTCCTTCTCCTCTTTCTCCTTCTCCTCCTTTCTTCTACTTCTTCTTCTACATCTTCTGCTGCTTCTGCTTCTTCTGTTTCCTCTGCTTCCTCTTCCTGTTCCTCTTCTGCTTCTCCTCCTCCTCCTCCTCTTCTTCTTCTTCCAGTAATAATAGCAACAATAACTATTATATTATAATTGTTGTTATAATTCTTGTTCTACAGAGTCCAGGTGCCAACACTCTGGTTTCCCCCTGGGGGTGCTGGGACAGGACACCACCCTGGCACTGCTCTGGCTGGAGGAGGAGGAGGCACCAGCCCCATTTTCCCCTCTGCTCTTGCAGAATTCCTTTTCCCCACTATCATCTTTACTTGTGCAAAATCTGAGTTCCCTTGCAGGGCTTGCAGTGAGGAGAAGGGGGATGTTTGAGTTCTGCTGCCATCCCAGGGGAAGCAGCTCCTGCCTCACTGTTTGCTGTGTCTTCCCCTCCCTGGCAGTGGGCACCACAGCACTGCTCCACTGCCTGCAGGAGCCTGGGGAGGGGACCAAGTTTTCTTAATACTTATGCATTAAACCTGTATTTTCCAGGTTTTTCCCTGCTCTTTTGTTAGAGCTGTGGCTGTGCCTTCCCCTGTGGGTGTCCTGTGCTGCTCAGTGGTGCTGGTTGGACTCCAGTGCTGCTCCCCTGCACCCAGGAGAGCCCCAGGGGTGGGCAGAAGGGACAGCACAGGGTGCAGGAAGCAGCTCTGACCTGCTGGAAGGATTGAGGTGGGGGCCAAGGCAGCAGCCCCTTGTGCTCAGCAGCATCTGAGCATCCAAACCCACCTCCTGGAATCATGGAATCACAGTCATAAAACCATTAGGGTTGGAAAAGCCCTCCCAGCCCACCGAGTCCACCCTGTGCCCAGTGGCCACCTTGTCCCCCAGCCCAGAGCACTGAGAGCCACCTCCAGTCCTTCCTTGGACACCTCCAGGGATGGGGACTCCACCACCTCCCTGGGCAGCCCCTGCCAGTGCCTGACCACCCTTTCCATGGAGAAATTCCTCCTGATGTCCAACCTGACCCTCCCCTGGCACAGCTGGAGGCCGTTCCCTCTCCTCCTGTCCCTTGTTCCCTGGAGCAGAGCCCGACCCCCACCTGTCTCAAAACTCCTTTCAGGGAGTTGCAGAGAGCAAAAACATCCCCCCAGGGCTCCTTTTCACATCTGCAGAAGCTTCTAGAAAGTGGATTGTCAGTGCAGTGCCAGCTGTACTCGGACATTTCACTGCTTGAGACAAATGGTTCCTTTTCCACGTTGAATTCTTAGGACATTTTGCTTGGAAAATAATTGCAGGTGTCTCACCCAGCAGCTTTCTGCAAAACACATCAAAGATCTCTGGGTGATGGATTTGTTTTCTGTTTGTTTCCCTGGGATTTCTTCACTAGAATTCAGTGTTAGCTGGTTATTTATAAATGCCAGCCTCTTTCCATGGGTTTTGATCCCTCCTGTGTGTGGAGTGATGGAGACATTATTGAGTCACCCTCATTCACTGGAGGGGGATGATTCTATTTTTAATTCTGCATCAGTTTCTGGGTGAATGAATGGCAAGTTAATGGTCATGTGGGAATCTGAATGTCAGAAAACAAGGGGGAAACTTGAGACTTGCTCATCATGTTTAACCTATATCATATTTAACCTATATCAAATTTAAAATAAATATCATATTTGAATGTGCCTTTAGGGGCCAGCCATGGAGAGGGACTTGGGACAAGGACATGGAGTGACAGGACAAGGGGGAATGGCTTCATACTGAAAGAAAACAGGGCTAGATGGGATATTGGGAAGGAATTCTTGGCTGGGAGGGTGGGGAGGCCCTGGCACAGGTTGCCCAGAGAAGCTGCCCCATCCCTGCAAATGTCCCAGGCCAGGTTGGAGCAACCTGGGCTAGTGGAAGGTGTCCCTGCCCAGGGCAGGGGGTGGGAATGAGATGATCCTTAAGGTCCCTTCCAACCCAAACCATCCTGTGATTCTGATTTCATCCTTTGCAGGATGCAATATAAAGACTCTGCCTTGTTAAATAGGCTAAACATGAATTAATTTGACAACACCTATTTCTTTTATTAGTTTTGGTGTTCTGGTTCTTGATTTCCCAATTTCTTGATTAACCACCTAGTAGGAGATAATTCTTCAAAGGATTAGAAAAACTCCAGGCTGATTGTCCTGTTAATGCTGTTCTTTGCAGCAAATGAAGGGACTGTGGGTTTATTTGCCATGAACATGAAAAATCCAGTAGGGTTCCTTAACAGGAAGATAATCTCTGTGTTACAGGTCTTTTGTGGGACAAATAGGGACATAAATGAGGGTTCCCAGAGAACCTTCTGCCCTCAGGGTCTGAGAGCTACAGGCTGGGACATCAGGGCATGTGAGGATGGAGATCCACTGAGTCCTTCTGCTCCTCTGGGGCTCAGTCATGGTTAGTGCAGGGATAAACCAGCAGAACTCTTCAGAAATGCCTCGTAAAACCAGATTTTTTTTAAAATTTATGCTGACAGGTCAGGCAGATAGAAGTCTGGTCTTTCCTTGTGTAATTTTTGGATTTAATTTGTATTGATCTCTCTGGAACTGACTCATGGATGTGTACACAGGCACTCAGGTTACTCCAGTCGGTGAATTTCCAGGTAGTTTCTACAGATATTCCAGAAATTTAAGAAAGTTGACACGAATTACTTAACTAAAGCACAGAAGAACAACAGTGGGACTGTGTGACTGGAGGCAGGCTGCTGGAAAATGACATTTTAATTAATTTTACAGTTTTAAAATAATTCTTCTGACCTCAAATCAGGATAAAACCAAACAAATCCCCAAACCTACAGAACCAGGTGGTGCTGAGGTCACCCAGGACTGGCAGGTTTATTCAGTGTTGTGGTTGAACCCAGCACCTTTGGGAGCACCCAAGGGCAGAACTCAATGTTGTGATTTCACCAGGAGGTTGAGAAATTAAAGAACTGAGCAGGCAAGAAACACAGGCAGTTCCTCTCTACTGCCTTGGGAATAAAACTTTATAAATATATATATATTTTTTTCCTTTAGAACTGCTTTGTTCCAGTCTGGTTTGCTCTGTTGCAAATCTTGGAGCAGACCTGGAGGGCTTGGCTGGGCAGAGGTGGGGTGTGGAAGGATGGGAGGGATGATGACCCTCTCAGAGCTCAGCTCTGATTTCAGTCTGCAGGCAGGAAATTGTATTTAAAAGTCTTCTGAGAGGTCAAACAGCAGAGCAGGAGCAGGATGGGGTTTTTCTGCTTCACGTTCATGCACAAACTAATAAAATGGAGCTTATTTTTGGTGTGGGCTCCTCCTGCAGCAGGAGAGAGAACAGCAGGCAGAGCACCAGCGAAGGTGTCCTTGTTTGGGTCACCTGGGCTTGGGACATGCACGTGCCCTGCACTGGGGGGGGCTAAAACTCCCCCTCAGAGGTGCCCCCGGGGCAGCTGATCCAGGCAGGAGGGTCCTGGTGCTGCTGGAAGAGCCAACAGAGCAGGGCCGGTAAAAATCCGGGAGCACAGATGGGAGGAAAGGTGGTGAGCCTGGAAGAGATCCCAGAAACACTGGGTGTTATAATAACTGTGCAAAATGCTAATGCAGAGCAGGCTGCAGAATAGGGAACACTGGCATTGTTAGGCCTGCTTGGCATGTGTGTTTGGAATGGTTTCCTGGTGTCCTGCAGACCTGGCTGTAAGGTAAATAACTTCTCAGTGGTGACAAACAGGGAGGGAAGAACCCAGGTGTGGCAAGTCTTCCTGCAAATTCCCTTTTCTGTGAGGTAAAAAGAAGATCTTAAAAGATTTGATACCTTGCAAAGTGTGATTTAAGGGAATTTTAAAGAGCACGTGAAAGAACAATAATGAACAAATGTTTTCAAGTGGGAGAAATCTGTCCCTGCCATATGTTCCACTGACTCATCCCTTCTGCAGGAGGAGATCTTGCAATGGTTTGAACTGTTCCAGTTGCTTAATCCTTTTTATTTGGGAGCAGCATCACTGTAAACTCAGCTCTGGATCCTACACGGTGTGACAGCAGCCAGGGAATGGCTGGAGCTGTGTCAGGGCAGGCTCAGGTTGGATCTCAGCCAAAGGTTCTTCCCCCAGAGGCTGGTTGGGCACTGCCCAGGCTCCCCAGGGCAGTGGGCACAGCCCCAAGGCTGCCAGAGCTCAGGGAGGGTTTGGCTGATCCTCTGGGGCACAGGGGGTGACTCTTGGGGCTGGGCCTGTGCAGGGCTGAGGGTTGGACTGATGATCCTTGGGGGTCCCTCCCAGCTCAGCACATTTTGTGATTCTGTGATCCTGCTGGAAATCCCAACACAGCTTCATCCTGAACTAATAAATTCTCTTGGAAACCTCTAGGAAAAAGCAAAGGAGACTCCATATCCTGCTGAAACAGAGAAGGGACTTTTGTTGCTGTACCTGTAGGTTTCTTTCCTCTGGAAAACCTTTCCCAGAGGATCAGGGCCAAGCAGCCACATCAGGCTATTCATGATATACCAGATCTTGGTATTAATGTGCCATCTCCTTAAAATATGATTTTTGAATGGACCTGACCATCTCAGCCCACCTCCATTCCAGCAGGGAATGGAAGTGGGAGGAGAGGGTTTATAACACACTACAAAAAATTAATTCTTTCTTTTTCTTTTAGCATTCCTTTTCTCCCTTTTTATCCTCAATGATCCTTGGGCATATTCTGATGATGATCCTTCCAGCATATTCTGTAATCCTGTAAAGTATAGAGTGGTTTGGGTTGGAAGGGACCTTAAAGCTCATCTATTTCCAACCCCAGTGCCATGGAGAGGGGACAGATTCCCCCTGGTGAGCAAAGGCCAAACGTGGCCATGGGTTTCCCCTTCCCAGCTCTGCTCAACCCCCCCCACTTCTGCCCCTTTCCCCTGCCCAGGGCGTGCTGCTGACGGTCCTGTGGGTTGTGTTGCAGGTGTGGCTGTGTGGGGGCAGCATGGAGGTCCTGCCCTGCTCCAGGGTGGCCCACATCGAGCGCAAGAAGAAGCCCTACAACAACAACATCGGGTTCTACACCAAGCGCAACGCGCTGCGCGTGGCCGAGGTGTGGATGGACGACTACAAGTGGCACGTCTACATCGCCTGGAACCTGCCCCTGGAGGTACTGAGGCTTTCAAATCTATGGGAAATAACTTTTAGGATAGCTTGCTAACACCTTCAGCTTGCCAGTATTCCCAGAATTCCTAAAAATGCTGTTTAACATCCTTTGTTAAGGATCGTGACAGACCAGGTGTCTGTAAAATGTACTGACAATGAGACACAACACTTGGTACAAGTAGTCAAAGTTGCTCAGGAGCCTTGAAACCCATCCAGAAGGGTCATAGGAGATGAGGAGGAAGATGAAGAAGATGAAGATGAGGGGTCTTGGGACCTCTGACTCAAATTTGGGAGGCGTGTCAAGGGTGGTACTAAAGGAGGGATGGGTTTGGAAGACAGTTCTACATCACCTGGAACCTGCCCCTGGAGGTACTGAGGCCTTCAAATCTATGGGAAATAACTTTTAGGAGACCTTGCTAGCACCTTCAGCTTGCCAGTATTCCCAGAATTCCTAAAAATGCTGTTTAACATTCTTTGTTAAGGATCTTGACTGACAAGGGTGTCTGTAAAATGTACTGACAATGAGACACAACACTTGGTATAAGTAGTCAAAGCTGCTCAGGAGCCTTGAAACCCATCCAGAAGGGTCATAGGAGATGAGGATGAAGATGAAGAAGATGAAGATGAGGGGTTTTTGGGACCTCTGACTCAAATTCAGGAGATGAGGCGAGGGTGGTACTAAAGGAGGGACAGGTTTTGGAAGGGTGTAACAGTACTAGGTAGTGCTTTGAATTTTTAATTAGGTAATGCTTTGAGTTGTTAATTAGGTAATTAATAAAAGCAAAAGGCTTTGGTAGCTCTGGAGTCAGGCTTTGGAAGAAATTAAGATTCTCGTGCATCCAACGTCATAATAAATAAAAGGAATAATAGTAAAACTCACAAATTGAGTCTTCAGGGGTTTTCTTTTAAGTGCTGATTTTAGGCATCAGCACAGCCAAGGCACCTTGTCCTGAGTTTTCACTTCACTTCTTAAAAACTTGAATTCTAGAGCATTTAGTGCCCCTGGTGCAGGAGAGCCTGAACCACCCTGGGTTGGTGGCTCACAGGAGATCCCCTCCCAGCAGCACCACGGGCAAGTGCCCCAAAACACTCTCCTGAAACAGCTTTGGTGGTTCAAATATTTCTGCACAGAAATGCTCAGGTTTTCTCAGGTCTGATAATGTTATCTTTGAAGTAAAACCCTCATGTCACAGCATGATGGAAAACCATGGGATCCCACCAGCAGGTCAAGGTGACCATGCCTGGAGGCACATCCTGCACGGGGACTGCTCGAGGTGGTGCCTGGCACTGCTGGGGAAAGCTCTGCAGGCTCCAGGAGGGCTTTGTGGAGATCCAGAGCTGCTGCTTGGGCTCAGCTCTCCGGGCAGGCTGTGTCTGATCTTGGAAGCCAAGGGCATCTCCTGCTGCCTGGAGCGCCCTGGGAGCAGCCCTGGCAGGGCCAGACCCCGTGTCCTGCTGCTGGTCCTGCCAGAGGAGGACAGAGGGGTGCTGGGGGTGGGGAGACAGGGATGCCCTCCAGGTTTTGGGGGGGATGAGGGTTCTGGGTGCCCCCCCACGTGCAGTGGGTGACTGAGGGCTGGGCTGCTCTCCTCAAGTGTGAGGTGAAACCATTGCCAGGAGTGTCCAGAGCCCATGTGAGCAGTTATTTCCAGCCACCCTCTTGGTGCTAAAAGTAACCCCCAAAATATTCCTGCTTGGCAGATCTCAGCAAAGAGCTGCTGGGATCCTGATCCTGATCCTGATCCTGATCCTGATCCTGCTGTGCTGCAGCAGCATCCTCAGCTGGCAGCATCTGCTCCAGGGCCTCTGGAAAAACAATACAGCCTAAAAAATCTGAGCTGCTGCTGCTTCCTGAGGAAAGGTTACACCTGTGGAGAGTTCCTGGCATTTGGAGCCACAGTAGTCCCAGAATTTGGGGTACAGAATTGGTGCCTGTGCTGCAGGTTGGTGGTCCTGGAGGTGCTGGAGAGTCCTGGGGTAGCTGGTATAAAAATAGGAAGAAATAGCTGCCTAGAGATGGAAGGAAAAGCTGTTTGCCCAGGGAGCTGCAGGAGGGCACTGCCTGCCATGGGCACTGCTCCAGGTGCTTGGGAGAGGAGCTGTAGGACTGAGGGAATTTAGGGATCTCTGAAAAGAGATTTCAAGACCCAAATGCTCATAAGTAGAGATCTTAAATCCTGATCTTCAGCCTGATTCCTGTTTAGAGGTGAGGCACCACCAACCTGCTCAGGAACAGCTTCGGAGCAGGGCAGGAAGGGCTTAAAACCCATTGGGAAGCTGCAGGTCCTGTAGAGCTTGGAAAAGGCAGCAGCACATGGATCAGCACTGGGGGTGGGTCTGGGTAATCCAAAATCAATTGGAGAATTTTATATACCCAGAAAAATCCAGATTTAATTTTTGAGCAGCCTCATTTGCTGGGGTGGGATTTTATACACGGAATTCTTTTGTGATGCCACTGAATTCCAACCCAAGGCAAACCCCTGCCCTGCTATTTGAGGTGCTGCCTGACTGATTTGTTGTCCCACCCCATTTTGTCCACTCAGATTTCAGCCTGTCCTACCTGTCTGCACTGAATCATCTTTATTTTTACCTCTGAGCTACCAGTGGTACATTAAAATGGTGTCTTTTCTCAAGCAGAGTGAATAATTCATTAGAAGATCATTACAAGCATTGTAATGGAAAATTGCTTTCCCAGTTGTATTTAATGATCACTGCAAAGACAAGAGCAGGAGCTAAAATAGAGTAGAAACCCAGACACCTGTAGGAAGGAGAAAAAGGGGCTGCAATGTGCCTTTGGCTTCCTTGCTGCTGCATTAGCTCCCCAAATTCCATGATGGAACAAGAGGTTAAAGGGGGGCAGCTCTCTCCAGCCCCTGCTCCCAGCTCCTATAGGATTATCCATCAGGGACAGCTTTGCTTTTAAATCTGCTCAAGCAGTGGCTTCCTCCATGTCTCCAGGGAGACTTTTTCACCCTGGAATTGTCCACATGGTCCAGAGGTTTTTCTGAGGTTCAGCCTCACCGTCTGTCCCTGTGGAATGTTTATCCCAAATCCTTGGCTCTTTATATCGGAATCTTCAACCTTTCTGCTTCTTGCTTTCCCCCCTTAGTTTCTACCTTTGAACCCTCCTCTGGTTGTGTCTCAGTGGGGTGACACCCCCATGGGGGGGTCAGGGAAGGGGTTTGGTGCTCAGTGCCCACAGGGGTTGGCATTCCCACCTTTTAAACCCCAATGTCCATTTGCTGCTGGAAGTCTGAGCCTAAACAAC